>NC_141699.1:331294749-331764749 GCF_964263255.1 Lissotriton vulgaris
CAAAACTTCCATTAGGTGCAACTCAAGAAGTCTAAACCTTGCATGAGCCATTTAAAATGAAACACTTTTCTGTTGGCTGTCAACAGGCATATAGGTGATAAGAAAAAGAAACCCTGAACCTTTCAAATACGCAGTTTATCTTGGCTAAGGGCAATAAAGGAAAAAAAAGTGCTGTATGAGACGACTTACAGAATTCATTTGTAATGAAACCAGGCGTAAAATATATTTAAGAAGCAGGTTTAAGTCCCTTTAGTACTAATTATTCAATTATAAAAAACACTGTAAATCAAATAGGGAATCAAATAAAATGCCATGAATGAGACAGTGGAATATTGAAAGGTGGTGCACTAATATGCAAGGCTTTACAGTCATTTAGAGACATGATTTGAAGTCCAAGAGTGGGATGTTACTTGTGTGCTGCTGAGCCTGCATGATTGCCATGTGATGAAACATGCCCTCGAACTTTGTGTGGCATTCAGCAGCAAGTTGTTTTCCGCATTGCTGGGAGGGGGGGCGGGGAGCAGCAACCTTTGATGTCTGGTGGTGTGAGAGACAAATGTTGGTGTGCGAGGCTTCCTTTCAAGTCGGGTGGGGGGGGGGGCAGCAGGGGAGCAAGCGAGTGGGAGTGAAAGCATATGGGGTGTGAGTGAGGCCAAGCGCGCGCCTGGCGAAGCGTCACGCTTCAGTACACAACATGCTTTGGGAGAAATCCGCTTGTTCAAGAGTGCTTGTTTCCCTGCAATAGTTCAGAGCTATAAATAGCTCGACCTAAAAAGTTAGCTTAATTTTTATAATCAAATGGTCTAGCACTTCTACTGCTCTGTGGAAAACAACCATGAAAAAGCACTTTTCTCAGTGGGGTGCCCTTGGTAGAGATTCCAATTCTGTGTCAGGAAAAGTATTATATAGTATATATATAGTATATAATATTAACAGACCGAGTACTAGGTTCCTGAGGCGGAAGCCGGGAACTCTGTGATTAGCGATCTTTTTCAAAATAAAGTGTAATTGTATTTTGTATTTTAAAATTCTTCCCTGGGCACTTACTTACCCATTCCCACACTCTTGCGCACGCCTGCATCTTAATTTGGGGCCAACAGCCGCCGATTAGGCGCTGCATCGGATACTATCTACTTTCGCCGCCATCGTGGGTGAGTCAGAGAGCGAGCAGACTACTTGCTCGGCCCTCCCACCCGCCCCAGCATAAAATGACACCCCTTTCCCGGAGGCGCAGCGGACGGGCGCAGCGAGCGCGCCGGCGGCCTAGGGCCAGTCCCCCTGGCCCGCACACCCCATACCCTCTTCCCCTTGAAATCCATTATGACGCTCCCTATCTGAAAACACTCAACACTACCAATACTACCTGTACCCCTACAGATTTGCGTCTATTAAACTACTCTCCTCATACCTGCCCACACTGTCCATTCCAAATCATGGATAACCCTCACGCACTAGGCTATTCCAACTCATCTTACAACAAATCTACTAAAACTGTCAAAGCTGCTCTTTTAAATGTTAGATCCCTCCCTAAGCACAGGTATGAAATTGCCAACTTCTTTGAAAGTTAGAATTTGGATATTTTACTCCTCACCGAAACCTGGGGTGACCAGGCCTCTGATCCCCACTTTACCTCGGCTCTGCCGGAGGGCTTTACTAACATCAGACTTGACAGACCTCTAAAAAAAGGTGGCGGTATACCGATAATACACCGCGACACCTTCATCCTGCGAATGGAGCCCATAACTATCAACACATGTGAATCTATGAACTTTACATTTGTCACTCCCTACTCCAGCTCCTTTAGAGGGGTCCTGCTTTACCGACCCCCATGTTCTCGCTCAGCCTTTTTATCCTCTCTGAGTCATCTTCTGGAGCCCGTAGCCAGGGAAAACAATTTCACCATTATTGGTGATTTTAATTTCCACTTAGATCTTAGTGGAGATCCCCCGATACAATCGCCCTCCTTACCGAAATGAACGCAGTAGGACTAAGTCAACTTGTCCACCCCCCCACGCACTCAGCAGGACACACAGACGGATATTTTTAAAAATCTCAAATCTCTCTCCATAGAGAAAATAATGCCCTTTACGTGGACGGATCATTCTGCCGTCTGTTTCAATATACACCCTCCTAGTCCCCTCCCCGTGAAATCCTGCAATTCCAACACGTTCAAATCATGGAAAAATATCAATATTGATGATTTTAAGAACAAATTATACATGATGCAAGATGTTAACACGTCTGATCCTGAAACCGCTGCCATCCCCTACACCAATTGCCTCGAAAGCATGTAAATGTAAATGTAAATGTTTTTGAGCTTATATAGCGCACAGCTACCCGCAGTGGGTTTCCCGGCGCTTGCTTAGGGAACCCGTCCTGGTATTTCCCTGTGAGATAACCCCGGCAGGGTATCCACAAGATGAAAGCCAGGCATCCCGCCGCGAGGGGCCGTTGTGGAGATTAAGCAAGCTATTGCCCAGAGTCGCAGAGTGTGAACCCGTGAGTCGAGAAGGCACCGGAGCGAGAATTATCGAGTCCGTGGAATTTTTTGCCCAAGACCCGCCGAGGCGGGGAATTGAACCCTGGTCCAGGGCCGATCTCAGCTTCCGGGTCTGCCGCCTCTAACCCCTGAGCCACACTTCTCCACAGTTGATATTACTGTTCCCACTAAAAAATGTTCTACCAACAGAGAATCTAACTCAGCCCCCTGGTTCAATGAGTCTCTCAGGCTAGAAAAACAAAGCTGTAGAGGACAAGAACGTAAGTGGTGTAAACAATATGACCCCCATGAAAAACATCTGTTACAAAGAGAAACTAAAGAAATATAAACATATGGTTATTACGCAGAAAAGTATTTTCTTCAACAACCAAATTGAATCAGCTCAGGACTCGGTTAAGCAGCTCTACCAGGTTGTCTCTCACCTTACAGGTCAGGACAAATCAATCTCTTAAGAGGCGTCTCAATCTATGTGCGATGCCTTGTCAAGTACTTTCAAGAAAAAGTTTGCGATATTTATACCAAATTCAATAGACTGACTGACTGACGACACAACTATTTCCCACCCCACACTGGACCCCGCTTCTACTAATCTACCCACTATTTTCTTTGATCAATTCTCACCAGAATTAGTTCACAAACTCATGATGACTATCAACTCGGGTTCACCCAACGATCCTTGTCCCCCTTCAATACTTAAACTGGCTCCCGCTATAATCTCTCAAACTCTTGCTGACATCTTCAAAGCCAAGCATATGTCAGGCAATTACCCCTCAATATGGAAATGAACAGTAATCAAACCTCTTCTTAAGAAAACCAAGGTCACGAGCTACAGACCAATAGCATGTCTCCCTTTTGCATCTAAGATCTCCGAATTCATAGACATTAACAACTGTCTTGACTCGCAGTTCGGATTCAGAAAGGGTCATGGCACGGATCCTGCACTAATAAAAGCTTCTGATGAGATCAGAATGATCCTGGACAGAGGAGGTGCAGCAGTGCTTATAATGCTCGACCTTTCTGCTGCATTTGACACGGTCGACCATTCCATCCTGATCGACCGTGTAAAAAAATCCGGAATTGGGGGGCGTGGCCAAGCGGCGTGGCCAAGCAGCATGGCCGACCGGACGTGAGCTCCACCAGCTCCGTCCCGAAGACCCGCAAATCCTGAACAGAAATCCTGCCTGGGCTGTCAAAGTACCTGGAAACTGTGTCGGAAACCTTCCTAAATTGGTTGGGACCCCTGAGTTGAGGGAGCGATCCGGGGTTCAGCCGTGAGCGTTGACGGTGGCACTGTCGGCGTGTTGCGGCGCCGCATTGATCTACGCGACGCCGCGGTCTGGGCCTAAGACGTGGGGCCGATCTACGAGAGACCCGCCCAGAAGTGGCGTACGGAGGATTCTTGTCGGAGCGACCCCTTGGCGGACCCCAGCGCTCTGAACTGCACCGCTGGTGCGCATCTGGATGTGGCGATTGGCAGCCGGGGGACTCCGGTGATATTCACCGTCCGAAGTGGGAGAATCGCGCCGCCGTCCTTCCCGAGCGGTGCTCCTGCAGCGGGGCTCCCGACCGAGTGCTAATTCCGCCGAGGATCGGCTGACTGACCCCCAGGGCCTCAGGGGGCCTGCAGGACATGGAGGAAACTGTAGGTACTGTTGCCCTGGCCCCTGTTAGGAGCACGCATTGAGCGCAGCGCATCCTGGTCTGTTGGACGGCCGGCCTAACCCGATCCCTTGGCCGTGACCTACGACCTTGCTTCCCCCTCCCAGACTGATGCCTGAATTATATGCCCCCGCTGGGGGTTGCCGGTGCTCTTATTCCCGGGGGGAGACGCGCTGGCGCCCCTCCCCTGCTCGCCCGCCATTTTTGACTGTATGGCCAGGCGATTCCTTGGTGGTGCTGTGAATGCCTTCGGAGGGGGAGACCACTGACACAGTTTGGACTGCGGCTGCGTGCCCTTCCAGGGGGGTGCTCCTGGAGCCCCTGGGCCCGAACTGCTGACAACTGGAGGTGTGGGGATCATCGTGGTGAGGCTTTCTAGGCATACCAGCCGTCCCCTCCTCGTTATTTCAGCAGGCACCGGACTCTGATCACTACTGGACTCTCAACGATGTAAGAGGGTCAGGAGCCTGCTACCTCCGCCCTATACTTGCTGTTGGGTCGCCTGGCTTGCCTTGAACACTGCCCATACTCTATTTGTCGCAAGCCTTACCGCGACCTCATCACTACTACTGCCCCGGCCTGGACATCATCGCACTTTCTTTCTCGGACCTGCGGGGCCTAGGGAGAGCCCTCTGGCACGCACTAGATAGGTGCGGCATCTAACGCACAAGATGGCGACTCGCAAAGATCAGTCCTCAAAAGGCTCTCAACCTAACACTATTGTACAGTATACTACTCCACGCCTGCCATCACAGCGGATCACGCGTCAGACGGGGCCGAGGACGGGAGTGAGGGCCCTGCGGAACCGTCTAGGGCCGAAATCCTGAAAGCTATTCAGGGTTCCCACTCTGCCCTGGAGCGACAGATGGAGACTGTCACTATAGATGTGAACCTACTTCAGACTGATCTCCTCAAGGTGGCGGACAAGGTTTCGGATGCAGAGGGCAATATTACCCAATTGCAGGGTGAGGTGGCCTCTTTACAAAAATCAGCTGCGCAACTTACATCTACCACCCGTGCATTGGAGAGACGTGCCGAAGTCGCGGAGGGGAGGGCCCGTCGAAGCAACATAAGGGTCCTAGGAGTGCCGGAACGATTGGAGGCGGGAAGCGCTGAACGCTTCCTAGAAACTTGGATCCGCACGCATCTGTGCCCGACTTGTTTGTCCAATGTCTTTATCGTGGAACGGGCGCATAGAGCCCTTGTGCCCCCTACGCGCCCAGGCGAAGCTCCTAGGGCCCTCATCGCAATTTTGAGAGCTGCAAGGGAAGCGGAGTCCCTCACAATCGAGAACAGCTGTGTGTCAATTTACCCTGACTATACCAAACAGGTGCAGGAACAGAGAAAATCCTACTTGGGAGTTAAACAAAAACTCAGCGAAATGAAACTCCAGTATATGCTTTTATATCCAGCCAAACTCAAGGTGCTCTCCCAGGGCCGTACGCACTTCTTTGAGACACCAGCGGAGGTGTGGGAGTGGCTTGAGATCAGAGGAGATGGCCTGCCCCCAGGTGAGCGTGGTGCCCCCGTGAAACTGGGGGGACCAGACCACAGAAGAGGCGTTGTGGTAGGGGAAGACGCCGATCTGGATCCCGGGGTTCTCCTGAGACTTTACCTACAGTGGGGGCGGATGGTGCTATTCATATGGGAACATTGCAGATGGGAGCGGGACCGAGATCACCTGGGGCCCCTGTCCCTGGTGAGATATTGGTCCCAGACACCTTGCAGGAAACACCGCTGGACACAGACTCTACAGCCCCAGTGGTCCCGGAGGCGGCCCTCTCTGAACCAAGGTTGGAGTAAGTTATTGACTTGAGTAGTGTATTCCTGTGTGTGCTGATGTCCGTCGATTGGGGGACCTCATATTGACACTTTGATAGGCCGCCATGGCTCCTCATGGACACTGAGGGTTTTGGGTAGTGGACCATGGCAGAGGACTTGCGCCCTTATGGCCTAGGGTGCGAGAGGGGAGTGTGGGGCCAAATTTCTTCCTGAGTAACATGTTGCCCGTACTGCTTACTAATGTGAGAAGACATGCCCAGGAACTGTCTTGGGATCATTGGGTCTTTCAGGGAGCTGGGAGGGAGGGTGGGTGGGGTTGATTTGTTGTGTGTGAGTGTGTGTTGAGTGAGTTGTATGGGGTGGCTGTGCACGTCCTGGCACTGGCAGGGGAAGGGCGGGGTGGTGTTTTTCTTTGTTGCTATCCTTTTGCTAGTGGGTGGGGGTAGGGAACCTGTTTTTGCAAAAGTTCCGTGTTCTGGGGTTTTTGGGTGGGTTGGGGTACATGAAGAAGGTGTTAATGGCATCATATGCATATTGAATCCGAATTGTGTGTGGCTCGCTGACAGGGCTACTCCTTCCGGTCTAACTAGACTGGGGGCCGAGTGGCGGCAGGTCATGTTGTACCTATACTGTGGCCCGAATGGGCATAATCATCGACCATGGGTTTTAAATTTTTAACATGGAATGTGCGTGGTTTGGGCACTTGCACCAAGAGACACAGAGTCCTCTTCTTCCTTAAACGACATGGGGTCTCTGTAGCTTGTTTACAGGAGACCCATCTAGACGAAGATGGCGCGCAGCGGCTGTCCAAGAAATGGAGGGGTCAGATCTTCCATTCCTCCTTCTCTACGTATGCCAGAGGGGTCCTCATTTGGGTGGCCCCGGGGATTCCTTGCGCTGTTCAGTATATTGAAGCGGACGTTGACGGCAGGTATCTATTAGTGCGACTTCGATTAGACGACAAGGAACTCATACTCCTTAACACCTATGCCCCAAACACCGATGATCCGGCCTTTTTCTCCCGAATTCAGGATCTTGTGGCTTTGAATTTGGATGCACCCCTCCTCTGGTTTGGGGACTTTAACTGCGTGTTGCATCTTGAGTTGGACCGTCACCCGCCCCGATCGGGCACTAAGCCCCGTATGACGGCGCGTTTACGGGAAGTGATGCACAATCTTGTGGCACTAGACGTGTGGCGAACTTGTCACCCTTTTCAGAAGCTCTACACGCGTTACACTCCGACACATGGTACCCATATCAGATTAGACCGCATTCTTGTGGCTAACCTCACCCAGTCTCACCTTGACGGTTACACATCAGGCCCGATACTTATCGGACCACGCCCCAGTCACATGCATGGCGCAGTGGGCTGATCGAGCTGCCCGCCCCCGTACATGGAGAATGCCCACTGACATCCTCCAGGATCAGGTGGGTAGGGACCATGTGGCGGCTTCCTTGTCGGACTACCTGGAGCTCAACTGGGGGCTGATGGTCTGCCCTACTCTACTAAATGGGACGCCTTTAAGGCAGTGGTGCGTGGAGCGTGTATGGGCCTCACTTATGGGGTCCGAAAACAATTATTGTCTGAGTTGCAGGATGCCGAAGTTGTGCTTCAACGCGCCCAGTCCCGTTCCGATTCGGACGCATTAGATCAACGAACGGAGAAGGAAGCTCAGGTTTCGATACACGACATCCTCTCCCGTCTTGACAAATTTACGTTGGGCCAATACAGGCAACGTCTCCACCGCGAAGGTGATAAATCTGGCCGCTTATTGGCCTGGATCATTCGCCGTGAGTTCGCACCTGAAAAGATAGTTGCCCTACGCAACTCGAATGGTGTTCTGGTCCACTCAGAGTCCGATATCCTTGAGGTCCTCCGGTCCCATCTGCAGACTGTATATGAGGCTGACCCGTTGGTTACGGAGGATTACTATCGCTAGTACCTCGAGGATCTGGACCTCCAAACCCTGCCGGAGGCAGCGGTGAAGGAACTCGATACGAAGCTGACACTAGGTGAGATTTGTGTGGCACTGGCCGCCCTCCCTCGTGCTAAGACCCCTGGCGGGGACGGGTTTCTGGCTGAATTTTATCACTCCTTCGGGAACGTCCTGTCTCCCCTCCTGTTGGAAGTTTACAATGAGGCTCTACATACTGGCACCCTTCCGTCCACCATGAATCAAGGAGAAGTATGCATGATTTTGAAGCCAGGCGGTGATAGTAGTGATCCCGCGGCGTACCACCCTATCACCTTGATCAATACGGATGCAAAAATCCTTACTAAGTTGTTGGCTACTCGCCTTGTCCCGCTCATGCCTCGACTGATCCATTCGGACCAGTGCGGGTTTATCCCGGGTCGTAACACAGTGATGAATTTGCACCGCCTGAATCATGTCCTGCATGAGGTGCGAGGAAGAGAGGGTCCTCACGTGTTGGTGTTAATTGATTTTGCTAAAGCTTTTGATACGGTACATTGGGGATATCTAATGCAGGTGCTCCAGAAAACGGGGTTCGGACCTGGATTTCGCAATTGGATCCGAGTGCTCTATGGAGCGCCCCGTGCCAGGGTTCGGTTGGGATCGGCCCGCTCGGAGGAATGGCCATTGGAGAGAGGCACCCAGCAGGGTTGCTCTCTCCCCTCTCCTATTCGCTCTCGCGATTGAACCCCTCGCCGTTTCCGCCCGCACTGAGCTACAGCAATGGGGGATAGCGGTGGGTGACACTATCAATGTGGTCTCACTCTACGCTGACGATGCGCTATTCTATCTGACCTCCCCCTCTGAGGCCCTCCCCGCATTGATGCGGATCCTTGACCGTTTTGGTGCAGCCTCTGGGTTGCGTATCAATCTCAACAAATCCCTGGTTTTTCCGCTGTCGAGCTGTGTCCCGGACCCGGGCATGGATATGCAGTATTTGGGTCTCCGGTGTGAGCGGGAGGTGTTCCGATATCTTGGCATTCAGGTGGCCACATCTGATGAGGCCCTGCTGACTTACAATGTCGACAGAGTACTCCAAGCCCTCCACAAATCTGTTACCTTTTGGAACACGCTTCCTCTCTCTCTTATGGGGCGGTTGGCGATCGCCAAAATGGTGATGCTCCCTAGGATCTTATATGTCTAAAAACACCCTATGTCCCTTGCCTCCCTGAGTGTTCCGCACACTGGACTCGCTCCTCACCTCCCTGCTTTGGGCGGGTGGGCGCAGCAGGGTAGCTTTACGCACAGTAACGCGGTGTTGGGAAGAAGGCGGCCTCGGGGCCCCGAGATTTGACTTGTATTATTATGCAGCGCAAATTCTCCCAGCCGCGAGGTGGTTCGCTGAGGAGGAGAATTGGGAGCTGGCACTGCTTGCTGGTACGGCGAATGAGCAGGCCCTGCGGGAGGCCTTGATGCAGGGTTGCGTCGCCGTTACCACTCTACCGTATGTGGTGCGTCACACAGCCAGAATTTTGCAGCGGTTCGTCGAAAAGGTGCTGCGACGGGCACCGTTTCATAGGGAGCTCCCAGTGTGGATCCTGGCCCCGATACTCCGGTTGGAGGAGAACATGTCCTACCGGGAGTGGCGCCGTGGCGGATGCAAGACTCTGGCGGACCTCTACCCGGACGACTCCTTGAACGTGCCATGGAGTCCTTTGAGCTAAGAGGGGGACAATACCTCCACTACAGAAGTCTCCAGGACGTGGCCAGAACAACGTGGCCCCAATTTCCAGAGGCACCTCCACTAACCTACACTCTCGACGTTATTTTATCCTATGGGAGAGGCAAACGGCTAATCTTCCTGCTTTACTCGGCCATGCGCCGAGACTCGACCCCCCGATCGCACCGGCTTGGGAGGCGGACTTGTGGGTAGAACTGGAACCTGACTAACGCAAACGAATCGGGCTTTTGACCCGTAAGGTCTCCTGCAATGCAAGTTTAAACTTCTACATTTCAACTTTGTCCATCAGACCTATATGACCCCTGTCTCTCTACATCGCATATCGGCGGATAGACGACAATTGTCCTAGGTGTGGGGTACGGAGAGCGGGTTTTCTGCACCTGGCGTGGGAATGCCCTCTGGTTCAGGACTTTTGGTGGAAAGTGGTGGCCCACATTGCTCGAGCTGCAAAAATTAGGCTTCTCTTAAACCCGCTCCACTGTCTCCTGGCGCTAGTGCCCAAGCCCAGAAAGAGGAAGCTATCTTATATATTCTTGCAACTCTTGCTGGTTTTGGCGAGGAGGCGCGTGGCTATCACCTGGATGGGTCAAAGAGCGCCCGAGATTTCCCTTTGGCTGAGGGATGCGAGAGAATGGGCCTTAGCTGAGGAGACGCACATGCAGCGCACTCGCAGGGATGGGAAGCTGCAGGACGATCTGCTTGCTTGGAGGATGTTGTGCATGGAGGGGCTGGCGGAGGAGGATTCAGATGCCACCAACGCTGAGTTGTTCACTTCAGCTGACTCTGAGTCTGACTGTGCTGGGGAGGGGGCCGATTTGGAGAGGTTGGATCCGGTGTAAGGACCCTACGTAGCCACGCCAATATTCTTTGGAACACTTACTTATACATAGCTGTGATCCCCATGGGTCCTTATTATATTATAATGACTGTGCCTTAACTGGCCCTCACATAAATGACCTGCCTCGTTCGATTCTGCACTAATGATGCCATACTTGGGGTATTTGGTTCTTGTTAAATGTTACATAGAATAACTACATAAAAATTGAAAATTAGCGAATACAATGATAGTTTCATGTCCTTTGAGCACAAATACACTTATCCTTTCTTTTTACATGCCTTGTTCCTACGCCGCCCAGCCTCCGGGATGTGGGCCGTATATGGCTGTGTATTACCCTTGATACTGCATGTTGTCAATTATTGCATACAAACGGTCTGAATGACCATGTACCTTGTGCCATATTATACTTTCGCAATAAAAATATTCCCAAAAAAAACCAGAATTTCCGCGAATGCCATTTCCCTTCTCTCTTCCTTTCTAGCAGACCGGGAACAATCTGTCTCTATGGGCGGTTTTTCCTCCTGCTCCTTCTCCCAGCCTTGTGGTGTCCCCCAGGAATCCTCGCTGAGTCCAACACTTTTTAACATCTATGTAGCGGACTTAGCAAGGATCATCAAAGCTCATTGCCTAGCAGTAATCTCTTATGCGGACGATACGCAGCTTGTCCTGGCGATCAATAACAATGGACTGGAAATAGCCACTAACTTCCAAAGGGGAATGCATGCCATCAGCAACTGGATGAGCAAAAACTGTTTAAAGCTTAATTCGGACAAAACCGAAGTCATGGTCTTCGGTAAGCTCACTCCTAGTTGGTCCCCTACCTGGTGGCCCCAAGATCTAGGACCTCCACCTATCCCTGTCACTAAGGTCAGGAATCTGTGAGTGATTTTCGACAATAAACTCTCCTACATACATCAAGCCAACTCCATAGTCTCTGCTTCTTTTTTCACGTTAAAAATTATCAAAAAACTGCAACCTTATCTCCCCGCCAACACAATTAACACTTTAATTTCCACTCTTCTAATGTCTAGAGTTGATTATTGCAATGCTCTCCTGCTTAATGCTCAAGAACAGGTGTTAAACAAACTCCAGCTGGTTCAGAATGCAGCCGCCAGACTTGTCACTGGAACACGTAAGTTTAAACCTATTTCAAACATTATTCGTAAACTTCACTGGCTACCTGTGAGGCAAAGAATCAAATTCAAGGCTCTTTGCATAGCCTTTAAAACCATCGATGAAAAAGGCCCACTCTTCCTAAAACATTCCCTTTGTTCTTACAGACCGCTTCGCACTCTTAAATCTGCCAAAGCAAACCTTCTTGAGATAGCCAAAACAAGGAAAGCGACATGGGGAGACAGATCCTTTGTAATAGCTACGGCTAAACTATGGAACACCCTCCCCATTCAACTCAAGAGCATTCCCACACTCACTCTGTTCAGGAAACAATTAAAAACCTGGTTATTCAACCAATAGACCCTGCTAATCACATACAATCCTAGTTTTACTCGATTTTCTGTTCTGGCGCCAAGACACCCTTGGGTATTAGCGCTCTTAATAAATTGTATAAAATAAAATTAAAATAAAAGTATCTAAGTCACTAGCATTTTAAAAATCTAGGCATTGTCCAGCTTCAGTATAATGAGGGTGAGCAAGCAGTCAGTCTTCTCATCGTCATCCTCAATTTTTTTTTTCCGGAGACCTTAAACGGGTCTACATCTGAGCCGAACATGGACTCCAATCCTGGCATCGAGGACAAGGAGGAGATGGAGAGGAGATCATCAACATTTGGAGGATGTGACTTGGTTTTCTCATAGCAAGGCATGGGCCTGGCGTGGGTCAATTTCGCATTCGAACAACAAATGGGTGTTTGGACCAATTTGGAACAGGGGCCGTTGAAGTCAGGGTCAGCATCTGGGTGATCGGGCCAGAGTGGCGGCATTGGAAGATGCTGGAGAGAGCAAGGAAGAGGCCAAAGGAGGGGGAGGAGCGGGGGGAGGGGGAACAGCCCCAGGGCAGGGCTCACCAGCGGAAGTACAACTGGAGGTCTTCGCTGCTCCATGGGGCCTGACTGTGTTCCAGAAGTAGCAAACATCGATCTTGGTGAATGGCCTCTCTGGAAATTTCTATCTGATGCTGGGTTGGCAACAGTCCAGGAAAATTGGGGCACATCAGGACCAACCTCACGATGGGCGTGGAGCTGGAACTTTGGATTGTTAATGCATTGCTTCACTTTGTGGTAGTCGTGAGGCAAAGACGAGACATTTTTGCACACCTTGGACTTTGACGAAGAGTTGGAGCACCAACGGGACTTTGTGCAGGAACAGCCCCGTGATTTGCAGCTGGTGGGGTCCATTGTTTATGATGCATTTTGATCCACTTTTTCACTTTCTGATACAGTTTCACCTCTTGATTCATAATTGCCTATCGGTGCAACAGAAGTATTTGTCACAAGACTTCGAGTCATGATCAGAATTAAAAACACCACAGGTAAACGTTTTCAAATACTTGACCAACATCTGCTTCCTACAGTCGCGGCCTGACTTAAAGGTAGTGGTCTTGGAGGGAGAAATTTCCCTAGCACCTAGAGTTTTATTTCTGGAAATTTCATTCCCTGTAAAAGCTGAAAGAAGTTGACAGCGAAGATCTGAATCTGTGTCCAAGGGGGCAAAAAGAAAAGCACTCATGCACCTGCCAGAGGTTTTGCCTTTATGCAGCTCTGCATAGCCACTGTGGAGACTGATGGTGTCTCCTGTTGGATTATGGAAGAAAATTTTGTTTTTAAAAATGTAGTTGGATATGCAAAAGATGAAGAATCTATGATTAGAAGTATCCATCTGTCTGCTGGATAATGCAATGGGTCTAGGAGGATGCCGCCCTAAAGAGTCTGAATATTGCACCTAGAGTCCAAGAAGAGCTGCTCAAAGTGTGTGTAAAATTGGGATTTGGTTTCATCATTCACATGAAAAGAGAAACTTTTCTTCTACTTTATAATTTTTTTAGAAGATGCCTGAAAATCATAACACTGAACCAAGTCCAGCCAAACCAGCATTGAGCCAGGACTGTAAGAGGTATATACATCCAGTAAAAGACTTCCACCTAGCACTATCTGCTCCAAAGACTCGTGCTTTATAGATTTGCATTAAATTGCATATCAACCAGCCACCTTGTTTGACCAACAGAGAATAATGTCCCTTGCTACCCTGTACACTTTTAGTCAGATCGCTCCCTTTTCCAATTTTTCATACAGCTCAATTGGGGCTTTCAGTTATACAGTACTGCAAGTGTAGAATATTGAAACAACACACTATGCCCAAGGAAGAAAAGAGTGGGTCTATACACCAGTAGACTGAAGTATATCATTTTTCTGAGCCTGCATAGTAACAGGCTGACCACCTGAATGGTTGTTCTGCAAACAGCACAGATTGGTAAATCATGTATTCAGCCAATCGAAATAGTTTTCAGTCAAAGCATGGAAAAAGCAGAAAACTTCTTGTTTACCTGTGAATCATGTTATGGGAATGCAGGTAGGCCAGCCCCTGCAAGGCACCATGGGTAATGGCAGCAATCTCCACTTCTTGGAGTGGCTTCTTGTGTACTGTGGAAAAAAGAGACACAAAGAAAGTCACCCATAGTCTGCTATAAATGAGTGTTTGTTTAAAATAATAAAGCTAAGCACAGGAGACATTAGAAAAATCCTATTCTGTGGAATATCAAAGGACAGGGACCCTTTTTGGCTAATATATGGACCACAACTTAGCTATATAGCTATATAAAAAAGCTGCTCGAAGATCTCAGTTCCAGAAATGTGGCTATTACAGTGGGTTAGGGGAAAGCTGTGCTATCAGAGAAGACTGGAATGCTGGTGGCTTAAAACAAAACAAAAAATGGAAAATGTGCTACATATCATCAAAGCATACATACAGTTAATGAGTGCAGTCAACACACTACAAAGGAAGCCTAAAACATGATGGGTGTAAGGTCTGAATTGAAATTTAAACTTTATTGTTTAGTTAATTAAAACCATAACAATTTGATGAATGTCACACAACAGATATAAAATTATTAAGATTATCACTAAAATAATTGATATAAAGACTTATGATAGAGAGAAAAAAAAACAAAAAAAAACAGTGTAAAACTCAATATTTTTCCTTCTAATATTTCCATTGCTGTAAGAGTCATTGAGACAGAAGAAATTCAAATCATTAAATGTTCATGTTGTTTTTATAAGTTTCTCAAATGCCTGCAAGAACTTCACCAGCTTGCAGTGTATTCTTGGAGCGGTAGTGTCCAGACTTTCAATAAGGGGTGATCTGCATGTTCGTAGTTTCATGGACCGATAACTTTCCTTTAGGTATGACCGTTCCTTGGATAGCATCTTACAGTGACTAATTATGTGTATTATATCCTCTTTAGGGCTACCACACAGTCGACAAGAAACAGCATCAAGCAGTTTCCAGGCAGGTTCATTGGCTGGTGTCGGAAAGTCGCCGAATCTCAAAGCCATCAGCTTTTTCTTAATAAAAATAGAGTAAGTTGTTTCCAGGTATAGTGCAGCTGTCAACGTCTTATAGCCATTTATCACAGCCCATGAGTGCGAACGATGGGAGAAAATATCTTTGTCCAAAATTAACGAATGGAGTTTGGCCACTTTATTTAGGGTCTGTTTTAGTACAGCAAATGACAGATTATTATCCCATAAGGTTTTTGAGCAGGTTGTCTCCAAAGCTTGCATGAGGAATTGATTTGCTTTGGATTTTTTGGGGGATTTAAGCTCTTGCCATAGGTAGGTATTAAGATTGTTATTACTTGCTTTTTGCTTGATCCGATACCACACCTTAATATATGAATATAATCTCCCCGGTATTTCGTTTTTTAATCCGAATTCAAGTCGCAATTGAGCTGGTGATGTCGTGCGTGGGAGTCGTAATACTTTTTTGTATATTTTAGTTTAGTAGGTTGGCGTTCTTTCCATGCATTGTCACACTTGCATAGGTCAGGGTTGGGAGGACTTTATTTGCCATCACGGTTAGAAAGGGTTTAAGTGATGGCCCTTCCAGTTTTTTTGCCAGGGTACTTAGTCCAAATATCAGAGCGCCCGCTCTTTAAATCAGATAATTCTTCTGTTCTTTTAGGTTAAGTTTGTCATCTATAAAAAAAAACAAATATTTGTAAGCCGAGACTTTCTCTAGTGGTTTTCCTTTTAACCATATATCATAATACAATCCACGGCAGTTAGTAATCAACATGGTTTTAGTTTTTGAGACGTTTAATGCCAACTTGTTTGCCAACAAGAAAGCCGAAAGTTATTTTACTAATCTGGTTAGCCCCACCTTTGTTAGGCTCAAGAGGACAATGTCATCTGCATAGGCCAAATGAGTGACCTGTAAATCACCAAGTTTTGGTGGGTGGGCATTGCAGTGGTTCAATTTCACAGAGAGATTTGAGATGAAGAGGTTAAATAAGTGTGGCGCAAGAACATACACCCTGTTTGAGGCCGATCGTTGTGGGAACTTTTCTCGACAGTCGTGTTCCATCACCAATTTTTACTTGCGACCAAGTATCAGAATAAAATAGCAGCAAAAGGTCTGAATTTATCCCAGCCATTGGTAATTAATCACGTTGCATTCCTGTGCATCATTCTTTTAGCCTGCTGTGCCACCTCAGACAGGACCCAGCCATGTATGTAAGTCAGTCTTAGTCCTGCTCCAACAAGAAAAGACAAGCATAAACTAACAGCAAAGTCTCCTCTGAATGGATGCACAAGAACTTCAGGCCAGTATTTTCTTATTTGGGATTCATCAGCAGGGTGCAGCTTGGTTTAAGTGGTTTAGAGAGCAGAGGACCCACCCCTGGGTATACCCGTCAGTTTCAGGGTAACAGGAATACAAAAAAGTTATGTGTGGAACGCTTCAATTAATCTCACTCACTTTCTCATGGCTGTATTCCAGTCCATCTCAGTCTAGAGTGGTACAGTGGCAAAACTATGGCCTGGAATGTTATCCAGAGTGAATGCCAGTAATTTAGACTATATGAAAGCATTTCACCCGAAACCTTTTGAATGTTTGGCAATCCAGTGAAGACACTAGGCCTGGGCGGTAAATTCCGTTCCGTTTGCGGAATTTGGGTAATTTCGCGTTTGGCGGAGAATGCAAAATTGGCCAAAATTCTGCATTCCGCGACTTTGCGAAATTTTTTGCTTTTCGCGTTCACAAAATGCGTGTTCGTGAGATATTCCCCCCCCCCCGAACACCCAAACAGTGATTGCGAACAGTAAAAAAGCATCGCGAACAAGCAGAATTTCTGCTTGTTTGCAGAGATTGTTTACCGTTTCGCAGAGATTTGCGTAACGTGATTACACAAATTCCGCACACCCCTACAAGACACAAGAAGCACTATATGGTAAACCTGGGAAGATGGGTCCAAGTGGGGCTAGTAACAAAACATGTTTAGGGCTAGTTTTAGTTTTTAGTCCATCCTGAGTAAAAGTACAGTCGTGAGAAGCATAAACTAAATAAATTCCAAGGGGTACTGCTGAATGTAGGATGCAAGTACATATTACTGCTTAGTTGTGGGCCAATTACTAAGTGCATTTATAGCCTTACACTCAGGATGTGGACCAGCTCAAATTTCACCTCAATGGCACCAATTGCAGCCCAGAATAATATCCCACCAGGAAAGGCCCTAAAGTCCCAATGGGTCTTTTAACCCTTTCACTGCGGCGGCTATTCTGCCGCAGTGCTAAGGGGCGGGGGCGCCGCGTGGCGCTCACGCGCTGGTGACGGAACCGCACCGTCACGCCCCTTGGGTGAGCTGTGCTTTTGACGGAACGGTTCCGTAACGGCCCCGCCCGCTCAATAAAACGCACTGCGCAGGTGCAGCGAGCGGGCCGTGACGGAACCGTTCCGTCACCAGCACAGCCCACCCGAGGAGAGTGACGGAACGGTTCCGTCACAAGCATGGGAGGGGTTAAATACAATATGGAGTTGTGGGATACCTTGCTGGTAAATGTTTTAAATTCAGCAAGTATTTATGTTTCTGAACTAAATCAGTCATTGGGCCATCTATAACACAGGAGACAGGGCGACTGAAAACATCCCATCTCCTCCAAAGATTCCATTGTCAAAGTAGTGGGTAGAACTTTAAGGGCTCGAATCCTTGCATGGGCCGGCTTCAATTGGAATTTTGCACCAACGTCTGCATAACTTTAGATACTGTGCTTTTAGATACTTCAGGAACATGTGCTAATTTACATCTGATATGTTGTAATTATATCATTACTTTAAACGGGGTTATAATAATTATATAATTACATTGAAGCTTCCTCTGGTGTACCTTAGGCATCTGATTGAGAAGGTCAATGTTTTGGTCGAGTTTAAGCACTATGAGTCTGAACCGATAATTATTAATTTCCTGAGTTGTCTCCACTGAATTTAACCTCTAAAGTCAGATTTGGGCCGTGGGTGAAAGCGATGATAGCTTTGATTTGGCATGGGGTGTTCACCAGTGTTGTGTGTTGGCCCCTCTCATTTGTGCCTTACACTAATCAACTGGAAGGTCACTTAAGGAGATAGATAAGATGCGCCTAGGTAGGGCTCCAAATGTATCCCTGTTAATTTAGATGAGGTTGATGTCTTTTTAATGAATCGTATAGCAAGGGATTTAATAATCTGACTTTTGCCCCCCCATCAGAAACAAATGGATGATTAGTGCAAAGTGGAGTGGTAAAACATGGAAACAATGCAGAAAAAAACAATTTGCCCTCCATAAGGTGAAACATTTTATGCCTTACCTTCCAACAAATCTGAAGCGGACCCCAAGCAGTACTCCATGACCAACTGTGAGAGAACAGACATAACATGGTATTAGCACACAGACTTCAACAATCCAGCAACCAAGCAAATGTACTACATACAGTCTCATTAAATGCAAACTTCTTCACAGATGTTGAGTGGACCACTGTACTAGAAGGTCCTATTAGTGTAACGCGTAAAATGCGGTTTCAACTAATACAATACTACATAACACAAAAAGCATATCTTACCCCGGCCAAAACTAATAAATACGTCAGCTGCCCGCATATGCAGGGTGCCCGCAATGCTATACCATACACGAGGACCTAATGCACCTGCTCTGGAGCTGTTCACGATTGGAGAATACTAGCAGGAAATAACTGATGCCCTGACTCACCGCATGGAACGCAAGGTACCCCTGGAGTGCGAGACGTGCATTCCTCAAATTTATTGCAGGAGAAACACTCAAAGAGTGCCCTCTCGCTTTATCGCTCTGGGGCTGGTAGTGGTGAAAGAATTGATTACCAAAAGATGGAAATTCCCTGAGCCCCCTAGGGCGCTGGCTTGGAAACTCTCCTTACAGATTTGGGCTAAAGCGGAAAATTTTGCACTGCACAGGGAGGACATATTAGGCCTACGCAAAATCCCAATTGAAACATACTGGGACACGATCTTGTGTGACTTGCAGAGACAAGACATCAACACTGATGACATATTGGCACTCATGACCACTACACAGCGCAAATTAGAAGAAGCACATTGATATCCTAAGGGCAGAATAGAGGATACACCAGTAAAACCACAATCCGATACACCTTATGCGGACCTGGCCCCATGTACTTAGAGACCGTGACAAGGAGGCGCGTATCTAAATGGGGAACGGGAGGGGTTGATCTAGTTCCAGTTAAAAAGAATACTATTTCCCTAGATTTGTTCAAGTTTCCCGAACGTTATTACCCACCTCCCGAGTTGGCAGAGAGACCCACAGCCCACACACTAGTTTAATACTGTATAACACTCCAATAGTTGACTCCCAACTGACAGAAAGAATGGGGCTAAATGAGCTACGCACAATGAGCTATAATGACAGAGTCTTTAATATGTACAATGTGAGTATTATACCCAAATTAACTCCATGGAGAGCGGAACCTATATGTAACAAAAAGAGTGGATGTAGCCTAAAAAAATGAAGAACTGTAAAAATGAAGGTCTAGTTTTGTTCATTAAAAACGAATAAAAAAAATATTTAAACAAAAAAATTAAATGGATAAATTCTTGTTTCCATTTTTACGTTCGAAAGAAAAAAACAACAATTGTGTACCAAGTGTAAAAAACGTGGAACACACTGATAATGAGATAAATGTGATGCAGGAGAAAGACTGACAGAAGGAGTAAAAATTGCTTAAGAGAAAGAAATTGTGTGGAGGCAGTTGGATCAAAAGACAATACACAGAAAAGAAGAAAACATGGTATACAGTAGTGCTTTATTAACAAAGTTTAAAAATGGTTAGAAAAGAAATACAGATGGAGGGAGAACCATGGAACAAAAAGAAGGTAAGACAGAAAAGAACTGTTAAATTAAAAAAAAAATACTCTTCACGAAGCAAAGCAATTTATTAACAAAAGCAGCTCAACACAACAAGCTGAACCTAAAGGGCAATGGGTTATCAAGGCTAAAACTATCAAAATTCTTCGTCTTTACTGCATTCTGGTAAAATTTTGTTACAGTAATATAGTTTATATAAATATAAAACTCAATTACAAATTCAACTAGATTACATTTTAAGTCTTTTTAAGATATCTACTCGGATTCTAAATTGCTATTAAAACACCCAAAAATAATCCCAAACTGAAATCAGTATATATCAGTTGCTATTCCTCTGATCGATACAACCAATGAATGGGTACTCATAAGCAAACTCTTTCATTGGTTAATCTCTGTGGGTACCCTTACAACCATACTGAAAACAGTCTCCTCAAAATACAGCCCTACAAGGGTTTTAAAGTTTTGTTGCTAAATTTAGGAAACAAGTTAGGCAACCAAAAGCTCTGTAACTTAGAATACAAGCATAGAACTGAATAAATCCACTAACCCAGGGCGGATACTCTTCCGGTTTGGCACAACTATCCATAGCTTTCAACCAACCAACAAGCGGTGGACCCGGAGCTTTCCAAGGCTGGATTATCTCTTTGGCCAACATAGTCCCCAAACTAAACAGGTTGCGATCTCCTTTACCACCTCTCAGATTTTCTAAAGTCCTTAATATAGCAACACAGGGTGAAATGTCAACATGTCTCCATATAACCATAGAGAGAGCTGAGAGAATATTGAACCAGTATTGTCTTATGAACGGCCATTTCCAACAAAATATCAAAGCAATCAATATCTGTTTCGTTTCACTGAAAACACGTGGGCGAGGGAAGGCTACCAGCTCCCCATAGGTTTCAGTTGTATAAGTCGCAGCTGAACAGGAATAGCCAATTCTGGGAGGGCAATCTCAGCATTCCTCGAAAAGCTCTCATCTAGAGGTCCCATCCAAGTTTCCCATTCTCTTTCAGTGCTTGGGACAAATCAGGGTCATTTATGATCACGTATTTATGTAGGTGAGATTCAACCTGAGCGACTTTGGCTTAAAAAAAGGCAGTGTTCAGCGGTTTCAGTGAAATTAGAGCACATGATGCAATTGTAGGTACTTAGTAAATTATGTTTTATTAAGAGCAATATTCCAATGAGATGCCAAAGTGGCCATTGTGCAAATGCACCCAAACGTGTACTGCGCCATTGACCACATCATAGAGGCGTTCCCAGGTTTGTTTGTTTTTTGTCCCACTGTACCCACACAAGTGAAGACATCCAAGGGAGTGTGGGGCTCCATATATTAGCCCTAAAACATGTCCATGCCTGATGAGGGAAATCTCAGTATGAAATACAGGATATCCATATAGCCAGTGATTTAGCACCAGGATTTTAGAGACCCAGTAATAAAGTTGAAGGTCCGAAATAATAATACCAGTCAAATGTAGACTGGGTGCATTTATCAAATGCAATGTGATGGGGTTGATTCCCCTATAAAACAAAGTGCATATTTTAGCCCAAAGCTTCTCAAACATGCTCTTAGGAATTATCAGCGGGAAATGTTGCAATAAGTATAGGAACTGGACAGGACTAATATTTTAAACCGGACTACTAGCAGATTAATCAGAAGCTTAACCCAGTTGCACAGACCTGCACACGTGCCTGCGAGCAAAGTGAGAGAGATTTATGCTCATTGGTAATTCAAGCTGAGAACCCAGAGGAGAGACTGCCATGAAACTGCTTCTGCGACTCCTGTGATGGGGGATTAGAAGCAATTTGGACCAGTTTAAATGAATACCAGATTGCTTGTCGTGAAACTCCAATATGTTAAATAGCTTGGGGACCCGTTTCATGAGGGCGACCTACAAAGAGGGACACATTGTCAGCATAAAGGGCGATATCGTCCTCAAGGTCTCCTTTCCATTAGAATCCCCACACAAGTGCACAGCATCTGATCCATGTAGCAAGGCACTCCAATGCAAATGTGAATAGGAGCTGGGATGGGGGCAGGGGAGCCCTAACTGGTGCCATGAGTGTGATAGGCAGCCATTCACTTTTACTTGGAGTCAGGGGAGGACATAGAGGACTCTTGCCGGAAAGAGAAAACTGGGTCCACACCCCATCTTGCCAGCACTATAAAAAAAGGGATGTCGAATTCCTATAGCCCGACGCCCAGGACATATTGTTTGGGGTCTAGGGCAACAAGTTTTCATGTGTATTTTGTCCTTGGGACAAGTAGGCCCACCTCTGCAGCGCAAACCCTTTAGCTGCCAGTTTGGAGTACCATATTATGGATCAGGGGATGGCACAGTCTGCAGTTAAGGTAATCTTTTTGTCCATATGTTTATGCTGTTCAAACTTGTATTTATCATTCATTAATTGAAAACCTTTATTATTAGGGTGAGCTTTCAAAGTAAATCTTGTAAGCACTAACTGCACTACTGACAGTGCTTCCAGTATAAAAATGTGCACACACGTTTTTAAGGTTTAGCAATATTAGGCTTTGTATAATCCTCCCAGAATGCTCTCTGAATTGATGCAAATATTTGAAGAAGCTTGAAAGCAAGATTGATGATACTTTGCTTTTAAAATAAAATGTTCATTAAAAAATTGGAAGCAGGAAAGAAAACATTCGCTAAACAACTGTAAAATATCTGGTACCATTTCTTTGCAGCATCATTTAGTAACATGTTTTTGATGCATGCGAGTATTTCCCCAAAATATTCATAATGGAGAATCAGTGTAACCAGTTCCAATAAGATTATGGGAAACAAAAATAAACATTCAAAGCCAGTAGGTCTGAAATTGGTGGACAGCTTTTTAGTTTTGTCAATGTGCGACTTGTTTTGGCATGGTTTTTGTAAAACTTTATTGGTGTGGGGGCCGTCACCATTATAACAAACATTGGCAAAAGCAAAAATTGTTTCTGGTCTCAAAAAGCACACACTGCCACAGTAGTTACTCGAACTGAACAAAATTACTTTGTGTGCCGATATGCTCCATCTGAAAGAGCAGAATCCTGTCATTCACAGTGAAGCCAGCCAATACAGAGATAGAGACAGACTTTTAACAAACGCAAAAGGTTATGGTCAACACCAGACCAAATTAAGGGTCCAATTATTAAAGAAAGTCTCAAAAGGGCACCCATGGCATATGTCCTTGCATTAAGTGCAGCCATATGGCTTTCATGAATTCCCAAAAAAGTACAAAAGTAGGTCAAGAAATAGTACTCCTAGAAAATATTTGTGAACTGCATTTTAGCATGAGCAAATATGCATGGGTAGATTTGCTCCTGTGAAAATGTAAGTGTTTGAAGTTCAATTTCCATCCAACCACTTTCTTCCCAACTCTGGAAGAAGGTTTACATCAGTCATTGTCAGGAGTAAATTTCCACAAGAAAAAAAGAGGGAGATACCCTAATGCCAATATGGGAAAGGGTGAGATAATGTTAGAACACAAGAAAGTCCCTAGTTGTCGGGGGGTACCCTCTGTCACGGCCCCTTAATCTCAAAGGACCTGGCTCGACCTAAACAACATTGTTGTGTCTCACCTAGTCCTTCATTACAACCGGACCACAATTAATATACAGACCAAAAAAACCCAATCAGTTAGATACTCGAGGTCCACGAAACACACTTAAAGTTAAAAATATATAAGTCCTGTGGCATTCAAGAAAGATTTTCTATATTAGTATGTGTTAAAAACAGTAATTTATTAAACATTCATCGCATTACAGTACATCACATATTGCATAATCATACAAAACAATATTTTATATATATATAAAATATTATTTTATATTTATATATTATATATTATATTTATATAATATATTATATATTATAATATATTATTTTATATTATATATTTTATAATATTGTGGCAACATAAGGGGACTGCAGGTATTCAAACACTACTATGGTAGGAGCCCTGGCATAATCAAGAGACTATATCCGAGCTCTTATATAATGCCATAATTTGTCACTGCACTACATGGAACCAAAGGGGCATGTGGATTTTGTTATAGGACAAGTAGATTTATGAAGCGACCTGCCCCATGGACAAGTAAATATTTTATTTAATTCCACATCCCTGTAAAAAGATAGGATCCATCTAGGGAATCAAACTTAATTTCAAAGCCACGAAACATTAGGGCTCCATTCTTCCGCAGTGTGCGAGCCTGGACTAGCATGACAAACTCTACGGCTATAGTGAGACATACCCCAGAGTTGACGAAGCCACACTGGTCTGAGTAAATCAGAAGAGGTGCTCCCTCATTGTAGATTTGTGACTAGGTCCTTCATTTTTGTATTACTTAGGGATATCTGGTGATATGAGTTACAGCTTTCTGGTGGAAGTCCAGGCTTTTGGATGACTTCTATTGTGGCATAATGAGGTTCAAGTGGAAACTGACCAGGTTCACAGTTTCTTGGTAAACTCTCAGGAGTTGAGGGGAAAGGAGTGATTTGTATTTCCTACAGTATTCAATAAGAAATTTGTCTGGACCGGGGGTCTTGTCTTGTTGTAAATCATCATCCGCTATTTCTTGTATTGGGATATATTGCTCAAGATCCTCTCTATCTAGGTCAGACAGACACTAGTGAAGGTCACCTACAATGGGGTTATCGGTCTCCCACTTTGAGCATTCCTGTTGGGCATATAGTGTACCGTAACTGGAGGTTAAGGAAGCAGTACTCTCTGCTCTAGTGATTATTTTTGCCCCCAAACCCATCCCCCCTTCTCGCCACACTCCCTAACATTTAATAAGCTAGGGATGACCCTGCATGGAGAGTTGTTGGTTACTAGCCTAAGCCAAAACACCAGCTTCTTGGATTGTCATCCATTACATAGACTCCTATATTTGTAGCAGTCCACCATGTCCATCATTTTGCCCTAGGTTGCAAGGTTGTCTCACACTAATTTAAGAATTCTGTCCTCAAGTTTGGAGGCAACACAATTCTGCTCTCATTCCTTCGCTCTCAAGTATGCTTTTGGTCTACCAAGGAGCGTAGATTCTCCTGCTGTCTAGAGGGTCTGAAGGAATCCACTGAATCTTCATTAAATTCAAAGAAACTTTTAAATTCCTAGGCATTATATTTCAAGCAGTGTATATCAGTAAGGAGTCAAGCGAACAGCCATCACCTCAGGCACACTCCTGCCCGCAAGCGGTTCCGAGCTGTAAAATTATTGAGGAGTGATTAGATATACCTTTGAGAAGGATACTTACTATCCTCTTAACTGGGATATCTGCCACAGGTAAAAAGAAGTAGTCTATTCCTGACACAGAGTCTTGGGCCCGACATCTGCGTGTACTCTCGCTACCGGGCATTCCAGATCTGCTACAAATCGCATAGCCCTAATGAGTTCTCCCAATCTGCCAATGTTACTCTGCACTTGGATTTGTCTCCTTACCTTGCAACATCAAAAAGCTGGGTTCATAACTCCATTACAATCCCCTCCTCCCCAACAATGACCATAATGCTTGTGGCAATTTAGGCAGTAGAAGGTTGAAATATCCTAAAGTGGATTTGAAGAGTTGCAGAGGAATATATATTGTATATATAAGTTGGTGTTTCCCTTCTATCCAACCCTCAATTGGTATGCATCTACCCTATGTATCTGATGAAACCAGGATGATCACCATGGGAAGTTGCGCGCTTTAAAAGTCGCATAAATAAATAAATAAATATCAAGATCGCTATGCATATTGATCCTTAGTGTACACCTTGCGTGGATTACTCTATCATAATCAAATCTACTTAGGAAAGGAAAGCGGGAACTCAGGAGGAGTACCAACGGGGAGTGGTGTTCAGCAAATTTGAAGACTGTGTCCCTCTTAATCATGCCATCAAGACTACTGACGTTCTACGACATCACTTCAAACGAGATTAAGTAGGCCATTTTGAAACTGCAATCAGGCTGGCTCTATCCCGAGACTCCAAGGCCAGCCACGGGTGCTAGGCTTCAGGAGGTATCTAGCATGAACGTCAAAATATAAGAGCAATATGAATGAGGATTTGATGGAACAATTACCACTCCTATTAGAACTGTGAGCAACAATGTTACCCTCTCCTCCCCAGAAGCATATGTCACCCTGGTTGTACCTAATGTGCTACGACAGGCTAGAAATTCAAAACAGAACAGTCCGTTCCAACTACTCCCCATCAAAACAGTATGCAAGATTAATGTGCTACCTAGCACCTAGGTTTTAAGCCTCTAGATTGGACATTCAAAGATGTAAATTGTTTTTCTTACCCATCCTAGATACTGTTTTATCTATCCACCGACTCATAAGCTCATACTTAGCTACTAGTTCTTCTAAATACATCTCTTGCTTAAATTTCATCCCAGTAGGTTTTCCCGAAGTAGGGCAAAATAGTGCTGGAATTAGAATATTTTAATCTTAGGAAATAGTACAAACAACTTTTTATCAGCAAGCATCACTGTATAACTTCGCAGCTCAAGTCTCAGTGATGCTGTGTCTGACGGACGTGCTTAAAGTAAATAAAATGTGAAGAGCAGTGTACTCTAGAACACTTGGATTTTTACTCACTGTCCCACTATTACTGCAACGGAGTACATTTACTTGGATAGTAGTTCGCATGTAAAGGATTTCAAATGATGAAAGGCCTCCAAATCGTCTGTTAAACATTTCATCTTTTTCTGTCAGACTGGTCTTTGCTGCTACTTTTTAAATTTTTTTAACAGAAAAACACAAGGCAACAGTGCATATGTTCAGTATAGTAATCGTTTTTTAGGTCTCGCCTACACAGTGCGCATGCGCTGCATAGGGAGTAGACCTCTTGAAATCGGTTCGTTTTTCGCTTAAAAACGTGCATGTGTTGCATTGCCTTCAATGGCAAAGCGTGCACGTTTGGCGATTCCCTTCCGGGAGCGAGCGGCACCATGTGTTACCAATTAGTGCACTCGCTCCCGCAAGGCAAGGCATGTCACTGCTCTCGGCTGCACTCCCCCCAACTTGTGAGCGTGCGCTAGTTTTAAACTTCGGCTAAGTGGCATTGCACTGTCGTTCAACTCTGTTCGTTTGCACGGGTTTCTGGTCGAACTGCTCCTGTTGCTGATTTATGAAGAGTATATACTGAGGGTCCCTCCTAGCCCCCACCTTGTTTCATGATGTCCTGCAAGTACCAGAATGTTAAAAGAATACAATTTTTAAAAAACAGGCTGGATGAATACCTCACATTCCAGATGCTGTAGTTTGAAAGTTCATCATTATTTCAGCAGTTATGATCTGGCGCCAATCTGCACTTGAGCTTAACTGGCCTTTTCAGTCTCGCGCCAGCACCTGTTTTAGTGGTAATTAAATGTGTCACTTTTCGCATTTGAACCAACATCTGAGATCTCGGAGCATGGCTACGGTCAGCTTGGACAAACTATCTGTGGCGCGTGGTTCCTTCAGAGTCGTTAGTAAATGTCTACACATCATAGCAGAGTACTGGTCCATGCAGAGCTCGGATGACTCAGTGTCAGGGCCTCTGTCGCAGAGGTTGGGACCTCTCAGAAGTACATCTACTGATCGTACGGAGACGGAAGCCTGGCGCTGCACACTGAAGTACATCCACGGGGGCACTGAGGCGGGGCACTGACACTGCTCATCACCCACACTGCGCGCTGGAGCAAGCAGGGTGTCCTTACTCTTGGAACGAGTCTGCTCCACATCTGGAACAGATCTGCGTGCGACACTGGGCGGCCCTCAGAGCTGCTAGCGTGGATGTGAGCTGTGCGTGACATGGCATGGAGCGAGGCTCGTAGGTGAGAAGACGCGCTCTACCCGCCTCTGCCTTCGTTTGTGGCTCCTGCTGTTAGCCCTCAGGGTGAGTGGGGGAGGGTGGCCAGACAGGCTGGGGGAAGCAGCTGTTAAAAATGTGTTGCTGTAATATAAAGAAAACAATTATACATAAGTGCGTTTTTCATCCAAAACTACTCTATGCGGTTGAATAAGTGTTTTTTAGACTGCGCTCTCATATACTGTTAAGCATTGACTGCAATTTTGACAAAACTCACGCGGGCAGGGTCTCATTGCTCTGAAGGGTAGAGGCAGTTAGTACCATGTTGTCGGGATAATTTTAATTAGAGGTTCCCCATGCTGCGTGGGTGCAGTTCTGCCAATGGACTTTCTTTTTGGGTCTGTTTTCAGGTTGAGGGACTTTCAGTTGAGTGAGGGATTGCATGCATTCACCTAATGTTCATTGCAGAGGGCGACGTCTCAAGGCATTAGAGAATATGATCTGGTTCTGGGAAATCACATTTGGAACCTGTGGTGGGTTTGGGTGACATTTGCAGAGCATTAAGTGGGATTGAAAAACTCAAAGGGCGTGGCCAATGTAATTAAGGGCATGGCTTAAAATCCCCTTAATTACAGGGTTCCTTATGTAGTCTACATTTTGCTGTTACCAGACTATTCAAGACTGGTTGTTCACTAACAGGAGTGAAAGTACAGAGAAGGCGTGCCTATCTTCCACACACGTGCCAAAAGATGGGTACCCATTTATTTTTCAGTTCTTAGCTGGGCACCAGGTTTAGCCTCCTAAGGTACTTGCCGTAACCTTTGCACGAAATGCCACACGGTAAACCAAATCTGTTGTTGTTTACCACAGAGCCATCTTTCTTCCTCATCTTTTTAGCTCAATGCAAGGATGCATCAGCCACATAGAAAAGGGGATCTCATCAAGCAGCTTTGAAGGTGTGGAAGTTAAAGACAGCCAGTGTTTGATGCTTAGAGGTCTATAGCAAAATAAGGTTTACCCCTCAGTACGGCAATCAGAATGGGTGAGGAATTTTACTCGTTTAGTAATGACTTGACGTTTATATACGTTCTACAGCTTTAAGGCAGTAGTGCAACCCATTTGCCTGCCATGTAAAAGCAGACATAGAACACGTTACAAGATTAGTGCAGCGTAAGATTCAATTCCATATTTTAATCAGAAACATGCAATGCTATACAATCTTAAAGAAATTGTGATATAATAATATGTCCAAACCCTTAACCTTCTGCCCCATCGACGTTCACATCCCTAACCATAGGCTACAGACTTATTATACCCAGAAAGCAACATAAATTGCCACTCAACTTCTACCAGCAACAGGCTTTGTATGGGTGAAGAGAGTTCTTTATATGAATAAGCCACATAGTTTCCATAGTTTTCATTCAATTACAGGGAGCATACATGAGCTAGTATTATCTTCTGCAGACCAATATCAGGGGATTGTGCAGATTTCCAGAACGATCATGTTTCTCACTAAGACATTCATATGTATTGGTTTCATCCGCTTTTGTGATAAGTTTAACAGTAGAACATCCTCCACAAAAGGCATGGACCGCAACATAAAACTGACAGTCTGGTTTAGCACTGCAGAATTCAATCTGGCGCATTTGAGTAGAAGGGAGGGATACTTTCTGCCATCATGCACAAAGTAACAGTTGTCCCACTCAGGAAGTGACATCACTTCCGTTACATGGACGTCCGGGCTCCTGGGCCAGGTCATTACAAAAGCTTTGGACTATGGAGCTGGCCCTGTGCAAGCACGCAAGTCAAGCACTCAGTGGGCACCACTTACAACAGTAGGGAAAAGTTGTCAGGCGTATCAGGGAGAGCCGAGGGTAGCAATTAATGTGAAAGATCTGGGATTTGATATCTCAATTTCGGAGACTAAACAAGATGCCACTGAAATTTCTCATCTACAAGGACATTTTACAGTTCAAAAGGAAGCCCAAGATTTCTACACGACGATGTGACCAATGTCTTGATTATGTGCCTTGAGCACTCTCATATTTAGAGCCGATCAAATGATTCTACCTTGGGATAGGGATCATAACAGACCTAGATATGTGATTGACTGATTACAGTTTGGACTATTTACTTATACCATAAGGAAGGAGGTTAGCCGACTATATTGTTTACCTAAATTATCTAGCCCTTAATCATGCATCAATGTGCAGGATTGTTTGGTGCCAAAAACCAAAAACACCCTCTCCCTACCCTAGTAAAATATATCCCCGATACGAAGAAGAGTTGCAAATTCTGCAGTGGAGGAAAAAACAGCTATACCAATAATGAACAAGGACACTGTAAACATGCAAGGGACCGTCACTTGCAAATCAAGTAATGTGGTGTACCAAGGACAAAACAAAAATAGCCACTATTACCAGGCAATTTTGAACTATTAAAATTCAACACTGTGTTTACATATTGGAGATCATGAATAAGTTTCCAATGGAGCAGCATCTGTGAGAAGAAGAGAACACTTTAAATAATTTATCAAGGCTCATCCTCAAGGCAACCCAAGGACTACTCTGGCGATATGCATGGGATTGATTAAAATGTTCAATTCAAGAACTTGCCTTCTCAATTAAGGCTTTGATGTAGGACTCATTGCAGCAGCACACAAATAAATTCTAGTATATTTTTCAAAAACACAGACACTACACAGCAACTTTGTAAGTGTGTAACATTTTGGGAGTTTGCTCTTCTCTCTGCTGTAGTGTCTTCTCTCGCCACTACTCAAGCAGGCATGCATTTATTTGTTCCTTCTCAACTGTCCCAAGAATGGTCACACCAGTCTTATCTAATCATGGTAGACCAGATAAAAAGTGACACACGCTAATCTAGTTTTAATATACTAGATCAACACAATGTCTAACAGTGAACTCGACATTGTGGAAGACACCTCAAACTAAACCATACATGATCAGCTGAACTGTAAGCTACGTCAGCTAAGACAAAACAGTCCATATCAAAAATGGCATGTACCTCACTTCAGACACAAGAAGGAGCACATCATTCCCTGTAGGAAAGATCTGACACTATTAACAACTCAGAAAGCTACGTAAAAGTAACATTAATGTAAAAGAAAAAACCGGGGAATAATCAGTTTCCTCTGGTCTGAAGCTAAAAAGCATTACTCAAAATCTGTATTTTCTACCATGTCTGAGGAGAACCTCTGCATTATTCAATCTTCAGAGCAGTTATATGTGCTGCTAAAGGAATAACATTCCGTATGATATCACAAAGATGAATGAAGAGATCTGTGTGCAAACTGCACTACCAAAGTCCAAATCCCAGGAGGGCTTTCTCAATTCTTAAGCTGTCAGAGGGAGATCGATACATCAATATCACTGTTTTTTACACTTTACTGGTTTTACAATTAGTAGTGGGTGAAGCGTACAAAGATTTGTTATAGTAAAAAGAAATATAATTATTACAATATTAAATAATGCTGTAGGAATGCAAAAGCCCAGTTTCTTAACTGGCGGAGGTAGGTGGAGCTTTATGAAGAACTATCATCTTTTACTTCAACTGCTCCCACAGCAGAAAAAAATGCTTTATACAAATCTATCTGAATACACTAAAAGGAGCAGTTTCTATTTTTCAGTGGAACATTGATCCAGCTGAGCTGCATCTCAAGCAAACCCAGGCACACTCAACTGTCCATGGACTATATCGGTAATGTTTGGGACACACACACCTATGATGGGGCATACATCCTAGTCTACTATGGAAGACTTGACACGAAAAACGTGCAACTGAAAAACTTGTGCGCATGATTATATTGTGCAGCTTTGCTTTCACGAAGATATCAAGCAGGGTGCAAATAATCTAGGGCTGCCCATTAACTCATGTGGCAGTGATGTATGGATTGAGCACGTCGGGGTCCAGGGGCTGAAGTGCTTCTGGTTTTGGCCAGGAAGTCTCACCTGAGGCTTTCACGCTTGTTGAAGCCAATCAAAGGCACTGGGGCACGCAGCCCCGGGATAATCACCAGTTAATAACACATTAGAGAGGCTTGTGCTGGTCTGCGAGGCCGCTGGAATGTCCACTAGTTCTCAGTCCTGAGGAGAACCCACAATCCAGTCCGGATTTGAAACGTGTAGACAGTTAAACCAGGGAGAACATAAAAAATTGATGCGGTTATACAGGGTCAATTTTTTAGGAATCTTTATAATATTGGGGGGGGACACACTGCCATTGACCTGGGCTTTGCGAGGGGAGCCGAGGAGCACCGCAGCCTTCCCCCGCAATCCCTGTTGCCCGCGCCAGCCTTCCTGTTTGCCTGATGTCTGTCGCTTCAGCTGACATCGCGACGCGGCGGACCGGGGACTACATCCCCCAGCGGCCCTCGCAAAGGAAGTCGCACATGCCCTGTCCCGCCCCCGGAGGTGCTCTTATACCAGCGAGAGCCCCGGAGAAGCGGGGGACACACTGCCATTGACCTGGGCTTTGCGAGGGGAGCCGAGGAGCATCGCAGCCTTCCCGCGCCATCCCTGTTGCCCGCGCCAGCCTTACTGTTTGCCTGACGTCTGTCTTTTCAGCTGACATCGCGACGCGGCAGACCCGGGACTACATCCCCCAGCGGCCCTCACCAAAGGAAGTCGCGCACGCCCTGTCCCGCCCCGGGAGGTGCTCTTATACCAGCGAGAGCCCCCGCATCGTGAGATGCGCGCGGGCAGAGGGCGGGCCGTCTGTGGCCATCGGGGTTGGCAAGGGTCGGGTCGGGCCACCCCCCTGACGAGAAGCAATAAGACAATGGGTAAGCAAAAGCTACAAACCTCAATTGCTGGTGGGGGAGTTAAAGCTAAAGTCCCACGGCACTCGGCTAGCATAACATCTTATTTAACCTCTGCTGTGGGGGAATTAACAACTCAAATCGCTAACACCGAACGTGAACTGGGTTTGGAAGGCATTGATATTCAGTCACAGCGGTTGTTGATGGTTGTGAGCCCCACCACTAGGCATATCCATCTGCAGCCAAGGATTACAATTAACTCTGCAAATAATATTATAACTTCAGACATTAACACCTCACTTTGCCCCGAGCAGGGCCCATCTGTTGACATTCTGATTGAGAGTGAGCCCGAAGAGGGAGGCGTAAATGATGCTACGAAACGAGGAAAGAGGCAGTATAAAAAATCAAAGACACCTACTAACAATTAGACAAAGAAAGGTTCATTACTATCTAGCCATTTAGAAAGCTCCATAAGGAACATGGTGGAGAACATTTTCACAGAGAAACTGGAATCTGCCCTGATACGGATATCCAAAGACATTATTGATACCTTAAATGATTGTGTGGCAGGAATTATGAAAAAATGTGAGCGTTTAAACATTACTCCTGTAACAAAGGTTCATTCCGCTAGGCAGCCGGCAGTTACCCTTCCACCCATTACCCAGGTCCCTAAACCTAAGAAATTTGTGAGTAGGGAATTGAGTGCACCATTATCCCCCACTAGGAATCAAGAGATAAAAATGCACTCTGTTAACTCAGCGTCATCTAATATCGGAACCGGACCCAAGGGACCGTTGTTGGGTATTGGCCCTAAAACCCACCCCATTCCAAAAAGGGCTCTGCCAGTTAGGAGGGATTGTGTAAGGGACAAAACTTTGGTACCCCAACCGACTATCAATCTCCCACCTGAAGCCACGCCTTTCGTTGCTATTCTTGTAAATGTCCCTCCATTGAAGGCAGGTGAGGATGAACCCCCTGATGTCCTGATGAGTAACATAAAGAAGTGGTGCAATGAAAATTGCACCGGGGGAAAAACATCTCCTCTAGCATAAATATGGGCTGACGGGTGGGTTAGTTGGGCTACACTAAAAACATCTGAAGGGGGATTGCCTCATTGTAAACTTTAACAACCCTGATGGGGCAACTCGTCTACTTTGGGATGCCTCTAAATTAGACCTGGAGGATGGAGGCATTCGGGCCATGCCTTTGGGCTTTTTCTACCCGCAGCCGAACATGTATAACAGGGGAGAGAGGGAAATCCAGGCTCGGAGCCCAAGTAACCATAGTAAGCTTACCCCTTATCTTCCTACTCATCTCCCCTCCTGGGTAACACAAAAATCAGGGATGTTGCCTAAGCCCAACAATACACCTAGACAGGAGACCAGGGAGGGACTGGTTTTATTAAATCGATTTTCCCCCTTATCCCAAGTAGGGGAGATTGACTGACTAATGGGCCCTGGTCACATGAATCTGAATACCCAACCTAAGAGTGCAAGTATCACTGAGGGTCCGGGGACAAGGTAAAAATGTTACGCTGGAATGTTGCAGGTCTACGGTCCAAAAGGGATGATAATGTCTGGTTAAATTTTGTGAAACAGTACGATATTGTTGCATTTCAAGAGACTTGGGACAGGGACTGTGATTTTTGGATCAATGGCTTTACATCATACTATGTACCTGCTTTGAGTTAGCCAGCAGGGAGAGATAGAGGGGGACGTATGTTTCTGGTCTCAGTAAACATAACAGGAAGAGTTAAAAAGGTCGACTGCATTTCCCCTAATTATCTAATATTGGAAGCTAGTTTGGCAAACAATATCAAGCTAATTCTTATTAACTGTTATAACTCATTGCAAGGGGAGTCCCCAAACGAGCATCTCCATTCGCTGTCGAATTTTTTAAAAACTTATAAGGAAAATCAAACCACTTTTGTTCAGTATATTTTGATGGGTGATTTTAATGTACACTTATGTAACCTAAACTGCCAATACAGAGATAGCGATGGCCCTGACTTCACAACCCATCAACATTTTGAACACAGTTCCAAGGGTGAAGCACTGGAGGCACTTTTGTCCAATAACGATCTGTTTGAGGTGGGGTTTTCTGATGGGAGTAACCGTGTTTCTACGTATAGAGCAAGGAACTGTGAATCTATAATAGACTATATATTCCTAATCCCAGGACTTCTAAGTCATGTAATTTTCCATAATGCCATACCCTCTTCTTTTAGCGATCACAATCCGGTAGTGATTGAACTGGATAATGGTCTCTCCCTCCTGAACAATACAGCTTTGTCACAAGCTGCAGTTAATGTAAAAGTAAAAGATCAAGGGAGGAGATTAAAATGGAGTAAGGTCACCCCCGAAGATTTTCTTCACACCATCATAACAAAGGTTGGCACGGATCTAAATACATGTGCAGACCCCCTCAAATATGGGGGGGATGTAATTGCTTCATACGAAGCCATCTGCTTGCAAGTGGCCAAAGAACTCACAATTAACACCCGAGCTAAAACTAATCCTGCCTTAGGCTGGTTCGATCAAAAATGCAACATAGCTCACAACCTACTCAAAAAGGCTCTTAATAAGACACCAAGGAATACAAGTCTAGTAGCACAGCTTAGGAAAGAGTACTCATTAACAGTCCAGGCACGGAAAAATGAAATTAAACAAGATGCCTAGGCAGCACTAATGGAAAAAGCAACATTGAAAGACAATTTTGGGCAATTGTCAATAATCCTTTGTTCACTGGTACCCATAACTATGCCCTAGAAGTTAACATCTCAGAAGAGGACTGGTTAAGTCATTTCGAAAATATCTATGGGAGTAATATTGAGCTGGAAACCTTTGAGGTACCAATTTCTGATCCTCCACTGATACCAATTAGTTTTAATACAGAGGAGGTTGAGAAAGCGATAGAGGGAACAGCAGGGCGTAAGGCGCCAGGCCCTGACAGTGTGCCATCTGATATGTATAAGGCTAATTCTAATTATTGGGCGAAGATATTAACGAACGTTTTTAACACATCGGCTGCTACAGGGTTCCCGAAATCATGGTCCCGTTCAATTATAATCCCCGTGTTTAAGAAGGGCCAAAGGGGAGACCCCAGATGTTACAGGCCAATATCTTTACTAGATTCCTCTATTAAAATCTTCGGCAGGGTTATTCTAGCTAAATTAATAGACTGGGCTACGGATAAAGACATTTTATCTAATGTCCAGTATGGCTTTAGATCTGGGAGGGGGACGGAGGATCAATATCTTAATTTACATCTAATTATAACTAAATTCACGAAGGCTGCTAAGGGCTCAATTTTTCTGGGTTTCATGGACTTGTCCACGGCCTTTGATCTAGTTAATAGATCGAGGCTGTGGACCATGTTGTTGGACCTAGGCCTTGACCGGCCCCTGGAGTATTTTTTTAGCCGAGTTACACAGAGATCTGAAAGCGTCAATAAGGATGACGCAGGAGGGGAAATGTACTGCAAGTTTTATATCAGGTAGAGGGGTGCGCCAAGGCTGCATCTTGGCCCCTATGTTATTTACTTTATACATAAACACCCTGGAAGACAACTTGTTAACAGCAACACTAGACATTCTGCGTATGGGAGGAACGCCCATTCCTGTACTCCTATACACGGACGGTGCCGTTAGACTTGGTCTAGAAAAAATTATTAGAATCCTTCGGGGATTTTATGAAATCACTGGACCTTGAGGTTAATAATGGTAAATCGCACATTATGTCACTAGGCACGAGGAAGAACAATATTAAATCCTTTTATTGCAAGAAGGTAGCAATCTCAAGAGTGAAAGTGTTTACCTATTTGGGGGTTGTTTTTGATGACAAAAGGGCTCTGGGCACCGCAACTCTCAACTAAGGTAAAAGCTGTGAGAAGCTCTTCAGCTGCAATATTAGGAAATGCGAAAAGACTGGAGGGAAAGCCGTGTGAAGCAATCCTAGCTATATACAAAGCAAAAACCATATCAATTGCTAGGTATGGGGCTGCAATATGGGGGTACACTAAATCTGATTCCATCCAAAGAGAAGAAAATACATTTCTTTGTGCCCTCCTCGGCCTTCCACAATCGACAGCGACTTTTTCGGTCCACCTTGAGATGGGGATAGGCTATATTTCAGATACAATAAATATGGCCCCAATCCTGTTATGGATTAGAACCTGATTGAATCCTAACTGTTGGACTTGGCCCTTCTGGCAGGTTCACCCCTGAAGTTTGTGTTTGTTATATGTAACCTGGGGATGGTGATTCCCACTCTGAGTGCGTGTGGTGAGAGAGACCTGCCCTTCCATAGGAATGCATGGGGAATGTATGTGTCCCTGGTAGTTCCAGATGCGTAGGGTGTGCAGGGTCGAGTCTGGTATGTGTGAACTCGGGAGATTGAATGCTGCGCAACCGTATATGCGGTATGATTGTGTCTAGTGCAGAAGCGCCACTTTTAGAAGTTGGCATATTTGTGTAATGTGTGTCTGGCGTGTGATTGGCTGAGGCTGGCTGGTGAGCCTGGCTCCAAGAGTCTGGGAGGGTCTGCCCCGGTGGTGAATGGAGTGTTTAGCATGCTGATGTGAGAGGAGGAGTGAGCCTGGGCCTGTTTGTGGATTGACTGTCTGGTTTGAGGGTCCTGAATGAGGCTGGGATTTCCCCACACAATGCTGGCTCCACCCCCAGGGGTGCGTCTGATGTCCCTAGCCTGGCCAGTGAAAAGAATCCCCCATAACCAGTTCTAGCTGGTTCTCCCCCTGCCTGCCCCCTTAGACAAAGGATGTTGTGTATAAAAAGGGTGCTGTGACACTCTGAAGATGTTCTTGTTCCCAACTTGAATCTACTAGGGGCGTGCTGCTGCTTGGGCTCAGGGTTGGCTTGCCTCCCTGGGCCCTGCCCAGCTCCTGGACATCTGATGGCCTTTCCCTTTTAGGAGCTGCTGTACTCCACCTGAGGTCCTGGACTTCCTATGGACTTTGCTATTTTCATCTAGCGCTTGGGAGCACTTTCCTTTGACCCCCAGCGCTTGGGAGCGCTGTTCCTCCTACCTAGCGCCTGGGATCACTGGTTCTTGCCCTCTAGCGCCTTGGAGCGCTTCATTCATGTTACTAGCGCTGGGAGCGCTATATTCAACAAGCCGGTGCCCACCCGGCATTTGCCCTGTTCCACGGAGGTTCTACATCCCCAGCGAGTGCCTACCTCGCTATTTGTCATTAATTCTCGAGGGAGCCTGGCCCTCGTCATTTCCCCCGAGTTCACCGCCGCCGGCCCGGGACCCCTCATGATGTCATCCCCGGGCCGCGCTGGGATTGCCGGGCGGCCCGAGGAGCTGGTGAGGCGGCTGGAGAGAGCACGACGAGGCAGGGAGCGGCGGGAGCCCCTGCTTCCCCTCAAGGAGAACTGCCGTTCCCCCCCCAGGGCCCCCAGGAGCGAGAGGGAGCCCCGGGGAGCGAGGAGAGACCGGCGCGTCCCCCGACCGGTGAGTGCTGCAGAGAAGGATAGGGGGGTTTCGGGGCACATTGCCGGTGCCCGCCCCTCCCCTCCAGCGCAAGCGCCCGGGTGTCCAGAGGCCCGTGGGCCTTCCCCAATGACGAGTCCCCCAAGAGGGGCTCCACCGTTACACAACCGAGCCCGAGAGGCTCAGGGGGGCTGTCCTTGACCGAGAGTCCCCCAAGAGGGACTCCACCGCCCGCCTGTTATTCATGAGCCGGGAAGGCTCCAACGTGTCCCCGTGTTCCGGAGCCCCGAGGGGCTCCACCTTTGTCCCTTGTCCTTTCGAGCCTGCGAGGCTCCGCCCAGCATCTTTGGTCTCGAGCCCTAGAGGCTCCATCATGGCGCATTTATTCCGCCGAGCCTGCGAGGCTCCCACGATGCCCCTCAGCTGCCCAGCACTTCGTGGGCAGCTGCCATGTGTAGGTTTGTCCCTGGCTACCTGCAGCCTGCCCTGAATATTGTAACATTGGGCGTCCTAGCCCTAAAAAGGCCAGGTGGCCTGTGGAAAGTCATTGACTAATGTTTATGTGATCCCTGAGAGTTATTCTGTGTTGTCCCTCTAAAAGGGGCTCCTGTTACGTTATGTGCTTTGTCGTTCCTTCCCTCCTGAATATCCGATGCCCCACGTATGTTGTTCCTGGTTAGAGTGAGTTCTACTGCTAGTTCCATGAAGCTCCTGGTTGTTATGTGTTCTAGTACTAGTTCTAGGAAGCTCCCAGTTGTTATGTGTTCTAAATGCCAGTTCCATCATGTGCATATTCCTGGCAGTGGTCCCAAGGCCCTGTCCTGTATATAGTCCCTTGTAAACTCTGCCCGTGCCCCTGGCACCTTGTAAAGTGTGTGTTCCTATGTGTCCTTTTTAATACAAAAGACTATTTTCAAATATACCTTGTGTGGAGTTCCTTTTGTGGGGGGGGCCCTGATGTTGTTGCTGGTGGGTGTGTGCGCAAATGCTTTACACATAGCCTCCGAGTTAGGCCTTGCTGCTCGCGCCACATTACCTAGAGGGTGAGCAGGGGTTGTCTTGGCGTGTGACCCCCTGGCCCTGACGGGGGAGTGGTGGTCTCTGACTTTGGCGCAAGCCCTGGTCGGCCGGGGATCCCATTTCCTACACTAACCTTACCCTGAATCACAAGATTCTGAAGGATTGCATGAAATTAGATAAAATGAAGGAAATCCAATGGCTGTCTTATATTAAAATGACAACAAGAAAACTGGGGCGCCCAGAGATTTTCTCAAATCCTGAAGGTCTATGTAAAGCAGATCTAAGTTGGGTTAAAACTAATTTGATCAAGCTCAGTGAACTAGAGCGGGAATCAGAAGAGTTAAGTAAACCCACAGTCAGGGCCCACTACATGCTCATTTCGTCTCTAGCCATGCAATTGTACCTTTCCATCGTCACGATCCCTTTTCATAGATGGCTACTGACAAAATTTGGCTTCAACCAGATCCATTTGGTATTAAGTGCCTCAAAGGGATGGAGAAGGCCTGAGGACGCGGCTCCTTGTAAATGCGATGATTTCTCCCCCCAAGATACCATGCATTTTATGTTTTTTTGTCCTCTGTATTATGAAGCTAGAAAAAGGTTTATTTTTCCATTACTAAAAGAGAAGGCATTCCTACAGTCCATACCTGCATTACTGTTCTTACAATTAATGGAATCCCCTGTAATCACGTTTGGTGTTGCAAGCTTTCTTGTCGAGTCTATTCGGAGTAGGAGGATTAAATTAGACAGGCAGCCCAACAGGAGACGGAAAATCTGTCATTATAAATCTACCGGAAGTGACTAACAGACTTTCACCATGAAATTGTCTTTTAACTTTTTTAATGGAGTTTTATGTTTTTTGATACCATTTTAAAAGAAACAAAACTTTGTATGGCATACTTTTATGATTTTTAATAATCGAATAAAGTGGTTTTGACTTGACTTCTCTCATGTAGAGTAGACTAGGCATCGGTTCTAGCATAAGGGTGGTCCTTTCTTGCGTTGGCACAGTCAAGGTAAACATGTACAATGCAGGCCCCAAAGCAATGAACAAAATACTTATTTGCAAGCATTTCAATTCTCTTCTCATGTTCTGTCCATATGACTGTATGTTAAACATGCAGCTTCCAAAACTGAGTTCGTTGAGGAAAAAGAAACCACTTCATATGCAGCTTGTTAAAATTATTTTAAGGAAGTTGAATAAACCCTATATAATTATGAAAACACAAAAAACACTGAATGCGCTCTGATCTTACACAGCAAGAAGAAGTAGTTTGGTATGCGTTGGCGATTGTCACAGAAATGAGTGAAAAGTGTTATGGAATACTGGGCATGGGGATTCATGGTCTAAATATAACATCTTAATATATAAATTACGTATTAGTCTCTAATTCTGAAAGATATTTAGAGGGTGCAAGAAAAAAACATTATGTTCTCAAGGGACCTAAAAAATATTTGTTGGTTAAAGTGAGCCTTCGTCTGTGGTGAACTGAAGAGGGGAGAATATAGAAGAATATATTACATGGGAATGACCAATGTACATAGGTGCATTGTTGATCAATGGTCTTGTTTGTTTAAGCCATTTTTAATATGGTAGCACATGTTACCCAGAATGTGATTAGACTCAACAAGAGTACATTCTTTCAGGATTGTCGGATGGTACTCCACTGATAATCTTATTTATTTATTTAGGAAGTTTTATATAGCGCTGCTAGACCCAAGAGTATCAGAGCGCTTTACAAGGTAGGTAAACATATTAAGAATTAATCAACAATTTACAAATGTGCAGAAAAAATTCACAAAAAGGTAAAACATTGAGTTAAATGCTAGAGGGGGGCAGAGAAACAATCTCATAATAAGAGGGATAAAAAGGGAGTTGACATTAGGGATAGAAGGGGGTGTAGAGAAGGGGAATGAGAGAATGGAAGGAGGGAGAGGGGGTTGGTAAAAAGTGAATCATAGTGGGGCGGTAATGAGCGGGTCGGAGTCAAAAACATTAGGAAGCCCAGTGTTTGATGAGGAGAAGTACTTTGAGTCTTTTTAGGTCGAGGACCGAAAGCTGGCTTGCCAGCCGGAAGTCGGAGATTTAATGATCTTCAGTAGGGCAGTTTAACCCGCCCCTCTCCTCCGTCTCTCCTCCATTGGCAGGCTTCCTAAACGGAGGCCAGCCATTGGAGGAGAGAGGCGTCCCTCGAAAGAAGCTAAGACTCTTTCGGATTCGGGGGCGTGTTGGTTCTGTTCTTTCCACTTTTAAGCCCCGCCCCTTTTGTGGACGGCCACACATGCCCCCGAATCCGAAATTTGCGGAGCTTTGCGGCCGCCATTTTTTTTCTCGATGAGCGCTGGCACGAGTGGATCCTGCTGCCGCTCCAGAGTCTCTGCGTCTGCCAGTGAGGATCGTCTTGTTTTTTTTGGGTTGTTTTCTGGAACAGCCCCGCTGCCATTGCAGGTAAGTTACACCCCTCATTGTCTGCGTTTTCCATCCTCCCGCCCTCCTCCCGTCAGCGATCCATTTGTTCCCGCCTCCTCCCTGTTGTCCATGTTCTCTACCCTCGCCGTTGTTGTGCCTTGTTTATCCCCCGCCCTCCCTCCTGTTGTCCGTGCCTTCTCGCGCCCGCCCACTGTCTGTGCCTCCTCCCTCCCGCCCGCGCACTGTCCGTGCCTCCCCTCGCAAATGCCAGGGACCCACTCCACCCCTGCCTCATGCTAGCCATTGCCTCTAAGCGCTGAGGTAACACACGCACACATCGTAGGCACAGCAGGCGAGTACCGGTGCTGCGGGGCTGAGCACGCCCTGCGGTCCGAGATGGCTTCCCTGAGCCTCAACTTATCCCGTAACAAGAGCATTAGCAGGAATGTGACGTGGAGCGGAAGAACCTGATCATAGTCTGCAGGGAAACACCGGGGCAGGGCGAGCGGAGGGCCGCATGGGGCGCACAGCTACGGGGAGCAGAGGCTCCCGTCATTGCGGGCAGAAGCGTCGCTTTGTCTGAAGAGGACTTCATATTTGCGCCCTTGTATCTGTAATGATGAATGTCAACAGTCTTTACCATAACTCGGAGTCTGTGAGGAGCGTTGAGGGGTGATGTCACCCAAGCTTGCGAGCTTCTGGTGCATGCTGTGGCAGCGTGTACAGTGGCAGTGTGTGAAGGGGCATGAGAAGTAGCACGAGTGCGAGGGGAAGGTACGTTCAGAGTGAGAAGTATGGTGGGCGTATAGCGGCAGTGTAAGTGCGAGGGGCAGGTACATGGAGTGTGAGGGAGGTGTAGAGGCACTGTGTGTACAGAGTGAGGAGCAGGTAGAGGTAGCAAGAGTGTGAGGGGCAGGGGTATACAGAGAGAAGCATGAGTAGAGGCACTGTAAGTAAATGTGCTCTGGGTGTGTGTGGCTCTGGGTGTGTTGTGGGGGGCTCTGGGTGTGTGTGTGTGTGTGTGTGTGTGGCTCTGGGTGTGTTGTGGGGGGCTCTGGGCGTGTGTGTGTATGTGTGTGGCTCTGGGTGTGTGTGTGTATGTGTGTGGCTCTGGGTGGGTGTGTGTATGTGTGTGGCTCTGGGTGTGTGTGTATGTGTGTGGCTCTGGGTGTGTGTGTATGTGTGTGGCTCTGGGTGTGTGTGTATGTGTGTGGCTCTGGGTCTGTATGTGTGTGCATGTGTCTCTGGGTGTGTGTGTGTCTCTGTGTGTGTGTGTGTGGCTCTGGGTGTGTGTGTGGCTCTGGGTGTGTGTGTGGCTCTGGGTGTGTGAGTGGCTCTGGGTGTGTGAGTGGCTCTGGGTGTGTGAGTGGCTCTGGGTGTGTGAGTGGCTCTGGGTGTGTGAGTGGCTCTGGGTGTGTGAGTGGCTCTGGGTGTGTGAGTGGCTCTGGGTGTGTGAGTGGCTCTGGGTGTGTGAGTGGCTCTGGGTGTGTGAGTGGCTCTGGGTGTGTGAGTGGCTCTGGGTGTGTGAGTGGCTCTGGGTGTGTGAGTGGCTCTGGGTGGGTGAGTGGCTCTGGGTGGGTGAGTGGCTCTGGGTGGGTGTGTGTGTGGCTCTGGGTGGGTGTGTGTGTGGCTCTGGGTGGGTGTGTGTGTGGCTCTGGGTGGGTGTGTGTGTGGCTCTGGGTGGGTGTGTGTGCCTCTGTGTGGGTGTGTGTGTGCCTCTGTGTGGGTGTGTGTGTGCCTCTGTGTGGGTGTGTGGGTGCCTCTGTGTGGGTGTGTGTGTGGCTCTGGCTCCGCTGGCTCTCTGTGTGGCTCTGGCTCTCTGTGTGGCTCTGGCTCCGCTGGCTCTCTGTGGGGCGCTGGCTCTCTGTGGGGCGCTGGCTCTCTGTGGGGCGCTGGCTCTCTGTGGGGCGCTGGCTCTCTGTGGGGCGCTGGCTCTCTGTGGGGCGCTGGCTCTCTGTGGGGCGCTGGCTCTCTGTGGGGCGCTGGCTCTCTGTGGGGCGCTGGCTCTCTGTGGGGCGCTGGCTCTCTGTGGGGCGCTGGCTCTCTGTGGGGCGCTGGCTCTCTGTGGGGCGCTGGCTCTCTGTGGGGCGCTGGCTCTCTGTGGGGCGCTGGCTCTCTGTGTGTGTGGCTCTGTGTGTATGTGGCTCTGTGTGTATGTGGCTCTGTGTGTATGTGGCTCTGTGTGTGTGTGTGTGTGTATGTGGCTCTGTGTGTATGTGGCTCTGTGTGTATGTGGCTCTGTGTGTATGTGGCTCTGTGTGTATGTGGCTCTGTGTGTATCTGGCTCTGTGTGTATCTGGCTCTGTGTGTATCTGGCTCTGTGTGTATCTGGCTCTGTGTGTATCTGGCTCTGTGTGTATCTGGCTCTGTGTGTATCTGGCTCTGTGTGTATCTGGCTCTGTGTGTATCTGGCTCTGTGTGTATCTGGCTCTGTGTGTATCTGGCTCTGTGTGTATCTGGCTCTGTCTGTGTGTGTGGCGCTCTGTGTGTGTGGCGCTCTGTGTGTGTGTGTGTGTGGCGCTCTGTGTGTGTGTGTGTGTGGCGCTCTGTGTGTGTGTGTGGCGCTCTGTGTGTGTGGGGGGGGGCTCTGTGTGTGTGGGGGGGCTCTGTGTGTGGGGGGGGGGCTGTGTGTGGGGGGGGCTCTGTGTGTGTGGAGCTCTGTGTGTGGCTCTGTGTGTGTGGGTGGCTTTGTGTGTGGCTCTGGTTGGGTGTAAATGCAATAGGTCATGCATTTGCGAGCGATTAACATATTGGCATTGTAAATGACAATACCATTTATTTAACGATTAAGCTATTGACAATGTAAATGATAATGCCATTTAGCTCTACCTTTAATAATGCTGAGACCATTGCATTGTAAATGACTGTTTTGAAGAGAAGGTAATAGGGGTTGCATCGAAGGTATTTGGGAGGAGAATCCCAAATCGTTGGAGCAGTACCAGAGTATGCATGAGATTGGGTCTTTTTACGTTTTAGTTTAGGAGGGATCAGCATAAGGGAGTTAGTACTCCTCAAGGACCTAGAGCATCCTGCTTTTTGAAGTTTGTTTGAAAGGTAAGAAGGGGTGTTTTGGTGAAGAGCTTTGTGCGTGATACAGGCAGTCTTATATGTGGATCGTCCTTCAACTGGAAGCCAGTTTAGGTTTTTGAGGACAGGGGAGATATGGTCAAATTTTTTACAGTCAGAAATAAGTATGGCGGCAAGGTTGAGAACAGATTTGATCGGTGTAAGGTGGACTTTAGGGGTTCTAGCAAGTGTGGCATTGCCATAGTCAATCTTGGAAAGGACAAGTGATTGTATAACGATTTTGAAGTCATCAGCTAGGATAAAAGGTTTAATTTTTTTGAGGTGGTGAAGAGTAAAAAGAGCACTTTTGGCTGCATTTTTAATGTGGGGGATGAGATTAAGATTTTGGTCAATGCTGAAGCCTAGAGATTTGACAGAATTAGAGGTGGAGAGGGTGCAATTAAGTGCTTTGATATCATTAATCCAGAGTTGAATGGGAAGGGGGTTATTTTTGGGAGTGAACAGTATGATTTATGTTTTTTTAGGATTAAGTTTAAGATGGTTGAGATGGAAATAGGTTTGTACTTTCATCAGAGTGTCATTGAGGTGAAGGATGTCTTTGTGGGATTTAATCTTGTAGTAAAGTGGAGTATCATCGGCATAGAGGTGATAACTGATTTTGGCTTGTTTGAGAATGAGGGTGAGTGGTTCCATGAAAAGATTGAAAAGTGTTGGGGAAAGGATCGGTCCTTGGGGTACACCGAGTGATATAGGTTGAAGTTTGGAGAAGCAGTGACCAAGCTTAATTTGTTGAGATCTATTTTGGAGGAATGAGGAGAACCATTTAAGTGCAGTGCCTTCAATTCCAAAGCGATCTTTGAGGGTACTAAGAAGGGTGGGATGGTGGACAGTATCAAATGCAGCCGAGAGATCAAGAAGGATTAGTAGAGAGGATTCACCTTTGTCAAGAGAGCGATGAATGTCGTCAGTAATATTTAGCATAGCAGTGTTGGTACTGCATCCCTTTCTAAAGCCAGATTGGAAAATGTCGAGGAGATTGAAGGAGCTGATATGGTTATCTAATTGGTATAGGACACATTTTTCAAGTGCTTTAGAGAGAAAGGGGAGGTTAGAGATAGGGCGGAGATTGTTAAGGTCATTAGGGTCAGCTGAGGGTTTTTTAAGAATGGGGAGATTTGCCCTAGCTGAAGGGAGTCAGGAACACAGCCAGTGGAAAGTGAGGAGTTGATGATGTCGGTCCAAATTTGGGCTATGATCAATTTAAGATCTTGAACTAAATGGGAAGGAAGAGGGTCTTTGGAGTGTGAGGATGGTTTGAGTTTAAAAATGATGTTAATGATAGTAGTTTGAGAAATTGGACTAAATTCACTCCATGAAGCCTGGTTTTTCAAAAGGTGCCCTGACTGAGATGAATCGAGATGGGGGAGGGCAGGGCTGGGTAGAGAGGAGTCAAGATGTGGTGGAGGGGAGGGTGAGAGTGAGTTAGGAATATTAGGAAGGATGCATTGGTTTAGGGAGCTTGGCGACCGAGAGGGGGGGGGGAAGAGAAGGATAGTTCCATGTTGTTGATTTTATTCATAAAGAAGCTGGCGATTTCTTCGCATCTATCTACAGAAGCTGCTAAGTTTGGAGGGCCGGAGGTAGTTTGTTTTTTAACGATATTAAAGAGTTCTCTGGGGCGGTTTCTAGCCTGGTCAAGTTGAGAACGGAGAAAGGAGGCCTTTTCGTTGAAGATATATTTTTTGTATTGGGCTCTAGTAGTTCCCAGGAGAGCCAGGTTATCAGAGGTGGGATGGCTCCTCCAGGCACGTTCAGCATGTCTGAGGGTCCGCCTTTCATAGTTAAGTTCGGCATTGAACCAGGACTTGGGAGGGATGTGTTTTTGTTTTTTAAGTTTGATTGGGGCAATTAGGTCGAGGGCATCACGAATGGAATTATTGTAATGGTCAGTAAGGTCGTTAGTGGTAAGGGAGGGAGGGGGGAGAAGTAAGTTATTCTTGATAGTAGATTTCAGTTCGCCAGGTGGAATGAGATGAAGGCTGCGAGTAGGTTTCATAGGTAAAGTGATCACAATAGAGGGGCGAGTGGAAGGGAAATTCAGGGTTTAGAGGATAAGGTGGTGATCAGACCAGTCTACAGGGAGTATATTGGAGAGAGAGGTCAGATCCTTGCTCGTCAAGATCGCATCAAGAGTGGCACCTTTAGAGTGGGTCGGAGCATGGCAAAGTTGGGTCAGGTCAGTGATGTCTAGAGCTTCATTAAATAGGATGACAGCGGGGTCATCAATTTTGTTACAGTGAATATTGTAATTGCAGAGGAAAAGATTTTTAAAAAGGGAGAGAGATGCTTGAATGATAAGCTCAGTCATTTCTTCAGTAAAAAGGAGGCAATTTCCCGGGGGGTGGTAAATAGTGTGTAGCCGAGTTGCTGGGAAGCCAGGACAAGTGAGGTCGGCGCAAAGGTATTCAAAGGAAGTGGGGTCTTGGAGCTGAACAAGTGAGATGTCAAGTTAGTCTTTAAATATAAGGGCCAGGCCTCCTCCTATTTGATCGATTCTATCTTTTTTAATGATAGAGTAGCCTGGAGGAATGAGCAAGTCGAGGATAGGGGTGGAGCGGGCTTTGAGCCAGGTTTCAGTAAGGAATGCAATGTATGTTTTCGTTCAGAATGGTTTCAGCAATCTCAGAAGAGTAGCAGGAGGCGGATCGGCAGTTTATCAACATGCAGGAGAGGGGATAGGTAATGGGGTGGGGGACAGGGGGGTATAGGTATAAAAGAATAACAGGTGATTCTTTTTAAAACTGACTGTTAGTAAACATTAACGTGTGTTATACTTGGCAAAAACAAGAGTAACATGGAAACAAGCACAATGATTTTGTATTTTACGATTTGTTACACTTAAAAACACAAAATCAAAACACAGATTCATGTTCAAAAGGAGAGAAAAAAGTCAAAACTATTTTTTGAGACGTAAATTATAACATTTATATTTATCATCATTAAATCTCCTGTGATCCAACAAAGCTGTTCAAGCAGCTATAGAGTATGAATATATTATACAATCACTACTTACAAAGAAGCTCAAAATGTTAATTCCAAAAATATACTAAACAGACAAGTACAGTAACAAACAAGCATTTGCAATGCAATAGGTCTCGCATTTACTAGAGTTTGGGCTATTGGCATTGTAGATTACAATGCCTTTTATTAATGTGTTGTTTTAAAAAAAATAAAAATAAAAGGCATTGTCCTTTACAATACCAATAGCATAAACTCTCGCAAAAGCGAGACCTATTGGCTATGGCAATGCTTGATTATACATTGTTGCTACCATGTTTGCTTGCGGGAGACCAGTAAGTAGCTACTAAGCTTGTTATTGATTGTTGGTTCGCAGGAGGACTGGTAACTAGCTACTACGTTTTTTATAAATTGTTGGTATGTGGAAGGACCAGTAAGTAGCTACTCAGTTTACTATCCATTGTTGGTACAGCTCTGGTTTGTGGGAGGCCAGCAAGTAACCACTCGGTTTCCTTTTTTTTATATTTCTTTTTATTAACACAAGGCATTCAAAAAGTGCATGGAACAGAGGTCGGACATTTCCACATATCATTTCAGCAGATCATATATACTTGGGGGGACAGGAAGGGAAGAGGGGGGGGGGGGGGGAGATCTGATACTGTAACAAATAATGGTCACGGGGATGCAAGTATATCCAAAAGAGGGTCAATTGGTGGGACACAAATTTCACCCCTGTATCGATTCCACAACCCCCAAACAGTCACCCACTTACGGGGTCAGCCTCTGGCCAAGCATACAGTCTTTTCACGAAACATACACCAGTCCATGCTCTCTTTCCATTCCTCAAGCGTAGGCGATCTTCCGGAGCCCCACTTCTGTGCTATTTTCCTTTTTGCTATCATTGCCCCCAGTGTGGCCCATTTGGTCTGCGCTATGTTTAAATCTGTGGGTTGCCAGATATTAAGGATACATCTCCTCGCCTCTGATGAGATTGGCACCCCCAACACCTCCCGCATAACCTCATGTATCGCACTCCAGTAATCTACCATATAGCGGCATTGCCAGATGATATGAAGGAACGTGCCCACCTGCCCACATCCTCGGCTGCACAGATCATCGTTTGAAAGCCCCATCCGGACCAAGCGTGGACCTGTTGCATACACTCTGTGTAAAATCTTCAACTGGACCAATCTCAATCGTGCCGGAATCGCTACCTCCTTCGGGGACGAGATGGCTGTTTGCCAGTCCTCATCGTCTAGGTCAATACCATCTCCCATCCATTTACCCCTCAACTCTGCAAGGAGATCCTCTCTGTGATTGACCAATTTGTAACCACTCAGTTTCTTATTGGAGGACAGTAGAGTCATAGGTTTGCAGAGTGGCATGTTTGGCGTCACGCATGAGGTTCGGGGGCATGCTCCAATCACATGGCAGCTGGCTTGTGGTGGAACCTAACCTTGAAAGAGGTGCAAAGTATAATGCGAGCAAGATCCACAATGAAGCTGACTAGACCGTGGCAGCAAAGATGACAGACCATACAGTGATAACGTGTAACAAAGGTCAGTCAAACAGGAAAACACAATTCATTGATTATGGGTTTTCTTGTTTTGAGCTAAAGGAGCGGTGGTGTTGATTTTGACAAAAGGATATCTTTAAGATACGCTGTAGTGACCATGGACGGAGCAGTCAAACAGGAGAAAACTCGAGAGGGACCACAGAGTCTATTGCGAGTCAAAAGCGAGACCTATTGGCTATGCCAATGCTTGTTTGCTAATGTTGTGGAGTTGTGTTCTATTGTAAGACGAACCCTCACACTTTTGGTACAATATTTTAATTTCTTGGCATCAATGTTTTTTGCCTGGCTTTCTCTTAAAACCAAGTGACTGCTGCTTTTAGCAGTGATCACCGTCGACACTTTCCGAGTCTAACATGTGCACAGTACTAAACAAAATCATGGATTGAGCTGATTGGAGTGGTCCTTCTAACATTTCCTTTCTCGCTATGCTGTAATCTATGTCAAGGAATACTTTACAAGAAAGAATATCAAACTATTTCCCAGATAGCGAATAAAGTCATTTGGAGAGAACGATCGTTTCATTTAAAGAGCCCTGTTCGTTGTATTTTCATTTATTGTCCCGCAAGTTACGGTTTGTTTTCATATCCTGGGGTTTACTCAATATCTCCTTCAACTTGATGGTACTCGCATTGGAGTTGGATCCCCGTTACATGCAAATTCTGTTTAGTTGTTGCTATGTCAGGGGAACACTGAGTCCAGATATGCAGCACAAAGCGGTAACAGCCTCGAGGTTACAGGCTTTCGTGTTTATCTTTTAACCTCATTTACTCTTGCCTTTGGAGCAAAGATCTCGCTCTAAAATCGAACGTTGTGGTCATTGCGTCCTTACATTTACTAAAACATTACCCACCTTTATGTATAGTTTGTTTTCGGTTCTTAAGTTTTACAAAACCATTTAAAAAACAGCTGTTTTCAGTAGCTAAATTTATTATTTTAGTTTGCGTCTGAATATCACCTTTACAAGTACACGTTTTCCTTTAGGAACTCGTGTGAGAAATAATATATTTTATAACTACGCGTCTTACAATTTTTCTCGTGATACCCCGTGATATGTTTGCATTTAAAAAGCACTGTTTTGTTTTTCCTACTGAAAGCACATTTTTATTTTAAAGCACCGAAGGTGAACTCTCGAGGCCGAAAAGGCAGAAGCACGCTGTTACTAAGAAATTGCAGCCTTGAGGGAAAGTGCAATGCCTTTAAAGCGAAAAGATCAAAACAAGACGTGAGCGTGCACTGCCGATACCTGTTGTGGGGTGGGACTTCTGTTTTCTGCTGAAAGCCCGCGCCCACGGAGTGGCCAGATGAGCAGTGGTGAAGCGGGGCTCCCATGCCCGAGGGAGAGCCCCGCGGAGGCTGCAGAAATCCGGAGTGGCGCCGATGCGGTGAGTGGGGCTTCGTTGTACTGGGGGTGGCGTGTGTGTGTGCGCGTCGGAGGGGGGTGTGTGTCTCTGTATGTGTGCGCTCGTGTGCATGCGTGCTTGTATGTGAGCTCTTGTGTGTGCGTGTGTGTGTCTCTGTGTGTGCACTTGTGTGTGTGTGTGTGCGAAAGCAGGGGGAGGTGTGGCTGTGTGTGTTGGAGGCTTTCAAGGGAGACAGGAGATGGTGAACGCGGGCGCGACCTGATCCGATTCCGGAGGCTGCGCGTGCTTATCTCCTGTCTCCTTGTAAGCAGAGCCGGCATCAATAGGTCTAAAAAGTAGATAGGGATGATGACATCAGCATCATCTCATCGCCAGGTTGCATGTAATCCCCTGAATTGCAATAATAGCAAAGTGCAAAAGAAAGAGCTGCTGAAAGCAGCACCACAAAAAACAAAAAGGTTACTAGTGGAATGTTTGGTTTAATCTCATCCATTCGTAAATAATCGGGAACAAATTTCACCCCATCAGTTTGTTTTCCTGTCTATGCTACTCTAGAAAAAGACTGGTCATATTCAAATAAGCCTTAGTCCTACTTCAATCGGAAAAAAAAACAGACTTAACTGCCAGGTCAGGTTTCCTCCGTATGATAACAAAAGCAACCACAGACTGGTTTTGGACTACTTAGACCTCTTCAGTGAACTTTAGCATCATGAGCAAATAAGTCCACATATGAGTATACCTGTCACACTTGTCATCACAGTGAGGATCTGAAAATGGTGATGGGTGGAATGATAATACTAATTACTCGGAAAGAACTAAAGTCCTTTGTTTTCTGGCCATTATCCCACTCTAAACAGAGATCAGCCCATTGCAAATCAAACTGCCAGGCTCGGCCCTGACCAAATGTGAACACATTCAACTCTAGACCGGTTTTGGCCTGGGAAGGCTACATCAGGGAGATATAACTTGAGTTTTATGATTGTTTCCAATGGCACAATTAACACATGTACTCCAGCCATGATGAGTGGAATGCTTTTATTAATGGGGCTGTAGGTATCTAACTACACCTCCATGATGGGGTGCTTGCTCATTTGTAATTCCATTTACCTTGAGGAATCAAAACAAAAGAGGGTAATGGAGCCCATTTATTTTAGTCTTACTACTTCTAACAACCAGCAGCCGGTTCCTCAAAGAGGTGAGGGCCGCGGTGATGGCGGCCGCCATGGAAGCCATGCCCTCGCAGGCTAGGACCCCCATCCCTGCAAGCTCCCTGCCTGGTGCAGCGGTCTCAGACAGCAGAAGAACAGAAGGGTGTTGGAAATGTGAAAGGAAGGCCATTTAATGGCCTTATGATTTGTGATTTTTAAGAAAACAAGTTACTTACCTGTAACTTTGGTTCCCCAGTATTGGTAACTTTCATAGATTCCCATGCTTTGTATCATTCCCCGTCGTCGGAATGGGAGCCTCTGTAAATAAAAAATACCTTAGTAGTAAGCACAAAGTGAAAAAATAGGCCTAGGCCTCATCTCATTTTGTAGCTTATCCACCTCTTTTTGTAAAAGAGACCAAATTCTTGCAGTAGTTAATCAGAGCAGCCTCACCCCATAGAACCTTCCTGAGAGAGCCTCAGAGCCTCAGATTTTCGTAGCCGTTGTGAACAGCAACATCATTGGATAATAAGGCTGAGCTTTCCCAGGGTAGGAGGGTGGGCGCATGGGAATCTATGAAAGTTACCAATACTGGGGAACCAAAGTTACAGGTAAGTAACTTGTTTTCTTGCCCCAGTATTGGAACTTTCATAGATTCCCATGCTTTGTATCAGAATAGCTAGCAGTAAAGAGAAAAGCATATTTTGTAATATGTGTACCTGTAAATGTCATACGTAATCCTGATAAGAAAACAGATGCATATTTGCATCACAAAGCAGAACAATCACAAGTAATACAAAATATGCAAAACAGGAAGGCGGGATAGAAAGGAAAGCTCACCGACTTATTGGAAAAGGTTCCTCAAAACCGCCTGGCCCACTGCTGCATCCTCTTTCACAGAAGAATCCAAGCAGTAGTTGCGAGTGAAGGTGTGGACACTGCTCCATGTCGCCGCTCTACAAATGTCCTTGATCGGGACACCTGAGAATAGCGCCACCGATGAAGCCATTGATCTCGTAGAATGAGCACGAACTGCTCGCCGAAGTGGTTTCCCCGCTTCTTGATGGCAAAAGTGTATTGCACTGGATATCCAGCTGGAAATGCAGGGTTTAGAAATTGGACAACCCTTTCGTGGAGCACTGAATGAAACAAAAAGCTGGGAAGATTTTCTGAACAGTCTTGTGCGCTCCAAGTAGAACTTGAGACTTCTGTGAATGTCCAAAGAGAGCAAAGCCCTCTGCTGGCGTGGAGGGCCGCAGAAAGAAGGATTTTAAGACCACCGGCTCATTCAGATGAAATTCTGTGGGTACCTTCGGAATAAATTTAGGATTTGTTCGTAGGATGAGAACATCATTTTGAATTGTAGAAAAGGATCCTCAATTGTGAAAGCCTGGAGCTCACTAACTCTTCTAGCCGATATCAGGGCCAAGAGAAGAGCCAGTTTCCATGAGACAAACTTCATGTTAGCTCTATGAATAGGCTCAAATGGGCCTTCATTAGATGTGACAGAACCAAATTAAGATGCCAGGCTGGTGGTGAAACCCTGAAGAACCCCTTCAGGAATTGTTTAATGATCCTCGCAGACCAAAGGGAAGGACCTGATGATGATCGTCTAAATCTAGAAATGGCCGCTAGATGTACCTTTACAGAAGAAGGAGCCAATCCAGATTTTGCAAGAGAAAGGATGTAAGGCAAGAGTTGGTGCGGTGCAGAAGTCTCTGGATGTAGACCTTCTCTCCGACACCAAAGGCAGAATCTCTCCCACTTTGCCAGATAGGTTTTATTCGTACTAGGCGCTCGGGCATGGGCTAAAATGTCTTTACATTCTCCTGAAAGATTTAAACCCTGGAACACTCTGAACTCAGGAGCCACGCGTTCAGGTCTGGATGCAGAACCTGCCCGTGAGCATTGTTAACAGTGATGGAACAGGACGCAGGAGAATCGGTTGATCTTGGGAAAGGAAAAGAAGTTCTGTGTACCAAAACTGCCTGGGCCATGCTGGTGCAATCAGAATCATTCTGCACTGTTCCACCTTGAGCTTGCGGATCAGTCTCGGGATCAGCGGAATAGGAGGAAAGGCGTAAACAAATGCCCCGTACTAGGCAATCAAAAGCGCATTCCCCAAGGATCCCTGATGGTGAACCCTGCTTGCGTAGGACTGGCATTTGGCGTTTTGAGAGTGGCAAACAGATCGATGATTGGGGTCCCCCAACGTGAAAACACTTTGTTTAAAATGGTCTGATCCAGTTCCCATTCGTGGCTGATAGTCTTTTGGCGACTCAAAGCGTCCGCTGTGGCATTGAGTGTGCTCGCCAGATGTTCTGCTGAAAGGGTGACATTGTGTTGGATCACCCAATTCCAAAGCCTCTGTGCTTCCTTTGAAAGGGTGAAAGATCTCGTTACGCCCTGCTTGTTTATGTAGTGCATGGCTTTGGTGTTGTCTGTACAAACCAGCACTGAACGGTTGCGGATCTTTGGAAGGAAAGCCTGCAAGGCTAGACGAATGGCCATAAGTTCCAGTAGATTGATGTGGAACTTGACTTGGACTGAGCTCCAATGACCACTGACTTTCAGTTCTTGGAGGACCGCTCCCCATCCCTCCATGGAAGCATCTGTTGGCAATACCATGGGAGATGGTGGAAGTTGGAATGGCAAACCTACTGAAAGATTGTCTTTTAGCAACCACAAGCTGCCTGCCTTCCGCATCTCTGGAGTGATTACTATCTTGTTGTCGAAGGAGCCCGTCACCTGACGCCATTATTTGTCCAACTGTTCCTGCAGTGGACGCATTCGCAGCCTGCAGTGTGGTATCAATGGTATGCAGGATGATATCGATCCGAGAAGCGATTTGTATTTGCGAACTGACAGAAACTTCCGTGTCTGTAGAAGGCGAGCTGAGAGAATCAGCTTGGTTTGGCGCTCTTCTGAAGGAAATGCCAGGCAGCACTCCGTGTCTAGGATCGCACCCAAAATTTTTGCGGTCTTGGAGGGGCGCAAAATCGATTTTTCCCTGTTGAGCCGAAGGCCTAGCTACTCGAACAGTTGACTGCAGCTTGTGACTGCCATGGAGGCCTCTTGGAACGAAGGAGCATTTACCAGCCAATCGTCCAGATATGGGAAGACTTCGAAAGACTGTCTTCTGAGAAAGGCTGCCACAGGAGCCAGTACCTTTGTAAAGATCCGCAGAGCGGACCGGAGACCAAAAGGCAGTACTTTGAATTGAAAATGGCTCTTGCCTACTGTAAATCGAAGATATTGCCTGTGAGCTGGATGAATGGGTTCATGGAAGTAAGCATCTTCCAAATCTAGGGTTGCCATGTAGTCCCCTGGATTGAGAAGGCGGAGGATGTCCTGAAGAGTGACCATCCTGAAGGACAACATGATGAGATAAGTGTTGAGATGTCGTAGATCTAAGATCGGACGCCACTTGTCCTTCGTCTTCCGAACCAGGAAGAACCTGGAATAGAACCCTTTCCCCTTTTCGGAGAGAGATAAAGGATCTATTGCCCCCTTGGTGAAGAGTTGGTGGGCCTCGAGATGAAGGAGTTTCAGATGTTTGGGTGTTATGGCGTCTGGAGCTCTCGCTGGAGGAAGATCTTGGAACTCCAACGTGTGTCCTTCCTTGATGATGTTTAGGACCCACTGGTCTGTTATGACCATCCAGTTGTTGAGGCAATGGGCAATCCTGCCCCCCACTGGTGTTAACGAGGGTACAGGAACAGTAGAAAGCCACCTGGCCGCTATTGTCTCTTGGTATTATCTCTCCTCTGCTGCCCCTGTCGTCCTCTCGGCGGCTGGCGAGAGAAAGAACCCCTCTGTGAATACTGGGGTTTGTATGTCTGGCCAGGTTGGGAGCTGGAAGAGTAGCGGTGCTGATTGCCGCCTCTATAGGATGAGAATCCTCTTCCTCTTGCACCCCTGAAGGGCATCTTGCGGTATTGTAAAGTTCCCAAGGACTTGGCCGTATCTGTATCTTTCTTTATGCCCTGTAGGGCGTCATCCACGTGTTTGCCAAATAACATCTCCCCATCGTAAGGCAGATCCAGAATTTTATTTTGTACCTCCTGTCGAAACCAACCCTGGCGTCTCAAAACTGCCGAGCCGGCTAGCGCTCGGAAGGCCGTAGTTGCCATATCCATAGCGCAGTCGATTACTTCAGAAGAGGCTCGCTCCCCTTCCAGTAAGATCTTTCTGACCTCGTCCTTAGATGCATCCTGAAGTTCTTCCACAAACGGGGAGAGGTCACACCACATCTGGCGATCGTATCTCCCCAGAATCGCCAAAGCATTAGCCGCCCTAACGAGGAGGCTGGCCATTGTGGAGAATCTTTTTCCAACATTGTCCAGGCGCCTGCCCTAAATATCCGGTGGCGTCGTTAGCGGCGTGGATTGGTTCTTAGATTTACTCTGTGCGGCCTGGGAGGTAACCGAATCCGGTTTTGGTTTACATAGCAGACATGCTGGGCTGCCCTCCGGCTCCTTATATTTTTTCACCAGTCTGGGGAGAACTGGGATGACCGTGGCCGGATTCTGCATAGCTTTTAAGCCTTCAGACCAAACATGTGCAATGAGGAGGATTGAACGTACTGACATTCGGAATGGTTCTTTGAAGTCGTACAAAAAACATTCAGACTGGACTGTGGTAACTGGAAGACCAAATCTCTTGGATGCTCGTTCTATTAAGTTCTGAAAACCTCCAATATCTGCTGGAGAAGAGATTGCGGTATCAGGCCCAGTGACGTCTGGATCTCGAAGACCATCCTGATTCCAGTCTATATTCTGATCTTGGTCAGGGTCCACTTGCTGATCTACATCAGATGAGGCATTAACATCATCCGTATCATCCCGAATGGGCACCACCTCTTGTGGATGCTCTACAGGCTCTGGGTCACGCCCTCTTAAAGGCAAAGAGTGTTCTGCCAATGGCTGAGGTAACTGAGGCGGAGGTGTAGCAGGGCGTACTTGTTGAACCTCCTGTGGAGCAGGAAAATGCCTCCGATAGTCCTGCAACATTAACTGTAGATCAGAGATGAGTGGATGGCATCGCTACCATATCCTGCTGAGACTGACGTGGAGGTTTCTGCAAAGGAACCTGCATGTGAGACCTCTCCTGTTGGTCATAATAGTCTTGTGGAGCATAGTGTTGTTGCTCCATTTCACCTTCCTCAGAACTGACCTCCTGTAATTTGACTTATAAGTCAGATGGGCTATAAGCCAGTCCGTAATCGCTATAAGCCTCTTCTTCAGAGTCCTCATCCAGCAATAGGGTAAGAGGTAACCGTGTAACTCGCCATGGAGATCTCATTTCCGGTGTTATTTGCCTTTTTCTGTGCGAAATTGCAAGTTTCCCAGTCGTCGACGAATCGTCGTCGACGGTTGAATCTTCAAAGACTGTTTCGTCGACTGAGGCGCCGACGAAGAAACTGCGCTCGTCGACGGGGAGATGGTCATCGTCTACTATGGCTGGATCGTCGACGGAACCGTCGATGAACTCGTCGTCAGCATCATGGTCACAGGTGTCGTCGTCAACGTTGTCCTCGTCGTCGTCGAAGCGATTCTCGTAGTCATCGTCGTCGACGTGGAAAAAGTCATTTTTGTCAACGACGAACAGGCATCAGGCGTCTTAAACATAGTCTACGGCGCAGGTGCCGTTGTCCTAGCCATCGTCGACGAGGCCAATTTTACAGACAAGTCTTTGACAGAAACAGTCGACGTACCTGTGGTTTTTACCATCGACGAACGCTGTTTCTTGTCTGAAACAATCTCCTGAGGCGCAGTAGAAGGCTTTTTCACCCCTCTTTCCTTGTCAGAGGGTGGTGAAGTCACAGGGACGATCTTTTTAGCCTTTTTTGAAGGTTGCGACTCCTCAGGTTGTCCCTGCCTCTCCTTTTCACTGCGGTGAGGAGATTTTAGGGAAGCAGGCCTATCAGACCTATCAGAGGTCCCAGGCAAGGCCTTGACATGGGGCTCATCAGATGTAGTAAGGGGGAGACCTACCCCTCTTCTTCGATTTTCTAGATGACACCATCGAAGAGGAGCCTTCACTGTCTGAAGACAGAACTTCCTTGCGGTCCTTCATTTTTCGTAGCCAAGTCAGGAGGCGTCCCTCTCTGTCCCTCAAGGTCTTGGTGGAGAAGGTCCTGCAAATCTTGCAGTCAGTGGCCTTATGATCCGGATATAAGCAGTAAATGCAATCTTCACGTTTGTCTTCAACAAACAACCTCTTTTTGGAGCAAGTAGCACAGGCTCTAAAAAGTGCTTTCTTCTCTTTGTCAGACATGACGAAAAACAGGCAAAAAGTTGTTGAAAAATACTTAGAAGTGAAGAAAATTGAGCAGAGCTCAATGGAGACTCCCTTGCACAACGTGTGGTAGAAAATCTGAGGCTCTGAGGCTCTCTCAGGAAGGTTCTATGGGGTGAGGCTGCTCCGATTGGCTACTGCAAGAACTTGGTCTCTGTTACAAAAAGAGGAGGATAAGCTACAAAATGAAATGAGGCCTAGGCCTATTTTTTCACTTTGTGCTTACTACTAAGGTATTTTTTATTTACCGAGGCTCCCATTCCGACGACGGGGATTGATACAAAGCATGGGAATCTATGAAAGTTCCAATACTGGGGCAACATTGGAGGCTGCGGTGGCATAGGTCATCGAAGAGCAAGGTACGGCTCGTAAGGGTCACTCTGCAGCGCTAGCCTAGGGATCTGGCACGAAAAAGCAGGGCCGTGCTTGCTATGTCCGGGAAATGGAGAGGGCCCTCGGACCAGCAAGGCGGACATCAGTACTGGCAATGGCCCACGAGTCCATGCAGTAAAGAGGCTGATACCCCTGGAGAGCGAAAGGGCCACCAGAGGCCCTGATAGAAACGGTCCCCAGAGAAAGAAGCAGGAGGGTGGCCGTCGCCCCACTAGATGCAGAACCTACCATCACCCACTACCCAACAGTGGCAGAAACTGCTCCTCCAAAGCCCACCCCAGATGCCGTGGAGGGCTCTTGAGAAGAGTTTTAGCCCTGTTAGCCTTGTAAGCCATGCTACTTTCATTGGCCCCTCCCTCCACCCTCTTCCTCTTTCTGCCCCCTGAACATGTGCATGCTCTTCTCCATTTCACCCTCTGGAGGGCGAGGATAAAACTACAGCACTGCAACTAAGAAAAGACTACACTGCTCTCACCATTGAAAGAAAAAATATACTTTATGTACCTCCTATAGCAACAAAGAACTAACTATCATGCCCAACGTCTTCAGCATCAAAACAGAACAAGTATTTGCAATGCAATAGGTCTCGCAATTGCGAGATTTTGAGCTATTGGCATTTTAAGTAATGTATTTTATTTATCGTTTTTAAAACCTGCAGTAATAAAAGGTATTGCCATTTACAATAGCAATAGGTCAAAGTTTCTAAAATGTGAGACCTATTGCATTGCAAATACTTGTTATAGAAAGGAAACAGTCAAATTCATACAACTCTAAGCAATAAAATTGCGCTCTCAAAAGAGGTAAGTTCTGGTAATGTATAAAGAAATATATGTGATTTTATTATTTAACAAATATATGCAAGGGTTTGAGCACATTCACAATTGCTCCTTCCCATGTAAAGATAAAAATTTAAAAATATGCAGTGTCTTTATTTTGCTCCCTCCCGCATCCCCATATTTCTGAAAAGCTGCAGAATACACAGAAGGCTTACCAACTCAGTGGGAGAACAGGTATATACAGAAAGAGCGAGACAGAAAAAGAGAAGGGAGAAAAGGAGAAAGGGGCAGAAAAAATTGGAGAGTGAGGGAGAAACAGAGAGCGAGAGCATGTTTGTTAAAGAGAGTGTGTTTCAGAGTGAGATTAGGAGTGTGTTTCAGTGAGAAAAAGCAAGGACGTGAAAAATCGAGTGCATATAACAAGGAGAGAAAGAAAAGAGTATGTGTCAGAGAGAAGAAGACAAAATGAGAGTGAGGACATGTGTGTGCGTTAGAGAGAAAGTTAGTGAAGAGAGAACGTAACAAAGATACACGGAGTACAACAAGAGTGCACAGCCTCTGTAAAGCTTCTGAGTCGATACAGCAAAATAAGCGAATTACTCACTTCAGAAAAGACCTTCAAACTTCTTTGTTCAAGCAGTATTTAGCCACTAACAAGCTACAGTGGTGCTGCCACCCAATTTCACTAGAGTCCTACCCATGTTTCAGCCATGCCTGGATCAGGAAGATGGGCAATCTCCTTAAAGTAAGTAGCCATCTCACACCCACAAAGGCTTGGTGTGTCAACATAATTACAGTCACTGACCACACGCCTGTGATAGAAGCTCCCCCGGTGTCCCCAACTTCCACACCCACTGTAGGTACCCACATTGTGTTGCTCCATGTGAAAGAACAACAAGGGGCTATGCTTGCCAACGGCTAGGTTACTGAAAGTTATAGACAGCATTCAAAATAAGAGGCTGTGCTGTGTGCTGATGATTGTGGCGTGTGGGTACCCCTCGATGTCAGGATCACCCCAAGACCTTGTTCGTTGAAGGACAGGCCATCAACTGCAAGGGCCAAATGTTCTGTAATAAGAAGTGGTAACTTGTCCTCTCCATGTAACATAAGCATAATTTTCTGTCTCACAGATTTAATTGTTTTAGTTACAACAGGCTTGCCAAATGCAGAGAAGAGGCAGCTGAAAACATGGATGTGGAGCCCACCCAACAAAGTGGCTTAAGATGAATGTTCATAACCTAAAGTGTCATACATGCAGTGGCGTAGCAAGGTCTGAAAATTTCTCGTCACCGCCGGCTTGATAAAATTGCAAAAATATGTGTTTGAAACACATTTTTGCCATTCTGTCACCCACCACAGTGATGACATCCGGGGCGGCCCGCACCCCCTTCTACGCCACTGCATACATGCCATTGTAACACCTTGCACCTATTTTGGAGAGTAAATCTGTTGGATGGTCACATCACGGAAATGGCAATGCTTAGACCCTATATGGATAGATTTTTAAAACACGATTCTCAAGTTCACCTCACAATTAAGGTATTTGATGTATATCCGTCATAGTCCGCATTTGTAAGGGTCCCAGTTCCAACTTCCAAGCCCTGGAGTTTCCCATTTCCTTTCACCTTGTCTAGTCTTTCGGCTGTATTTGAAAGGGAGATGGGACCCATGCTTCTTCTTGGCACAACACCGCCCTTTTTGCAAATGTGCAAATGTTTGGCACAGTGGGAATCAGAAGAATCCCTTTCCCTACCGTGGGCATGGGTGACTATAATACCCACTTCTATGTATTCCGTCCGTCGTACGTTTATCATAGAAGGAACAAGCATGCACATGGTAGGCTGGAACCTGCATGGCGGTTGGTGTAGTGCCCCTGTGTGTCTAAACAACTGGGTGGCGCTAGTGGATAAACCAGCAAATTATTTGCCTAACAGTGAATGATGTCACACCAGGTCTTCAAATCCAACCACACGATATCGAACGGAGGAACATTTCATAAACATCTGTTGGTGATGTTAGGAGAAGAACTTGGTAAAGAGAACTGGTTTTATTTTCTCTTCACTGGATTGCCTCTTAAAAGTGTCAGAAGGAAGCAAGTAGAAAATTGGTAAACGCAATTTAAACTAGAATTCCTGCATCTTTTTACTGCAGTCTCATTGAGGCCATGTTTTATGCCCTTCTGTGTCACTGATGTGTGACTATATGGGCTAGATGTAGATAATCACAATTTACCGATTCTTTAATACCGAATTTTACCGATTCCGTATTTAAGAATCGGTAAATGTGATGTATGTAATAAATCGGTAAAATTTACTGATTCGGTAATATTCCTTATTACCGAATCGGTAATACTGATTGGGTAATAAGGAATCACCTTCCCATTGATTCCTAGGGACCTGGAGGCCCATAGTAATGAATGGGAAGCAATTCACTATTACTGATTCAGTAAATACCGAATCGTTAACAGGGGGAGCATATTCAAGGGTGGCAGGGTGTCACATAGACACCTTGCTGCAACCCTGAATCGTGCATGTGTGCACATTTGGCGCACATACATGCCCTAAGGGCATGTATGTCTGTCACATGGCACTGAGAATAAAGCAAAAAAATGCTTTATGTAAGGTATTCGGTATTTACCATCAACCTGTAGTTGGTGATTGATAACGAATCCTTAAAGCTAACTTGCACTCAAGTGAGCGCCTCCTACATAGCTTTTAAGGATTCTGTATTTTACTGATTCCTTAAATAAGTAAAATACCGAATCCTTAAAACCTGCCTCCTACATTAGAAACGGCTAAATACCGGTAGGTAACGGAATAATTACCGATTTTCGGCCGTTACCGACCGGTATTTAGCTACCTACATCTAGCCCTATATTTGTTAAGTCTTTTTTTAGACATATTTTGCAACCAACACAACCCAACCGTGGACTCTAGATAGGAGGCCGTGGTCACAGAGCTGACTCGAGGAATAAATACAGACTGTTTCATAGTTAGCTGCAAACTAATGTGAAACAGCACACCGCCTCGGTTTTCTTTTTCTCATGATGAGAAAAGCATCTTCGGCTGCTTCAAATGCCTGTGGCTTTCCGATTGTTTTCCACCAGTATGCATGTGCAGTTTGTTCCTCGTCTGCCACCTAGGGGTGAATCGTGGTGACTGCCTCAAGAGTCTCAAATGAGCATATTGCATTTTTCCATGTTTTATTTTCATTTTGTTAAGAGCGAACAATTTTCCTGTTGTAAAGATGAGTCAACTAAAGTTGGTTTGGACCCTACTTTCAATTATTTAATCGTTTTGTCACAGTACGGCGCTAGGCTGTATGCAAACTTGCGTAGCTCTATAGAACAAGTACAAAGTCGCGCACGCTGTAAAAAAACAGCAAACAAACGGGTTAACAAGTGGGAGAAGTGTGGGGGGATTGCTGCTGAAAGGACACAGAGATTTCCTTGTGGGAGCAAGCCTTGGGCACCATCTGTTTGGAAGTTAATTACAAACAGATGTTGCCAAAACTCGCTACCACAAGGGAATCGCCAAACGTGCATGCGCCTCAAAACCAAATCGATTTCTAAAGGTCTTCTCCTATGCCGCGCATGCGCTGCGTAGGCGAGACCTAAAAAAGGACTTCACCTACCTCTTCCTACACGCTTAGGGAAAGGTCCTTACTCCTCCACCCTACCTCATCTGATACAAAAGCCCTATTAAGAACCCATGACCTTTTTTACCCTTCCTACTTTGGTTAACATACTAAAGAACACAAAAAGTGATGCATGGAATGCTTGAATTATAATTTTCCTTTATATTAGGACACCATTAAAATTGGTTGTTTAGTTAAAATGGGACATTTGCATTACTTAATTACAGATACTGTGACCAAGGCGAGAAGAAGTGAAAGAAAGTTATTCAACCTCGCAAATGGGACATTCATTCTACCATTAGTTGAAAAAGGTGAGCCTTTGAAAGGAGGGAAATGAACTACACTTTGCAAGTATTAAATACAGGTATATAACTAACTGAATCAGACCTTTGGTTTCACTCTGGCAAAACACTCAAGAAGAAACCTGAAATTATTAAATGACCTTTGAAATAAAGTCACCATAGAGGAATTGAATAACCTATATGATAACATGTACCTTAAGACCAAGAGAGTAAATAAGGTGAGCATCAATGAGATCTAAGAGTTCCCTTTTTTAAATATCGTTGTAGAAACAAATTACAACACACCTTCATTTTTCCCCAGGACATACTACAATCCGGGGACACAACCAGAAGTGATTAAACTTTTAAATAAATACACGAATAGTGAGGAATTGAGTAACCTCAACAAGAACATACAGTTGGTCTCACTAAAATAGGTGGGTACGATACACCAAAATGAGATTTAAAGTTTATTAATTGTAATAATAGCACTGTCTTAAACCATGATATATGTTTGTTTAGACAGCCGGACATAGATATCCAGAAAGTATTTTGATACATCTAAATCAAACTGTTATCACAACAAAACTATGAATAAACTTGTAGGTACAAATAGAAACAAATGTTATAATTTTATATTTCTGCTATACGTGTGAATGAGGGGCAAGTGGGACATGCATCTTATGAGGCATGCCCGGGCCTCTAGGAATGTAGAATGTGTTGGGGATATGACTGCCTATTTTCTTTCACCTACTTTCTAGAGCACTTGCAATATTTAATCAAACTTTACGACTATAGGTGCTTGCTTTTTAGCATTTAATTATCAGCAATAGCCTTGCACAGTATATGAAAATATCTCAGATCTAACATATTTGTACTGTTCTTCTGTTTTACGGATGCTTTTAGATTCTGCAATACTGCTTTTTCTGAGCTGACGAAGGTGGTGTTAACCAGTCTTTCCCCCCAAAACGCTGTGTCGACACGTAAGAGTATTGTTGTTTTTTAAAAAAAAATTGTGATTGAAGTGTGATTTTAATTAAATCTGTGTACATGACATAGCAGTGAATATGTGCTAAAAGATTTGGCAATTTAAGAAAGGTGGTGTACTATCTAACATCAATTATTCACAACATACAAAAGATTTTTGTATCCGTATAAAAAATCATATTTTTGACTTAATTGTATTATGAATTAAATGTGAAGAACGGTAACTATACAAGATATTTTAATAAATACGTTATTTTTATAGTACTGGCAAGGCAATTAATTCTATATTTTATGACTTTATTATCTCTTTATTTCAATGAGGGGGCACAAATGTTGGTATGACAGTATAAAAACAGGGACTTGTTGAATAACATCGAAATGAACAGTTTATTATTAGCATTGAGTTAATCTCCACCACTTGCAATTCCTCTGACCAGATCCCAATCCATTGTTATTTTGCATACTATGTCAGCTGTTTGGACCCAGCTATATGCAAATCAGTCTTGGGTATGCCCAGACGGGTGTTCCGTGCACACTGTCCTGGCACCAAGCTGTACCTGGCTGATGAGCGCATTACTAGGCTGAAACCAGAATTGTGTTGCTTGAGCTCTGATTCAGGGAAGGCCAGTCTTGGAAAGACGAGGAGGACCTGGCTTGGCAGTTCAGGTTGAACTGTTCCCATTGGAGAAGGGTCAAGACTGGATTTAAATAGCAGGGTCCAAACTGAGGTGACATGTGCAAAGTAACGATGAATTGGGGTGCACCCCGAGTAATTACCAGTGGCTGAGATTAATTAAAGCATTCAATCCATCACTTTTTGGTATACTTTAGTGTGTCGCCCTAAGTGGGACGAGTATGCCAGACATGGCTTCTGTGCACCCTGTGTTACTGGAAAGATGCTGTACCACGCTGATGAGCCCTTCACTAGGGTGAAACCGGTCTTGGGTTGCTTGTGTTCCAGTTCAGGGAGTACCCGGTTTGGCAGTTTGGGCTAGACTGTTCTTATTGGAGCAGGGTCAAGATTGAATTCAAATACCTGGGTCAAAACTGAGGTGACATTGTGTGAAAAATAACAATGGACTGGGATGCTGCCTCGAGTAATTACCAGTGGCTGGGATTAACTCAAGACTTCGATCCATCACGTTATTTGTATATTTTAGTGTGTCACTATTCAATGGAGCCTCCACTATCTTCATCTAAAATAATGGTAATATCCTAATTCAATCCTCAGATTTGCATCTCTACTATTTGACAACATCTTCCCAGTCCTCCTCAATGCCCTTCTGTAAGCCTCCGCCAACACACCATTCACCACGTCATCTGACCCCACACAACCAACTCAACCCACGTCTCAACTCTCTATCAATCAGCAACCAGTGGTATTCACACGTACCCTAACAGGGTGGGTACCGATACCCGCCCATTCATACCGCCCAACATTTATTATAACCCCAAAAATTTCCCCCATCTCTCACTCCCTCCTCTTTCTCCAATCATTTACTTCCCCTCAGCTTGTCACAACTACCAATCTCTCCTAACCAGACCACACTGGTAGAACCCCATCCAGCTGGATTACACACAGACTAGCCCATCCTACCATACCTTAACCTCTCAAGTCAATCCACAGTCCTACTCCTCTTGCATTCACACACACAGAACACCCCGCCTCCATAATAACAAACTACCCCACTCATCTCCTACACTCATCACTGACCCACCGTCCCCATCAACATCACACCTCTCATCCACACTCGCTACATTTTCTCTACTGCATCACCTTATCAGATGACTGCAGATCTCAACACCTTACCTCCCCCCACTTGTCCTCTTACAAGAACTCTCCTCCCTTACTAAACCCACACACTTACATTAAACCCACACACTTACATTACACCCACACCCTCAGATCTCCTCACTGTGGCCTCCTAACAGGATCAATCAACCTCACCTAAACCTACCTCTTCCCGACTATGCACACATTCTCTTCACACTCTCTGGCTACATATCTCCCTCAATTGCTCACTTCACTCCTTCCCCTCAAATGACATCAGCACACAGTAACTGGCAACCAGCTCCACCTCACTTAATTACCACCACTAAAACCACCTTTCACAACCCCACTGAGACCACACAACATATCTCCCAACACGGTGCTCTGCCTCGTTGCATCTTACACTCCTCTTAGCCTCGATCACCCACACAACGTATTCTCCTCCCACACACATACAGCACACTCCCTCCTGCCCTCCAAATAGACCCCTCTCCCCTATCCCCTGTCTACCTAAACCCACCACCTAGAGCACAAACTAGATCTCCTGAGCGCAAACCTTTCTGAGCTTGATGAGACTGTATTCAAGCTAAACCCAGACTATGACCTCTCTTAGAATATCTTTCCCCACAGCCAAAGACCCACTATCCTCTGCGCTCAATACCTGAGAGTATTCATTTACCTTTCCCCAGAAAATTCACACCCAGTCTCACCCAAGGCATTGCCTACTTAACTTGTAAGCTACAGCACCTAGCTACCCACAATCTCTTTACTCCCCTTCTTCCTACCACCACCTCAGCCTTTGAAAACTCTAACCAACAGAGAATCACAACTTTCTCGTTCAACCGATTCCAACAAGTTTCATTTAAAGCAGATGCCTGCTATCATGAACAATATCTCTATAATAACCAAAACCCCCGACACCCCCCACACCAAATTCCATTACCTCATCTGTACACACCTTGCGTCCCAACTGTAGATCTGCTATGAAGCAGAAAACCGGAAATCTTCAACACGTTCCCTCAATACAAACTTGACCTCTTAATCCTGACCGAGACCTGTTCAACAACACATCCCACAACACTTTTGATCTTCTACTTTTTCCAAACGACTCCATTATCAGAAAGGACCGAGTAGGCAGAGGCGGGTGGTATCGCAGTCATCTACAGAGATTCACTGCAATGCAATTCAATGCCTTACTCTAGACCTAACCGCTCAACACAACTCTCCTTTCAAAATCTACAACCCACCATGTAATAACATGGTCTTTGTCGAAGAATGCACTGACTTCATAGCTGAACAAACCACCCAGAGCAACAAAGTGATCTTCCTGGGGGACTTCAACCTTCACTGAGGCACCACAAAAGACTCTACAGTAAACCACTTTGCCTTCACTCTCCTCAACAATGATTTGATCCAAGATATCCTTCAGCCAACACACATTAAAGACTCCATACTAGACTGAATAATCTCCAAAGATGACATGCTCTCAGTGAATGACCAAGTCGCTGTAAACTGGTCCGATCACTCTCTTCTTCCCTTCCCTCTATGACTCTCTCACATCATGGTAAAGGGTCAACGGAAACAAGCAACTACCTGGTTTCGAGACACCAGAAACAGACATCACTACTCTTAGCAACCCTGTTCAGAAAATACTCCCATTCCCCTATTGGCCACACCATAAATGTGAATGACGCTCCCTCCCACAACTTTGCATGCCTTTCTGATGCGCTTGACGTTGGGCAGCTCCACTCCAGAGCAAAAACAAACTTTCTAAACCATCCTTGCCATGGTTCAACATGGCCCTTTATGAGGAAAGGAACAAATTAAGAATCTCAAAAGAAATGGAGATGGTCACCCTCCACCACCAACTTCAATTGCCTCACTAAAGCTAGGTACCAATACAAAAAACACATGCTCTGGGAGAAATCCATCCACTTTAGGTCCCTGCTGGACTCAGCCAAGAGCTGACCTAAGCAACTTTTCAATGTGGTCAAAACCTGCAACAACCCCTCCACACACACACACAGCAGATCTGAAGACCCACCATCAAATGAGGAGGAGTTTCAACAGTTTCACGGATACAACATCATAATCTCCACCCTTCCTCTCTGCCAGCATATAAATCCAAAGAGACATGGACACTATTCAATTCAGTTACAGACAGGACTTACTCATGGTTTATATAACTACAAAACCCTCAAACTACTCTGAAGACAGAATACCAGGTGGCATTGCAAAAGAGCTTCATATTGACACGCTTTCCTACTGGAAACAACTGGTGAATTTCGCTCTCAGCCAAGGAACATTTCCTAAATGCCTAAAAACTGGGAAAATCACCAATCACTTCAAAAAACCATCTGCAGACTCCAACGACCTCAAAAACTATCGTGTGATCTACAACCTGCCTTTCCACTCAAAAATAATTGAAAAATGTGCAGCAGGGCAACTCACCCAACACATCAAAAACAAAGAACTCTAGACAAATTATAATCTGGTTTCAATCAGGGCTTCAGCACAGAAGAACAAGTTACCTTCGGTATTTATTTATTTATTTATTTTAACGTTTTATAGAGCGCAAACTTGACCCGTGAGGGTATCAGAGCGCTTTACAGGTTCAAAGAGTAATACATAAAGATCGGTTGGCAAATGATAGCAATAAATCAGGGGGATATACAGAAACAAGGGTCAAATAGTAGGCAGGGAATCAAAGGGGTATGTGTAAGGAGGGAGGGGGTGAAAAGGTACATAGGAACATTTTACAGAATATATGGTCAAACATTAGGGAGGAAAGTGCAGGGGTGCTTTTCATTACGAGGCTGGAAAAAAAAAAAGAACTATAACACAGTGATCTTTACAGAGTCAAGGTGCATACAATAGAACAGGGTATCACAAAGGTAATAGGTCTCTCGGTGCTTGTGGAGCAGGTTAGCCAAGGAATTTAGCCACGAGGAAGGATTTAGCCTCTTTTTTAAAGCGTGCCAGGGAGTGGATACTTCTAATGTCAGGCGGGAAGGCGTTCCATATTCTTGGAGCAGACCCGGTGAAAGAGCGATTGTAGGGGGTTTCTTTCTTAAAAAGTGCAGGCCGGAGTAGGAAGGTATTTGCCGATCGAGAGTTTCTGCTTCCTCCGGATATCGCATGCTTCTGTACAAGATACGCAGGGGAGTTGGTGTGTAGGGCCTTGTGCGTGATGCATGCCAACTTGAGGTGAATCCTAGCCTCGAGAGGGAGCCAGTTCAACGCTTTCAGGTGAGGGGTGATGTGATCAAATTTTCCAGAGCCCGTAAGTAGTCTGGCAGCTGCATTGAGGCAGGCTTTTAAGGGTGCCAGAGTGATCTTGGGTAACCCAGAGAGGGTGGAGCAGCCACATTCCAACCGAGAAATAACTAGAGATTGGACTGCTAGTTTTAGGTCGAGATCAGCTAGAAATTGTTTCAGTTTCCATAGGTAACTCAGGTAGAACCTGGCAGATTTGGCCATTCAGTTGATGTGGTTTTGCATGTTAGGTTATAATCCAAGGTGATTCCCAGTGATTTGGCAGAGTCCACTATGGTCAGGGAACCGTTTAGGGCTGTGATAGCTTTGATCCAAGTCTGTATCTCAAAGCTTCTCTTGGGCGGGAAGATTAGAAGGAACTCAGTTTTGTTAGCATTGAGTTTGAGTTGGTTTGAGGCTAGCCAACGGACGGTCAACTTCAGGGCCTCATTCATGGTGAGGATCTCCGCAAGAGATGAGATTTTTATGTAGATCTTAGTATCATCAGCGTACATATGGAAGGAGATATTTGCATTGCAGAGGATTTCAGCAAGGGGTTCTAGATAGAGATTAAACAGGGTGGGGACAATGTTGATCCTTGAGGGACTCCCACCGTGACCATGGAGGAGGAGGAAAGTTCACCATTGATTAGGAATCTCTCAGATCTGTTTTGGAGGTAGGAACTAAACCAGTAGAGTACTGTGCCGTCTAAACCCATCCTAAGTTTGAGGCGTTCAAGTAGCATCTCGTGGTTGACAGTATCGAAGGCCGAGGATAGATCAAGGAGGATTAGGAGACAAGTTTTTTCTTGGTCCAGGGCTTGAAGAGCATCATCGACAACGTGGAGCATGGTGGTTTCAGTGCTATGTCCTGGTCGGAAGCCGGATTGGCAGTCATCGAGTAGATGGAAGTTGCTGATGTGGTGACTTAGCTGTATGTGAACACACTTTTCCAACACTTTTGCCAAGAGGGGAATGTTGGAGATTGGTCTAAAGTTGTCTGGGGAGGCTGGGTCCAGCGATGGCTTTTTCAGAATAGGGAGAACTTGTCCTGCTTTCAGTGAGATTGGTATTGATCCCTGCCGGAGGGAGGCATTGATTATCGCGGTCCAGCAAGGAATAATGAATTTGGTAATCGGCGCAAGACAGTTCGAGGGGAGCGGGTCGTTGAAATGGTTGTTCGGGTTAATTGAGGAGAGGATATTTGCGACAGTCTTCATCGAAGGGTAAGAATTCAAACCAGTGCGCTAAGTTCTTGGGTGAGGTCAGTGTCAGTAGCAGTGATGGAGTAGGCGGATGGTCAGTGTTTGGTGGGGGGAGTGAGGCAGCTTTGAGTTCGGTATCTAAGGTTATGATTTTGTTTGCGAAGAACGAGGAGAAATCTTCGGAGGAGATGAGACTTGGGGTTTTCTTTCGCTGTTTTGGACAGTTTGTTCGACTGGAGTTTGGTCATCTCAAAGAGTTTGCGAGGCCTGTTCTGAGCATTTCCTAGTTCCGCTCTGAAAAACTCTTTTTTTGAATTGAGGGTGTTTTTGTTGTTAGCATTTCTGGCCTGGTGAAGAAGTTTCAGGTGATCTGCCGATGGGTGCTGTCTCCGGATTCTTTCGGCTTGATGGAGGGATCTTCTCTCATCGTTGAGGGAGCCAGTGAACGATGGGTTTCTATCTTAGACTTGAGTCCTTTTTAGTTTAAAAAGGGCGAGGTCATCCAAAATGTTCGACATCGAACAGTGTAGTGATCATTGAGGTCACTGGCTGAGGATGTGGGCGGGGGGGGGGGGGCGGATTTGCAACGTGACTCAAGTTCAATTAGGTCTAGGTTTTTGGTGTCTCTGACCCAGCGTTTCGGGAGCACTGGTTGAGGAGCCCATGTTTTGAGAGTGCAGGGTAAAAGAAAGGCGATGGCATGGTGGTCTGCCAGTCGCAGGGGTCGGTGGATATGATCTTGACAGTTTTCTGATTAGAGATGATCCAGTCTAGAGTAGCCCCTTTCGAGTGGGTAGGGAGTAGGCAAGCTTGGGTCAGGGCTAGATCAGCCATGAGGTCTTTAATGGCGTTGACATGAGGATCCTTAAGGTCGTTCCAGTGCAGGTTGAAGTCCCCAAGGAAGATGTCTTTGGAGTTGGGGGAGTTCTTAGCCGTGATAATTTCCATGAGGTAGTCAGTGAATTGATTGTTATTGCCTGGGGGGTGGTACAAAGTGTGCAGGTTGCACAGGAGGGTGGTGTTGCTCCAGACAGAGGGCTAGATATTCGCAGGAATCAGTGGTATCCGTTGAAAGCTCTGAGACAAGGAGGTTAACGCGATAGATGCAAGCGATTCCGCCACCTTTTTTGTTAAGTGGTCTGTCTAGTCTGGTAATGTTAAAATTGGGGGGGACTAAGAGGTCGAGGCAAGGGGATGATGCATCATCAAGGCATGATTCAGTTAGGATGGCTAGGTCGGTGTTATTGTTCAGAATGAGAACAGCGACATTGGCGTCATGCTTTACTGCCGATCGGCAGTTGATTAAGAGCCCCGTCAGACCGGGGAGGGAAGTGGTAGTGGGAGTCGGGGCAGTCAGGGGTACAGGTGCAAGATTGCTTCTGATCGCCCTTCTATTGCAGAGGGGGGCCAGTCTGTGTGGGTCGATAGCGACCGTGCAGATGGTGTGTGCGGTACTCGCGTCCGGTGGGCAGGGAGGGATAGGGGCTCGGTGAGGTGAGGGGAATCGTTGGTGATTGGGCAAAAGTTGTATGAGCAGGCGAGGTCCAGAATTTCCTCCTCAGATAGACAGCTAGTGTGCTTGTGAGGGCTAAGATTTCTTAAGGCTGTTGGTAGCAGGCATTTGAGAAGTTCAGGGATGGGCAGGGGAGACCGCTGAGGCATGAGGTTTGCGAAGGCTAATTTGGCGAGGTGGAGGAGGTTTGTTAGGTCTAGGATAGAGGAGTGGATGCTTTGAATTATTTTGGAGGCTCTGGAGTGCAGAGAGCGGATATATAAGGGGGTGGGGTAAGAGGGTTGGGGTGGATGGAGCTGGGAGTTATGAAGGATTGGGTGATAGGGTGGACTTTGCTAGAAGTTAGGGAAGGGAGGGTGTGATTGTTAGCGGGCAGGCTTGATCTGCTGCAGAGGACGTCACTATGGAGGGGGGTTAGTAGGATAAGGATGGCCAGTTTTGGTGGGTTGGGTAGTTGGTGAGGATAGTGCTAGCGGTCTTGGAGAGGGGGGTGTGCGTGTTAGCGGGGCTGGCTTGACCTGCTGTGGAGGACGTCACTAGGGTGGGGGGATTAGGAGGACAATGGTGGACCATTTTGGTGGATTGGGTGGTAGGGAGGTGGGACGACACGCAAGTGACAGACGCCAGGATGGAACAGTTTCCCCCTTACCTTTCTCCGTCTTCCCTTCTCTGTTTAAAGTGCGTCCCAGAGTACTGTGCCTTTAAGGATCTAGATCTACCGCAGCACGTGACGGAGTCACATGACTAGGACTGGTTCAAAGGCGGAGACGCGGAAGAAGGAAGCTGTTCGCCAGAACCCATCGTGCAGACAAGCTGGGAGGAGGAGAAGCGAGTCAGGACCTTCCTTGTGCCAGCCCGGAACGACGTTGAACCGAGAACCGAAGAGCCCGCCCAGCGAGAAGAACCGGAAGAAAGAAGAAGCGGGCAGCCAGACCCAACCTGGTACTGCGCAGACGCCAGCCACGGCCCAGGAGGGACGTGGCTAAGCAAGGTACGGGGCTGCTTTGGGCTTCACTGGGGAGAATAGAGGAGGGGGTGAAGGGAAAGCAAAGCCTTAGCCTGTAACGGATTCTGAGAATCAATTCGGCATAGCGCTCACATAACACCGGTGAAGGTTGCGGTGTACTTATTAAGTCCTCCCTCACTTTGTCACCCCCTGGCTCCCCACTTCATTCCTTACGGTTCCAGAGCCCTTCCTAAGACCCGTTCTCTTTTCTTTCATGTCCCGAGCCACCGACCAGACCTTTGGGAGCAGAACAGGAACACTTCAGGACCCAGACTGCATTCAACAGCTCAAGGGAAGAAAGAATACCAGTCCTACAGTTCCCAGAAGTCCCTGTGTTATTCCTTCAGATCCCAGAATTCCTTGTGTTAAGCCAGAATAAAAACACACTCCTTAAACTAAACTTCTCTGGTCTGCTTCGCCACCGCGCCACACGTGGTATCAGAAGTGGGATATTGGGCACCTCACAATGGAGAATTTGATCCAGCAATTACTACGGGCCCAGGAGAAGCTGGAGTGTGCGGTGGAAAAGCAAATGACATCAGCTCAAGCTGACCGAGAACTTCTAAGGGACAGCCTCGCCAACCATGCAGACCAAATGTTAAAAGTAGCGGACGATCGCCGCGAGCTGACTACACAATTACAAATTCGGCCAGGAACGGGTCCCAATGTTTCCCTGCAAAAATATGCGACAGGCGAAGACCCTGACGCCTTTCTCCTCAACTTCGAAAGGGCAGCAAGGGCTTCAGGGTGGCCCGAAGTCAAGTGGCCTTTTTTTCTTAGCCCCCCCTTCTCACAGGTGAAGCTCAAGCCGCCTACCAAGAGGCTAATCCGAATGGGAACACTCCTTACAAAGAGATAAAAGAATTGATCCTAGACCACATGGGGATGGACGCAGAGGCCTACAGGGTTAAATTCAGAAAAGAGCGCGGCTCAACAGCAGACAGCCCTAAAACGCTATACTTTAAGCTAAAAGCAGCGGCCGACAAGTGGTTGAGACCCCAGACTCAATCAAAAGACGAAATCATGGCAATTATATATTTGGAGCAATTCCTTGAGGCTCTTCCCTTCCCTATACAAAAATGGCTAAAACAACACAAGCAGTTAAGCCCTGAGCAGGCAGTAGAAATGGCCACTACCTTTTACAGGGCGCAACCCCGGGCTTTGCCCTGGGACAATGACAAAACCATTAAACAGCCAGCTCTTCCAGGAAAACAGGAGAAAAAAACAGTGAAACCCTCTTTTGATGTGGTAAAACCCAAACCCTTCCGTATGGACCCCCTCCTCTTCGCAGCCCCCAGTGCTTTGAGTGCGGCGAGTGGGGTCATATTGCCAGAAACTGTCCGAGGAAAAAACCACAAGAAGAACCCATGGATATTGGGTGCATTCCCCGTTCCATTCTGTACTCAGCGGAAATGGGGCCAAGTTTCCAGATAAGTGTACGCACGGGTAAATGAAGTTTGGGTGAAGGCATTACTAGACTCGGGCCGCAAACAGTCAGTGGTCCTACAATCGCTGGTAGCCCCGTTATCTAGTGAAACTACGGAGACAGTATCCATACGGTGTGTGCATGGAGACGTGAAAGTATACCCCTTGGTTTGACTTCCTGTGACCGTACCAAATAAACAGTCCATAGATGTTAGGCTTGGGGTTGTTCCCACTTTAACTGAAGAGATGATCATAGGACAGGACAACCCCACTTTTCTGCTTTTGCTGAAGCATAACCTTCACGGACTCACTTCTCCTGTTCCAACCACTACACAACGCACTTTCATAACACAGGCTCCCTGGTTAACAGATAAAAGCTTTAAGTATGCTTAGAAAAACGACCCAACCCTCCAGGCAGCCTGGGACCAAGCCCAGAACAATCCCCAGATAGCTCCAACTTCATTCCCATCCTTTCAAATAGAAAACGGATTGTTGTACAGGATAGGCAAGCAAGGGGACGCACCACAACTAGTGGTACCACAAGCTTTCAGAAACAGGTTCTTTTCTTTGCCCACTCGCACCTGTTGGCAGGACACAGGGAAGCCCAGAAAACCATTCAAATGTTGCTCCAGCACTTTTACTGGCTGGGGATATTTTCTCATGTTACCCGGTACTGTCAGGAATGCGAGCTCTGCCAAAAAAAAGAACCCCTATACCCCCCTGCTATCCCGTTACAACCTCTCCCAGTCACAGGCAATCCATTTGAACGGGTCGGGGTGGACCTTATTGGGCCTCTCCCACGCACGAAGAAGGGACATGTCTATGCCTTGGTCGTGGTGGATTACGCCACTCGATATCGGGAGGACTTTCCATTAAGAACTCCCACAACCCGTAACGTTTCAGAAAAATTACTGGAACTATTTTCCAGGGTGGGGTTTCCTCGAGAAATCCTCACTGACCAGGGGACTCCCTTTCTTTCGAGATTAATGGCTCAAATATGTAAAACCTTAGATATCTCACACATTAAAACCTCTGTATATCACCCCCAAACAGATAGACTATGTGAACGCTATAATGCCACTTTAAAGTTAACTTCAAAGAAACTTCTTACAGTGGAAGGAAAGGAGTGGGACATGCTTCTCCCTTTGGCGTTATATGTGGGGAGGAGTCAGGTACAAGCCAGCTTAGGGTGTTCCCCATTCCAGCTCCCTTATGGGAGAGAACCCCGAAGCCTTTTGGAAATTACGAAGAAGGTATGGGAACAGGAAAAAGAGGAAGAGACTAAATCCTTCCTAGATTATACCCAGAGTTTACGTACTAGTCTACAGAAGTTAAGAGATTTCTCTGACTCCAATCTGGAGAAAGCCCAGGTGAAACAACAACTCGTATATAATCGAGGAAAGAGGTGGAGACAATTAGACCTTGGGGGCTGGGTGCTGGTACTCCTTCCTTCTGCCATAACTAAAACTAAGGCAGGGTGGCAAGGGCCGTACAAAGTTATAGAGAAAGTGGGTATAACTTCCTACAGACTCCAAATAAGCTCCAGAAAAACGCAACTCTACCATATCAATCTACTTAAAAAATGCTTAGGGCCCCCTCTCCAAGATGTACATAATGTAGAAAGGCACCCCAAAACCAAACCACACTAGGACAGTTGGTCATCAACCCCAACTTGAACAAAGAGCAGGGTAGCACCCTTCAAGATACACTGCTCCCCTTCCAAACAATCTTTTCAGACCACCAATTTAGCTGAGCATTCGATAGACAACCAACCAGGCAAAATAGTAAAGCAGAAGCCTTACCGTATACCAGTAGGCAGGAAGGATTCTATTGAACAAGAAGTAAAAAGCATGTTAGATCTGGGAGTCATAAGACCCTCAAAAAGCAACTGGTCCTCTCCTATAGTTTTAGTCCCAAAACAGGACAGATCAGTCCGCTTTTTGATTGACTTTCGCACTGTTAATTCCATCTCGAAGTCTGACTCATATCCCATTCCTAGGAAAGAAGAAACGGGCAGCTAGACCCAACCTGGTACCACGAAGACGCCAGCCACGGCCCAGGAGGGACATGGCTAAGCAAGGTACGGGGCAGCTTTGGGCTTCGCTGGGGCAGCGTAACTGGGGAGAATAGAGGAGGGGGTGAAGGGAGAGCAAAGCCTTAGCCTATAACGGAGACTGAAAGTCACTTCGGCATTGCGCTCACATAACACTGGTGAAGGTTGCGGTGTACGTATTAAGTCCTCCCTCACTTTGTCACCCCCTGGCTTCCCGCGTCATTCCCTACGGTTCCAGAGCCCTTCCTAAGACCCGTTCTCTTTTCTTTCATGTCCCGAGCCACCGACCAGACCTTTGGGAGCAGAACAGGAACACTTCAGGACCCAGACTGCATTCAACAGCTCAAAGGAAGAAAGAATACCAGTCCTAAAGTTCCCAGAAGTCCCTGTGTTTCGCCTACATATCCCAGAATTCCTTGTAATAAAACCTATAGTTTCCAGAATTCCTTGTGTTAAGCCAGAATAAAAACACACTCGTTAAACTAAACTTCTCTGGTCCTGGTCTGCTTCGCCACCGCGCCACAGGAAGATTGTGCTAGGGGTAATCGAATAGGGGGGGTTGCTTGTTAGTGGGGCTACGATTCAGAAAAGGGGGTGGTGATGAACAGAGTGTCTGAATTAAGTAGACCACTCTTACCCAGTCCAAAGACCAGGGCTTGATCCATCACCGTTATTTAGCTCACTGCACCATCCCAGCTCAGAACCTGGCTATATGCAAATCAGTCTGTCCCTGGCCCAGTGCATCATGGGAACAGGGCAGACTAAACTACCAAGCCAATTCTTCACCAGAAAGGAGACAAGCTTCCGGGGACCGGTTTCTGGCATTTCAGCCGTCGTCGGCCCGGCTTTCTTGAATCCAGATGGTGCAGAGAGCAAGGGACTCATGTCTGAATATACCCTGCCACACCTATAGTGGCCAAAAATGATTCAGAAAAGGGGGTGTCCATCACCACCCTCTTTTCTGAATCGTTTTGTCCACCATAAGCGTGGAAGGGTATACTCAGATGTGAGTCCCTTGCTCACTGCACCATCAGGATTCAAGCGAGCCGGGCCGAAGACGGCTGAAATGCCAGAAACCGGTCCCCGGAAGCTTGTTTCCTTCCCAGTATAAGAATTGGCTTGGTAGTTTGGTCTGCCCTGTTCCCATGATGCACTGGGCCAGGGACAGACTCATTTGCATGTGGCCAGGTTCTGAGCTGAGATGGTGCAGTGAGCTAAAAAACGGTGATGGGTCAAGCCCTGATCTTTGGACTGGGTAGGAGTGTTCTGCTTAATTCAGATGCTCTGTCCATCACCACCCCCTTTTCTGAATCGTTTTGTCCACCATAAGCGTAGAAGGGTATACTCAGAAGTGAGTCCCTTGCTCACTGCACCATCAGGATTCAAGCAAGCCGGGCCGAAGACGGCTGAAATTCCAGAAACCGGTCTCCGGAAGCTTGTTTCCTTCCCAGTATAAAAATTGGCTTGGTAGTTTGGTCTGCCCTGTTCCCATGATGCACTGGGCCAGGGACAGACTAATTTGCATGTGGCCAGGTTCTGAGCTGGGATGGTGCAGTGAGCTAAAAAACGGTGATGGATCAAGCCCTGATCTTTGGACTGGGTAGGAGTGTTCTGCTTAATTCAGATGCTCTGTCCATCACCACCCCCTTTTCTGGATTGTTAGTGGGGCTGGCTTGACCTGCTTAGAGGACGTCACTAGGGTGGGGGGATTTGGAGGAGAAGGGTGGACAGTGTTCGGGGTCAAAAAAGGGGTGGATAAAGTGTTGGCAGGGCTGGTTTGACCTGTATCAGCGAAGATCACGGAGGATGTGGTGGTCTTAAAGTCAGAATGGGATGCATGGGGGGAGGGGACCGAGGGTCCAGGGTTAATTACGATCGGGGGGGTTGAAGAAAGATTGAAGGGGTTGAGGTGTGTTGTGAAGGAAATCGTGGGTTTCGAGCGAAGAGTGAGGAGGGGGAAATCAAGGGTCTCTGGACGCTGGCGATAGGAGGGTTGATAGGAGTAGTGAGGGGATGTGTGTGCTCTATATTGGGCCGGGGGGACGAGTAACCATCAGGCTGGATGTTGGTCGGCGTTCCAGTGTCTTGCACATGTTTACGGAGAGTGGTATAAAGAGCTGACAATTTGTTGAGGTTATTTGTTGAGGCTTGTACCAATACAATGCCACTTTTGTAGAGGGTGATGGTTAGGTCAGCTTGTAGTGATATTGAGGGCCCTATTGAGAGCTTAGTGCCATAGGGAATGTTCCTGGAGAAGCGAACATTGAGGAGTAGAGAGAGGGTGTTGCGCCAGGCGGGAATTCTTTTGGTGTAGAAAATGAGGTCGTTGGTGATGGTGCCTATGTCCGCACAGAAACGTGGGTCTGAGATCAGAGCCTCGGGATGGTTTTTCAGGGTGAGATTCCTTATGTTACCTCCAGGCGTCAGACTGGATCCAGAGAATTTTTTCTTAGCAGTACCCCTGCGCGTCGGTAGGTGGCATCCGTCGACTCTGCGTTTGTCGTTAGCGTCCTGTTCGCCGGGATGATGGCACGGTGTCTATTTAGACGCCGCTCCTGCGTGCGGAAGTCAGTTCTGACATGACTTTCCACGCCAGAAGCGCAGAGCCATGCAAGACACTGACCACTGGTGTGCTAAACTAGGGCCCTGCAAGGGAGTCCCTGTCCCTAGAATTCAGTTCACAGAGAGTGGAGGATGGGTGGGGCGGTAAGGAATCTATAACGAACATATGACTCTTACAGATACATTGTTGCCGAAGGTAAGTAGCTTGTTCATCTGAAAGAGACAGTTATAGATTCCTTACCTTAGAACAGATACCCCAGCAATAACAACCCCTGAGCAGGGTCTGCATATTAAGTTCACACCAGAAAGTCCTGGAGGACAGAACGGGCAAAATAGCTGTCCTTCTGGACTTGGCTGTCCAGGCAGTAATATCTGGTGAAAGTGCGCAAAGATACCCACGTGGCTGCCTCACAGATATCAAGGAGTAGAACTCCGCGAGCAAGAGGAGTGGTAGCTGCCGTAGTTCTGGTGGAATGAGCACAGAGCCCCACTGGAGGTTCCTTCTTCGCCAAAGCAGAACATATTTTAATACAAAGGAAAACCCATCTAGAGATGGTCCGCTTTTGAACAGCCCGACCTTTCTTGGCAGCTATACACAGCCAACGAAGAGTTGATCATCCACCCAGAAATCTTTTGTGCAGTCTAGGTACAAAGGCGGTATAAAAGGGGGTGGTGATGGACGGAGCATCTGAATCAATCAAACACTCACACCCAGTCAAAAGATCTGGGTTTAATCCATCACCGTTCTTTAGGTACAAAGACAGCACACGTTTGGGGTCCAGACAGTGGAGTCTCCTCCTTGGAAGGGTGCGGAGGAGAGAAAAAGGTGGGCAAAGTAATAATTTGTCCAATATGAAAAGGTGTAACCACTTTTGGAAGGAACGAGGACCTTGTCCTAAGCACCACTTTGTCCGGATGCACCGACAAGAAAGGGGGCTTAGAAAAGAGAGCTTGGAGCTTACTCACTCTGTGAGCAGAAGTGACGGCAACAAGGAAAGCCGTCTTCAGAGTGAGGAGCCTGAGAGGACAGTTGTGAAGAGGTTCAAAGAGAGCACACATAAAATAGGTGAAGACCAGGTTCAAGTCCCACTGGGGTATTACGAAGGGAGAAGAAGAAAAGAGATGAGTAATGCCCTTGAAGAATCTATGTACAATAGGGGACTTGAACAAAGAGGACTGATCTGGTAGCCGAAGGAAAGCAGAGATGGCTACAAGATAGCCTTTAAGAGTGCCCAGTGCAGAGCCATGGTGGGCCAAAGAAAGTATATACAACAGGACCTCTGAAAGAGGGGCAGAAAAGGGAACCAAAGCCTTTTCTGTGCACCATTCTACAAACTTGTTCCATGGCCAAGATTATACAGTCTTAGTGGAGGGACGCCTGGCTGCCAAGATGACGTTACAGACTTCAGGAGGAAGGTCTAAAGCAGTCAACTGTCACCGCTCAATCTGCACGTAAGGAGGTGGAGGCTGGACAGGTTCGAGTGAAGAACCCTCTCCTGCTGCTGCGACAGAGTATCTTCCGAAAAGAGGCACTCTGAGTGGAGGATTGATGGCCATGCTCAGGAGCTCTGGGTACCAGCCTCTTCGTGCCCAGTACGGAGCCACAGGAATGACTTGGGCCCGGTTGCGCATGATCTTCTTGAGCACGCTGGGCAGAAATGGTACAGGCGGAAAGGCATACAGGAGCCTGCAGTTCCACTCGCGACTAAAAGCGTCGCCAAGCGAGTGCCACCTTGGAAATTCCAACATGCAGAATTGCTGACATTGCGCTTTCTCTTTGGTGGCGAACAGATCTAACCAAGGCTCTCCCCACCGCTGAAAGAGACATTGCACCACCTCAGAATGAAGACGCCACTCATGAACCACCAGGCACCGACAGCTGAGTTTGTCTGCTGTGACGTTCAAAGAACCTGCCAGGTGTTGAACCACCAGGGTCATGCCGTGATGTTCCAGCCATGTCCAGAGACGAAGATCCCCTTGACATAGGGTCCACAACCCCACACGGCCCTGTTAGTTGCAGTACCACATGGCGGTGGTGTGGTCTCTGAAGACCTGCAACACTTTCCCTTTGAGAGACGGAAGGAATGCCTTCAGTGCCAGACGGGTCACCAGGAGCTCCAGAAGGTTGATATGGAGCTGATCTCCGCCTCTCCCAGATAGCTGCACGACCACTGTGAGGTCTGGTTGGGGAAGGGAGAGGGTTCTGCCTCTGACCCAAGCCTAGTTTGTTAACTACCACTGCAGTTGTTGCGAAGTCCCCTGCGAGAGCTGGACGTTGTCGGAAAGATTGTCCTGGAGCTGCAGCCACTGGAACTCCAGGTCCCACTGCAGAACCTGCATATGCCATCTGGCATGGTCCACCAGCAAGATGCGGGAGTCCATGAGGCCCAGCAGCCTCAGGGTCATTCTCACCAAAATCCGGGATAGAGGCTGAAATATCTGCATCATAGCCAGAATATTCCGGACTCACTGCTTGGGAGGATAGACCCGAAACCGCACTGTTCCAGAACAGCTCAGATGAAAGGGAGCATCTGAGAGGAAGTCAGGTGTGACTTCGGCACGTTGATAGTGTACCCCAGTAAATGCAGAAGGTCCGCTGTAGTTTCGAGGTGGGAGACGACAGAGTGGGGTGAGCCCGCCTTCAACATCCGGTCGTCGAGACAGGGGTAGTCTGGAACCCCTGTTCTGCCCAGATGAGCTGCGACCACTGCCACCATCACTTTTGTGAACTCTCGAGGGACACAGTGAGCTGAAAATGCTCGTGGCCTACCGTGAACGCAGGTAGAGCCTGCGGGCTGGCAGGACAGGAATGTGAAAATAGGCATCCTGCAAGTCCAACGCCACCATCGAGTTTCCAGAGTTGAGGGCAGACAGGACCTGTGCAAAGGTTAACATTTTGAACTTCTCCTTCTGGAGGAAGCGGTTGAGGGCCCTGAGGTCAATTATAGGACCCAGGCCTTTGTCCTTCTTGAGCACCAGTCGTAGCGGGAATAGCAACCACGACCTACTTCTGGCTTACGAACCCTCCTGTCGGAGAAATGTCAAATGATAATCTGATATAATTGAAAGATGGTGGCATAGAAGGAGGGGTAGTCTTGAAGGGGATGGAGTAGCTCCTTCGGACTGTCTGCAAAATCCACTTGTCTGACGTGATTGTTTACAGTGGGGGAGGTGATGGCGAATCCTGCCGCCCACTGACCTTTGATGGTCCCGAAAGGTCGGACTAGGAAGGTTTGCAGCTGCAGGGGGGAAAATGTGGACTGGCTCACCCGCTGGCTCCCAGACCCGCGTCACTGAGTCCCACGGCCACGCTGAGGCTGGGTAGTTTGCATGAACCGGTGGCCGTTTTGGCCTGGACATGGTTGGGTGCCCCTTCCGTAGCCACGAAAGGGGCGAAAAGCAGACTGAGGTGGATGAGTCCCCGCTACGAGGTCTAAGAATCTGGCCGTAGCATGAGAGTCCTTATAGCGCTCCAGAGCAGATTCTGCTTCATCTCCAAAAAGGCGATGGCCATCTAAGGGCATGTCCAGCAAGGTAGCTTAGTGAGTCGGTGGTATCCAGTTCACATTGTATGGTTAATTTGACTGTGTTGCTGCCATCCACCACTGCTTGGTAGAAAACGACCTGGTCCTCCTCCGGGCACTGAGGCAGCACCTGCACAACCATATCCCAGATGGTATGGAAGTATCGGCCCAAGAGACATGCGGTATTCACGAACCGCAATGCCAAGCTAGAGGAAAGGAACATGCACATCCCAAGATGATCCAACCGATGGGACTGTGCCCTTAAAGGCAAAGGCTTGGACTACCAAGCTCCCAGGGGGAAGGGTGATTGGTGTGGAAAACTGGGTCACCCGGAGCCGGGCGCTCCACAGGAGTCCCTGTGCTGGGTTTGGACCAGGTGCCCCGAAGGACGTCAGTGAGGGCTTTGTTGAACGGCAAAAGGGGTTCCGACGCGGTTGCTGACGGTTGAAGCACCTGTGTCAGGAGATTACTCCTGCCTGTCACTGAAGAGAGATCCAGGCCCAGGGCCTCAGGTGCACCTCTCACAACCACAGCATAAAAAACTCCCTCCTCCGTAGCCACTGTAGGGAGAGAAAGCATGCCAAGGTCTGGGGAAGTGTCCAGACCACTGGCGTCACCCAAGTCCTCTCGCCAGTCCGGCTCTTCAAGCTGGTCTGTTAAAGTGTGAGGTGACCCCTCCCAATCCTCATTGCCACCTTCTAAATGATAGGGATGAAAAGGTGAACAAAAGTACCCTCCATCGTCAGATTCGCCGCCAGCCAACTTAGTTCCGGCTCTGGGTCCATCACAGGAGTAAGGTTGGGGATGGCATTGGCCAGGGGCACGACCGACACAGGGGGCGTTATTGTTAGGGAAGATCAGGTGAGGTGGACTGGCGCCGATCCAGATCTGGATCCTTGTGGTCCTCCGGCGCCGGAGCCACCAGCCTCGAAGGTGCAGAACCCCCAACCGACTCCGGGGGCCGGAAGGCGTGCCGGCGTAATCGGGCTGCCCAAAGATGGTACGGAGAGCCTCGTAAAATGCACAAAGCTGGGCAGAGGACGCTCCGGCTCCCGGAAAGAGAGGGAGGCGCGGAGTCGCCCCAGAAGGAGGCACCGAAGAAGATACCTTTGAGCAACAACGCTCCGGGTCCAGCGTCGCGTCAGTAGACCGACGGGGAAAAGGCAAAGAGCGGCAGTTCTTTTTCACCTTCTTCTTGTGCTTCGACTTACCCAAAGATTTGGATGACTTGGAGTGCAACGAGGTGTGGGGGCTCGAGCGAGACAGGGAACGATGTGAAGCCTACTGCTGGGCCTCCAAAAGCATTCGGGATAGCTCCCACAAAGACTTAGGAATCATGGCCCAGCAGTCGGAGCACGATTTCGGGTCGTGCTCCAGGCACTAGAGGTGCGGGTCTGTCACAGACATGTTTGTGACAGGTCTCGCAGAGCTTGAAGCCGGTCCGATGATGGTCCATCCCTCATGCACCAGGAGTGGAAGACTCAAAAAAGTCGACAAGAGTCGAAAAAAGGCTTAGTCAAAAAGTGACTAAAGGACTAGCTCTCTTCGGATCTGCACTAGGCCCTCAAGGGAAAAAAATAAAAACTGATATCAGCGTGCAGGGGCAGTGTCTAAATAGACACTGTGACGTAATCCCAGCGAACACGGCGTCGACCGGCACAAGGTAAGGAATCTATAAAAAACAGTCTCCTTCAGATATATCTCTTTAGCAGATGGTGGACAATGCTCTTGGAATTTTAGACAAACACTTGCCTCCTGATTCTTCTCGACTTATGATTAGCCTTTGATGCAGTCAACCACCACATGCTCCGAAACACACTCAAAAATCGAATGAACATTATGGCATGGGCCTGAAATTGTGCTTTTCATTCCACAGGGCAGGTCGTATAGAGTAAACACTGATTACCATCTCTCCTCACCTATTGCGGTGGGGCAAGGGGTTCATACTTGCCCCAACCCTATTCAACGTATACATCGAGCTGCTGTGAGTCCTCCTTATAAAGTCAGGAATTGTCTATCATCAATTTGCAGATGGCACACAGCTGTATCTAAAGGTCTCCTCAAAAAACGATATCTCGCTGCTCGCCACCATCCCAAACTCTGTTAACAAATGGATGACCTCTCATAACATATAGCTAAACTTTTCCAAAACTGAATTTCTCCTTATTTCCACTTAGAAATCCACACCTCTGCTGCCATCCTGTGTGGATCCACCAGACATCCTCAACAGTAAACATACCATTGTTGACAGTGCCAAGTCTGTAGTGTAGTTCCTAGTTTCCCACTAGGCCCTGCGCATTGGAATAACATAAACAGTAGCATCGACGTAGAAGTGCGGATCTTCCAGGCCTCTACTGACTAAGCTAAACTTAATTGGGTTTGTTACCAACTAGCTCAGAGGTCACTGGAAACTTTCTTGACTGAATAGGAAGTGATCAGTTTCCCTGGCACAGACAAGAAGGGATTCTGTTTTCCAACAACCGTGCAACATGACAACTTTGCTCCTCAGATCAAGAGTCAATCTCTAGGGTCGTGTGAAACAATAGACAGTTATTTTACTCAGTCAGGTTAGTGCAGATTACTTTCACAATATGTAGAGAATAGAGAGACGGGCGTTTGTCAATAAAGGGTTAACATTTATTGAACAGTCTTTCTTCTCGTACAAGAGAAATGTATTGCCACAATTGCAAGACTTGTTATTATAAAAAGTACGTACAGTAAGATAAGTATTGCGAAATAATACTGTAAAAGCATTGATATGGTTTCTTAGCCATACAATGGTTTAAAAGTAATAAAACATATATACAGTCATATATACATTAGGCTAAAATACTCAACTGGTGCTTCTAACTACGCCTACCCCAGTGTACCTGACCTAAGCCTAATACTTGGGAGGGGAGTAAGTAAGTAGCTTTAAGTTAAGTTGGTTTTGCCAAGGTTTGCTTCAAGAATTCTCACTAAGGGTTTAGTCAACACCATACCTCTGAATAGAATGATGGAGGTCTGGTATCTCCTTCAGGGGGAACTCGGTATCCCAGTCACCCGCGAGGGCAGACCAGAAACGCTGGAGCTGGATTTCTCTGCAGGAGAAAGGCAGCGTCTCTCTTCAGCGCGTCGAGGAGGAGGAGGGGGGACAGCGTCCGCGGGCAGCTGACATCTGCTGGGCTTCTTCGCAGAGGGACGGCTGTTCAGCTCCTAGTTACACCACACCATCGTTCGCGCTTTAGCAGCGATAATGGTATCAGCAGCTTCAGGCGACGGGCAGCAGACTGCAGCAACAGGGTGCTAGCTTCAGCTAACAACGGCAGCAGCAGACAGCTAGCAACAGGCAATTGCTTGAGGCAACGTTGGTAATATTTATACCTGACAGGTGCCTGGTTTGACGTAAGTTTGCTGGACATAAGACGTCAATTAAAGATGTCACTAGGAAGTGATAGCTATCAGTTGCTCATTAGAGTTCCATTACTAATCAAAACACAGCAAGCGGGGATTCCCAGGTTTGCTGAGTTTTTATCTTGTTGAAGAACTCAGAGTGTTAATCTAGGAATCTCAGATAGTGACTTCTGCTCTGTCATTGCACTAATTGGTTGCAAAGGAAGTGGCAGAGAACTATTCTGGAATGTGGCTCTGTTCGTGTGGGGCCAGAGATGACTTTCTGAATATCGCACTTGAACGGTTATGCCAATATAGGGAATAAATGGATTTATAGCCGAATAGGGGCATAAGGTCACAGTATCGATCAGGATCCCAGATAAGCACGCAACAAGTCTATAGGAGTCATACTAGACAAAAGACTCAACAACATTCTCAAATCAGCACCATGGCCAAAACTCGCTATCAACAACATCTTGCTTGGGGAATCCACAGTTATTATTAATATTATTATAGTTGCTTGTAAAGCGCATCAGACACCCTAAGGGTAACCTGGCGCTATGGTAAGAGAGGTAGAACTAAGTGTAGGAAAAAACGAACTCCTGTCCAGTATAACTAACAGGTCCCCGAGCACGCCCGGGGAAAGAGCAAAGTTTTGAGCCTTTGCCTAAATTGCAGAAGGTTATCTATGTGTCTGACTTCCAGTGGAAGTTTATTCCAAAGGCAGGCGGCTGCCGTACAGAAGGCCCGGCCTCCTGATTTGGCCTTCTTGACTCTATGAACCCTCACCAAATTTCCCGAAGAGGAACGCAGCATTCGGGGGGGGAGCATACCAAAGTGCCTTAAATTGTACTCTCTGCAAAACTGGCAGCCAATGCAAATCAGAGAGTGCCAGGGAGGCAGAGGAGCGGCATGATCGCCCTAGTGCTATTTTCGCGGCCATGGTCTGTATTCTCTGCAATCTATCGATCATATATTGCGGCGACTCTAGGAGCAGAGCATTGCAATAGTCCAGTCTACTGACAATAGTACTCCGGATTATCAAAGCTCTAATCTCCGGGGAGAACAATGGAAAAAATTTCTGGAATGCTCTAATCAGACCAAAGCAAGTTCTGACTGTCTTATTGACATCTTTCTCCAGTGTTAATTTATCAAACATGACTCCCAGGTTGCGTACAGCCTTACTGGGAGCCAAAGAAACACTGGAGGAAGTTGGCAAAAAGTTTAGGGGAAGTTACATTCTAGAACAAGCTTTTAAATCTCTTGCTCATTCAATGGTGCTCTCAAAATAGACTATTACAACTCTCTCCTGACTGGTCTCCCCAAAACCCATCTCAGCCCCCTGAAAACAACCCTACATTCTGCAGCACGGTACATCTGATGGGCCAAAAGGAATTACCACATTACGTCATGTTGATCACACCTCTCCAAGTGTTGTCAAATGATGAAAGGGTTCATCAATTGGCAACACTTCACCCTACATCACCCAGCACACATCCACTCCTGTTACCTGGCAGACAAACTCAAACTAACATGCAGCTCCAGACCATCGTCATCCTTTAAAAGGAACAACTGATGGCACAATCCTTTTCGTGAGGGGAAACCAGAATCTGGAATTCACTACCCCCCATATTTGCGCACGAGTATCTTGCTGACGAATTTCAATACAGACCTTAAAACCCATCTCTTCCAATGGTATTTTAGCTAAAACGCTGTAATCAACTCTTGGCAGAGACGTCTATACTACCTCAACATTTTTAGAGCTGTATACTACCACAACCTTTTTATATCTATCTATACTTTATGTATACCTTGCATATTGCTACAACCTTTTTACACCTTTTGTACATTATGTTTTATGTAATGATCTAACTTGTGGTACTAAGGATGCCTGGCCTTCACCCTGGGGGTGCCCAGGAGTGGACGCCTCACAGGGAAAGCCAGGATGGGTTCCACAGTGGTATTCCTGCAAGCCCCTTGAGACCCTTGCGGGTGAGTAGTGCGCTATACAAGTATCAATTTACATTTACATTTACTTACAACCTTTGTAATTACTTGCTGTATTGTGGTTCTTAAGCTATCTGTAACTTCCATGTCACTAAAGCTCTCGCCTGTTAAGTGCTTTAGCACCTTTGGGTAATTTTAGTTCTATATAAACATGCATAAATAAAAAAAATTGCAGCAATCGCCACATGCCCCAAGCACCCAATTTCACAGTAAACACATTGGCGCTCAGACTCATGCCACTTTAAAGAGCATGCTCTAAGTACTGTCCATTTTTATTTCTTTTAGTTTTCCTGTAGTAAGCATGCCTTAAGACTACACTTACCCAGGCAGTGTGCTCTTTGAGGTAACATCCTTTGTACTCTATGGTGTTGGGATGTTTGAGCTGCTGTAAAAACTTCACCTCTTTAATGATGTCCTGCCATTTCTATGAGAAAGAAGAAAATAAATTATATGCTTCTTAAAATGGTAAAAGTGACAAACACAAGAACTAAATCAAAAATAAACCAAGCCAAACAAACAGACCTGTGTTTGTCCTTAACATTAAACTGTAATTCAGGACCCCTTATTAGTCATTCCATTTCTCACACTACATCTAAGGACCACGTCGCTCATTTGATACTCTTGCTCTTCTCACTAGACAAAGTTCTTGTAAAGTTGACCATTTCTTCTTTACCCTTACTGTTTCTACTCCTTTCTCATTGTACCCTTAAGAAGCAAATCAAGCCATTTACTTCTCAGTCTTACCTCATTTGTCTGTTTCCCGCTATAGGACATCTTTTTAACAGCCACAACCTCATTGGTACCCACATGAGTGGCCTAAAAGAAAATAATAAATTGCAAGTCAGGGAATGAGATGACACAGAACACATATGTGGAGCAAAATAAAGATGTTTTAGCACTCTATTGTGGAATGCAGTAGTTAACATCAAGGTGCAGTACCCAGCACTAAAGGTTATGCTAGCTAGGTTAACCACGAAGTGGACCTTTGCAAATTGGTCTACACAGAACACAAGAGCTTCAGGGAAATAGCTTTGAAATTAAGTTAATTTAGGGCAAACAACTGACGACAAATGGTACTATGTGAATTCCTTAAAATTAAACTGAGAACAGTTTACATCGAAATCACAAGCCTCTCTCCTCTGTTCACACCCACCTAGACATCTCTGCTGGATTCATCACTGTTGATCAACAAATTATACATTTTCAAACTTTTTCCCTCACTTGCATTGCACACAAGGCTCTTGAATTCTCCAACCACTCGTGTCTCCTGCTAATCTGTCTTTCTCGCCACCAATCACACTCTAAGATGGTGAGCTCCAAAGATGTGTACATTGCCACCTCTTATTTCCCCTTCACACTAGATCATCTCTCAGAGATATGCTTGTTTGCCCTTTCAAGTTATCTCTACTTAGATAACACACAGGCATTACTTTCCTTCCCCTTCCATCGTAGCTCCTCTTGATAACCACTGACTCACAGTCATGCAACACTAAGAAACACTGCAATCCCCTGCTCTTAACTTGAAAACTTTATCAATTAACTGACTTTGCTGCCCAGGCTAATCTGTCCCCCAACCCTTAACCTACCCAAATCTCTTCCCATCTGTGAGGAACCTTGGTGCTTAATTTAATTTCTCCATAAAGCTGGAGTCTCATCTCCTCCACCTCCTTGTCTGTCAGTGTTTAACTATCAAATATCAAAAACATTGACTTGCAACTCCTCTTCCACATTGTTATATTGTTGATTAACATCGCAGTTAGGAGCAACTTGGAGTACCTAATACATTATGAGCCAGATTCCCCTAATATTCAAAGTCATACATTTACCACTGGGCAGCACTATCCATCACCAAGGATCCACCTCTCCCAAAAAACACCCAGCCAAATAGTTCCCCGTCACCCTCAGAACACAACATGACCTCCAATTATTAATTTTCAACACTGACACTCCAATGACCTCTTGTCAGTCTCCCAGCTTTTCATATGACACACCTCAGTAAGGAACCCTTCCCTCGGTTAACCTCAACCTCCTCACTGTACAAAAGTCACCCTTTGCCATGCTCCATTCCAACAAGACTCTTTGAGATTTAGGCCTTTTGAACTCCATGTAACTTTTCCATGGTTCATGGAGCTCCATGGACATATATGTGCCATACTTTCTTTTCTGTTCACAAAATGAAACTTAAATACTTCATCAACACCCATTTCCCAATGTGTACCAACATTGTTCAAATGTACATATTTGTGTAGGTAAACTTTCTAAATGTTGCTTCTCATATACTATTGTGTGAAATATCAACCTATGTAATTGCAACACTAACTTTCAATTACTATGTAAAGTGTGTCTGGTAGAAGAGCTAATTAAATGAATACCAACAAATATAATCAATTTCATTGTGTGATCTATACATAGTTTGTCTTATTCACAGGGGTTAACCTTTGCTGGATATCTGAAAGTAAGTGATCAAAAATAAGGAAAATGTAATGATGGGAAGCTGCAAGAGATGTTACCCTTGTTTAAAAATTTTCTTATGAGTAACTTCTGTTCATTGTTGATCGTAGTTATTCTCTTTATTTTTTGAGGAGTTGATGTCTTGTTTTGAACTGATTTGCTAATTCAATCTTACATCTGTTCATCACAATTCTTGCTTATATTGATTTGTTCATTGTATCCCCTTGAATTGATTCTAATGAAATAATACGAATATATTTTCATATAAACAGGATCTCCTGTGTGCTTTCTCAAATTAATTTGCTACTCTATGTATTACTATCCATATTCACATTGTTTGGAGTTATCCTTTTGGATACATGTGAGGTAGATTGTTGCCAACTAACCTCTAAGATTTATCTGATAAATCATTTGAAATATTCAACAAACAAAATCCCTTGTAGCAACCCCCCTCCTTTATATATTATTCATTGCCCAAGCCTACAAGGGTTGATTGAGTTACCCAAAAATCTTTTTGTTACCCTTGTTTAAAAGCAGCTGTACAATTATTGGTAGCAGTTCTAGTTATGGTATAAAAAGTAGGCTTGCAACAAGTAGTAGAGACACAAGAGGTTTTATCTAGAGTAGTAATTTGAGTAGCACGTTTAGAGAAAAAAGCAGTAGTATTGCTAAGAGGACCACTATTTATCTAAAAGTAACGGTGTTACTGGATTCACAGAACTGAAACAGGAGGCATAGCTGGTATAAAACAAAGTAAAAGAGTATTCTTGTCATATAAAAAACACAGTGAATGGAATAAACTCTAGGAGCCAGGATTGTAATGCCTGTGAATATGGTAATGGATAGCTACAGATCTCCATAATGGTGCAACAGGTTTAACATTCCGTTCTGGCTCTAAAGAACAAGTTACTTACCTTCGGTAACGCTTTTTCTGGTAGATACAATATCTGCCTGTGGATTCCTCACCTTGTGAATATCCCCCTTGCGTCAGCAACATTCGGAAATTCTTTTGTAGCCTCGCGCCGACGTGGACTCGGACGTCATAGAGACACGACATCGCTCGCGACTCCGCGACGCTGACGCCGGCGTGATGACATCAGTTCCGCCCTTTTTTCTGTGCCATCGAGGCACACGGACAGACCAATGACAGTAAATATATACAAAGTATACACAGTACACAATAGTCAAGGCAAAACACACAGTGCAAAGCAAATGCAGGAAAGCAATTGAAACATTTCCTTGACAACAAAATAAATATACATTACAGTACAATAACTCTGGCATAGAAGAGTGGACAACGGGGAAGCGGGTGGGTCAGTGAGGAATCCACAGGCAGATATTGTATCTACCAGAAAAAGCGTTACCGAAGGTAAGTAACTTGTTCTTCTGATAGATACATCTACCGTGTGGATTCCTCACCTTGTGAATAGAGTCCCACAGCAGTCCCCACTCCCGGAGGAGGGTGTCCACTCTTCTAAACCAGGAAATCCTGAAGGACAGAGCGCGCAAAGTGGCCGTCCCTCCTGACTTCGGTGTCCAAGTAGTAATGCTTCGCGAAAGTGTGGAGGGAAGACCAAGTTGCCGCTCTACAAATATCCTCAACAGGCACACCTCTAGCCAACGCAGAGGTCGAAGACTTAGCTCTTGTAGAATGAGCCCTTATACCCTCTGGAGGTTCCTTACCGGCCAAAGAGTAGCAGATCTTAATGCAGAGAACGATCCATCTTGATAAGGTTCTTTTATGGACCGCTCTTCCCCTCTTGCAACCAGCAAACCCAACGAAAAGCTGGTCCTCCAAACGAAAATCCTTGGATCTGTCCAAGTAAAAGGAAACCGCCCTCTTAGGGTCCAGGCGGTGCAGTCTCTCTTCCTCCTTAGAAGGGTGAGGGGGAGGATAAAAGGAAGGTAGGGTAATGGACTGACTCAAATGAAAGGGAGTCACCACCTTAGGCAGAAAAGCAGCCCTGGTCCTGAGAACCATTCGATCAGCATGAATGGTCAGGAAAGGGGGCTTAGAACTCAGAGCTTGAAGCTCACTTACCCTCCTTGCCGAGGTTATTGCAACGAGGAAGACTGTTTTAAAGGTAAGAAGCCTCATGGGACATTTGTGAAGAGGCTCAAACGGAGCACCCATCAGAAAGGTTAAAACAAGATTTAAATCCCACTGAGGCACAATAAAAGGTGAAGGAGGGAACTTATTTGTAAGGCCCTTCAAAAATCTCAAGACCACGGGAGACTTAAAAAGAGACGGCTGATCAGGCAAGCAGAGAAAAGCTGACAGCGCTGAAAGGTAGCCCTTCACAGTAGCAACAGCAAGCCCCTGCTGCGCCAGAGAAAGAGCAAACAGAAGTATATCAGATAAATGAGCTCTCACAGGGTCAATAGACTTCTCCCTACACCACTCAACAAATTTCGACCATCTATAAGAATAGATGGACTTAGTGGAGTCACGCCTGGCGGATAGGATGACATCCACAACGTCAGGTGGGAGGGAAAAGGAATACAGGTTGCCCCGCTCAATCTCCAGGCATGAAGGTGTAATGTCTGGAGGTGGGGGTGTAGAACCTGCCCCTCCATCTGAGAGAGGAGGTCTGCCCTGAGAGGGAGACTGAGCGGCCGGTGAGAGGAGAGGTGGAGAAGATCTGAATACCACACCCTTCTTGGCCAATCCGGGGCGACCAATATAACTTGGGCCCGGTCTTGGCGAATCTTCCTCAGAACCCGAGGAATCAAGGGTATGGGAGGAAACGCGTAAAAGAGCTGACCTCCCCAGCTCAACTGAAACGCGTCCCCCAAGGCTCCTTGCATCGGATACTGGAGACTGCAGAATGACGGGCAGTGAGCATTCTCGCGAGTGGCAAACAGGTCCACCCGAGGAGTCCCCCACATCCGAAAGATGCTGTGAACCACCTCCGGGTGAAGCCTCCACTCGTGGTCGGCAGAGAACTGCCGACTGAGACCGTCTGCCCGAACGTTCAGAACCCCGGCCAGATGATTTGCCATCAGACAAATCTGATGGTCCTGAACCCAGGACCAGAGACGCAGTGCCTCCCTGCAGAGACACTGCGACCCCACTCCTCCCTGTTTGTTGATGTACCACATTGCGGTCGTGTTGTCCGTCAAGACTTGAACTGACTGACCACGAAGGAAAGGGAGGAAGGCCTTGAGCGCTAAACGAATCGCCCGCAATTCTAGAAGGTTGATGTGAAGCAACCTTTCCTCTGGAGACCAAAGACCCTTGACCTCCAGATCCCCCAGATGAGCACCCCACCCTAGAGTGGATGCATCCGAAATCACCGTGGCCACCGGAGGAGGCAGATGAAAAGGCTTCCCCTGAGACAGGTTGCCTTCCACGCCCCACCAAGACAGATCCGCTGCAGTTTCTCTGGAGATCTTCACTGACTCCCTGAGATCTCCGTTGTGCTGATACCACTGCCTGCGGAGGCACCACTGGAGTGCCCTCATGTGCCAGCGTGCACGGTTGACCAGGAGAATGCAAGAAGCCATCAGACCGAGCAGGCGAAGGACCTTCAGGACTGGAACAACCGCTCCATTGTAGAATAAAGGAATCATATCCTGTATGTCGTGAATCCTTTGAGGTGGAGGGAATGCACGACATACAGTTGTGTCCAGTACAGCACCTATGAACAGGTTGCGCTGGGAGGGCACCAGGTGAGATTTGGGTACATTTATCGAAAAACCCAACCTGTACAACAACTGGGTTGTCTCCTGCAGATGATGAAGCACAATCTCCGACGACTCCGCTTTGATCAGTCAGTCGTCCAGATAGGGGAATACAGGAATCCCCGATCTTCTGAGATGCTCCGCCACCACTGCCATCACCTTGATGAAGACTCGAGGCGCAGTAGTAAGTCCAAACGGAAGGACCGCAAACTGATAGTGCTGCGATCCCACCGTAAAACGGAGATACTTCCTGTGCGACTTCAGGATGGGGATGTGGAAATACGCATCTTGCAAGTCGAGCGACACCATCCAGTCTTCTTCCAGCAGAGCCTGAAGAACCTGCGCAAGGGTGAGCATCTTGAATTTCTCCTGCTTCAGGTAATTCAAGATCCTGAGATCCAGGATAGGACGAAGCCTGCCATCCTTCTTGGGAATCAGGAAATACCGGGAGTAGCATCCCTGACCCCTTTCCCGCTCTGGGACCACCTCTATCGCACCTTTCCTCAATAGAGTTTGGACTTCCTCCTGAAGGAGAAACAGATGTTCCTCTGAGCAATACCCTTGGCAAGGAGGGTAATTGGGAGGGAATTCCCGAAAGGGAAGGGCATACCCATTTTCTACGAGATTGAGAACCCAAAGATCTGATGTAACCGATTCCCAATCTCGTAGAAAGTGGGTAAGCCGGCCCCCCACTGGGCCTACATGATCCTGAATGGCGGATCTAGGGCTGCTTTTCTGTGGCTGGGGGGTTGGTGGAGGTAGAGGAGGAATTGGGCTGACGCCCTCGAGGACGTGCTCTCTGCTTCTCCCGGTATGATCTATACGGGGTATTCTGCTGCTGCTGTTGTTGCTGCTGCCCTTGTCTATAAGTACGAAAGGAGCGGCCAAAACCTCTAAATTTCCTGGTCGTAGAGCCTCTGACCTGAAGACCAAGAGATCTAGCCGTCGCCCTGCTGTCCTTGAATCTTTCCAAGGCCGCATCTGCTTTTCTCCCAAAGAGCCCCTCACCATTGAAAGGCAAATCCAATAAAGCAGACTGCACATCAGTTGAAAAGTCGGATGACTTTAACCAGGCTGAACGCCTAGTGGCAACCGCAGTGCCCATGATCCTCGCCACAGAATCCGCAGTATCAAGCCCGCTTTGGATGACTTGACGGGCAGCAGCTTGAGAATCAGAAAAGGCTTCCTCAAAGTCTTTTCTGCTATCCTCTGGAACCTTAGGGATTAATGAACGCATAGAGTCCATTAGAGCATGAATGTATCTACCCATAAGGCAAGTGGCATTAGTAGATTTCAGTGCTATACTAGCCGAAGAAAAAGTCTTTTTAGCTATTTGGTCCTGTTTCTTGGCCTCTTTGTCGCCAGGCACCTGCGGAAAAGCCCCAATCGACTTTTTAGAACATGCAGCCTGAATCACCAAGCTCTCAGGAGACGGGTGTGATGACAAGAATGCAGGGTCCTCAGGAGCCACCCTATATCTCCTAGCCATGTTCTTGGAAACTGCAGGAGCAGAGAAAGGCTTTTTCCACACTTCCATAATGGGTTCCTTTAAGGCTTCATTAAATGGAAGTAAAGGCTCCACTGCCTGACTTGGAGAATGAAGAACCTCAGTCAGTAAATTCGACTTAAATTCGACAGTAGGCAAAGACAAACCCAAAAGTCCAGCTGCCTTCTTCATGACAACATGATACGGTTGAACATCCCTGGAGGGAGTATCAGATCCCGAAGGCAAAGACCATTCCGGGGAAAACTCGAGACCACTTGCCTCTGCCAGGTCGTCGAAACTGCCCCCATCCAGCTCACCTTCCTCCATGTCAGAAGAAGACTCATCAACCCTCTGTTGTTCAAGCAGACGTTGAGCTTCTCTTCGAGACCTGAATTTGACTCGAAGTGCAGCCGAATCCAAAGCCGAATCAGACGGCGCCGGAGCCGACTTCGGAACCGAATCCGAGGGCTTGGAAGGAGGATCCATAGACTTGCTTGGAGCCGGTGACGTCGGAGCCGGAGTCATCGACTTCGGGCGGGCCGGCGTCGATACCGGCGTCGACCCTGGTGGAGCTTGGTACTGCCACAGCGGAGTCGGGGTTGGCATGAACGGCATGAATGGTGCCGGAGCATATGAGTGAGGAACACTCAAATTAAAGGACATAGGACCCATGGGACCCGAAGGCGCACCAGATGGGAACCATGATCTAGAGAAAACACCATACATCGCGTTTAAAAACGCGGAAGGGTCCTGACCTGGAGTCGGGAATGGTGGATGCTCAGGATGACCACGAGGTAGGTTTGAATCTGTTTCTTCAACAGGATTCGAAGACTCTCCCTCAACAGGAACTCCACCGGCGTCATCCGGAGTCGGAGAATGAGCCGGAGACGGAGTCGGATCCGGAACCGGAGTCGGAGAATGGGCCACCGACTCCGAAGGCGAAGCCTCACCTTCATGATCCGACACATGTGGAGGAATCACCTTCGACTTCACCCTCCTGGGAGGGATGTATGTCGTTACAACGCATACTTTTACTCCGCATACCATTACAACGCGCTTTTTACAACGCATACCATTACAACGCATAGCGCTTTGAGGTGCTGGATAGTGGTAAGTATAATTTACTATTCTAACTCCAGTCCCCGTGGACCCTAGGGAAGGTGTTGGATAGTAAATTAAACTTACCTCTTATCCTAGAGCGCCCCCCAGCGCAATGCGTTGTAATGTCATGCGTTGTAATGCCTGCGTTGTAATGGTAGTGCGGAGTAAAAGTTGCGTTGTAACGGGTGTATACCTCCTGGGAGACCTTGATCTTGAACCAGACTTATCCCCTGAATGATGACGGGATTCATGCCTCCTCTTCTTATGTTTTTTTCCGAGAACCAGAAGCGTGGTCAGACGAGGACTTCGAGGCCGACGCCTCACGAGACCTCGACCTGGATCTCGACTTCGATCTCTTCGAGCGCTTCGAAGACTTTCTAACCTTACTTGCTTTAAGCTTGGCCACCAGGAGCTTCGATTCCCGCTCTCGAAGAGCCTTCGGATTCATCTTCTGGCACGATGAACAACCTTCAACGTCGTGATCCGAGCTCAAACACCATATGCAGTCTTGGTGAGGGTCCGTAACGGACATCATCTTCCCACATTCTCCACAAGGCTTAAACCCTGTCTTCTTTGTCGACATGACAATCGAGCAAAAAGGCCAGAGAAAGGAGAATCGAGGAAACAAAGTAATAGGATACTAGAAGCTACAGAGTAACCCGTTAAACCGTTAGCGTTGACGACGCGGAAAAAAGGGAACTGATGTCATCACGCCGGCGTGGGCCTATTGTAGGCGTCGGTGACGTCAGCGGAGTCGCGAGCGATGTCGTGTCTCTATGACGTCCGAGTCCACGTCAGCGCGAGGCTACAAAAGAATTTCCGAATGTTGCTGACGCAAGGGGGATATTCACAAGGTGAGGAATCCACACGGCAGATGTATCTATCAGAACCCCTATTCGGTAACTGAAACTTAGTTTGGCTGGTATCATAGGAACTAGCCTATTCCTCACTCACCCAGAAGAGGATGACATCCTAATATCCTTAGCCTTTTATTACCCGGCCTGTTATAATAGGTAAACAAGATTGACTTGAGAACACTGCTGAAAGTGAAAGGACCAAGGCCTGTGGATCTTTAAATATAATGCACAGATCTTTCTGAAGGACAATGCCAGACTCTTGTCAGAACCTTTAATGTGTTGGCTGTGGCACTACAAAAAGTCTCTCTCTGCTGGGCCAGTGCTAGTTTTTAGCAAAAACACCTAGTGGTCTGCAGAAAGCCTTGGGCAGGTTTGAGGAGTTCTGCTCAAATCGGGGTCTAATAATCAACATGACTAAGACAAAGTATATGACTTTTAACAAACATAGATAATTCCAGGGGAAGTTATATATGGATAAAACGCCTCTCGAAAAAGTGGATGCTTTTACGTACTTGGGGGTTACGCTGCAGACTGATATGAAGTGGTCAAATCAAATTGACGTGGCCACGTTAAAGCACAAACAACAGGCTGGGATCCTGGCAGCCGAATTTAAGACTTCTCTCTCGAAACCAATTAGTCCCTTGCTAGAGATCTATAGCATGAAGGTTTTAAGCTCCTGTTTGTACGGAGCTGAGCTATGGGGGTTCACGAATGTGTCTACTTTAACGGTAGCAGAAAATGCTTTCTTACTTAAGGTCATAAGTGTCCCTAAAAGCACACCTATGTGCCCTCTGCTGCTTGATTTGGGGAGGAAAGCAGTATCGGACCTGGTGAAACTAAGCCCCCTTTTATATTGGCGGCGGTTGTGGAGTACGGCTGAATTATCTCACTATGCCATGGGCATTAAAGATGTAATGGATAGTGACCGTTTCCACAAGGTGAAATGGTTAAGAGAGATTAGATTGCTGCTAGAGAACTTGTGACTGAGTGAATTATGGAATGACCCCCCTAATGCTATTTTCCCTTCAAAGAAGATCTTTAGGGAGGTGTATTGGGAAATGATACAGGTTTCTGTCTGTTCCAATGGCTCAGTAAAGCATCTAACTGGCCGGTTTCTAGATTTTAAGTCAATGCCGGCCTTAGAGCACTACTGGGATGCCATTGAGAAACCATCTGATAGGAAGCTGTATTTTCAGTTGAGGGTTGGTACCCTGCCTGTCAGGGAATTTACCAGCAAATGGGCAGGGCCGGCCGAGACTGATTGTCCAGGGTGTCAAGACAGGTGAGAGACGATCAGCCACCTGCTGTTTTTTTGTCCACTATATAAGAAATCTCGTGCTTCAGAAGGCACAAAGAGGTGCTAAGAGTTCTTTCAACAGATCCATCGCTTTTATAGTCAATAGCTATGGCCATTTTTTGGGTTGGACCTGGTGTATTCGTTCTAGGGTATTGCCACAGGAAACTCGTATTGTTGTTGACTAAGTGTCACCCCGAATGATTAATAATTAATTGGAATTATGAAATGTGAACGCTTAATGTTAAATTTTTATTGACCTAGCTCTTATGGAATTTAAAGATATTGTCATTTATTATTATTATTTGACAATTATTGTATGTTTAATACCATCTTAAAACGTTTTTAGGTCTATACCATAATTTCTATGCTTCATATAGACTAGGAGCAGATGTAGTCTAAAGGCTACAGCTGCCGCCCTTGGAACTGAGTCACTGTAGTGTAGTTCCTAGTTTCCCACTAGGCCCTGCGCATTGGAATAACATAAACAGTAGTATCGACGTGGAACTGCTTATATTCCAGGCCTCCACTGACTATGCTAAACTTAATTGGGTTGTGTTACCAACTAGCTCAGAGGTCACTGGAAACTTTCTTCTCTGCATAGGAAGTGATCAGCTTCCTTGGCACAGAAAAGAAGGGATTCAGTTTTCCAACAACCGTGCAACATGACAACTTTGCTCCTCAGATCAAGAGTCAATCTCTAGGGTCGTGTGAAACAATAGACATGTATTTCACTCAGTCAGTCTAGTGCAGTTTACTTTCACGAGATGTAGAGAATAGAGAGACGGGCGTGTATCAATAAAGGGTTAACATTTATTGAACAGTCTTTCTTCTCGTACAAGAGAAATGTATTGCCACAATTGCAATAATTGTTATTATAAAAAGTACGTACAGTAAGATAAGTATTGCGAAATAGAACTGTAAAAGCATTGATATGGTTTCTTAGCCATACAATGGTTTAAAAGTAATAAAACATATATACAGTCATATATACATTAGGCTAACATACTCAACTGGTGCTTCTAACTAAGCCTACCCCAGTGTGCCTGACCTAAGCCTAACACGTGAAAGGGGAGCAAGTAAGTAGCTTTAAGTTAAGTTGGTTTTGCCAAGGTTTGTTTCAAGAATTCTCGTCTAAGGGTTTAGTCAACACCATACCTCTGAATAGAATGATGGAGGATTGGTATCTCCTTCAGGGTCTCTCTCGATATCCCAGTCACCCGCGAGGGTAAACCGGAAACGCCGTGGCTGGATTTCTCCGCACGAGAAAGGCAGCGGGTCTCTTCATCGCGTCGAGGAAGGAGGGGGGACAGCGTCCGCGGGCAGCTGAAATCTGCTGGATGTCTTCGCAGAGGGACGGCTGTTCAGCTCCTTAAGCGTACTGCACCATAGGTCGCGCTTTAGCGGCGATAATGGTATCAGCAGCTTCACCACCACAGGATAGCAGGCTGCAGCGACAGAGTGCTAGATTTACCAACACAGGGTCATGCAGGCAGCCAGCATCAGCAGCTCACAACAGCTCACAACAGCTCACATTGCTTAAGGCAACGTTGGTAATATTTATACCTGACAGGTGCCGGGTTTGACGCAAGTTTGCTGGACATAAGACGTCAATTAAAGATGTCACTAGGAAGTGATAGTTATCAGTTGCTCATTAGAGTTCCATTACTAATCAAAACATAGCAAGCGGGGATTTCCAGGTTTGCTAAGTTTTTATCTTGTTGAAGAACTCGGAGTGTTATCTAGGAATATCAGATAGTGACTACTGCTCTGTCATTGCACTAATTGGTCGCAAAGGAAGTGGCAGAGGGAACTATGCTGGAATGTGGCTCTGTTCGTGTGAGGCCAGAGATGACTTTTCAGAAAATCGCACTTGAACGGTTATGCCAATATAGGGAATAAATGGATTTATAGCCGAATAGGGGCATAAGGTCACAGTATCGATCAGGAACCTAGATAAACACGCAACATCACCAGGTTCAAGTTCTGGCTTTGGCTCAACATCCTGTGACTGTGGAAATCACTTAATCTAAGTGTGCCTAAAAAAATATGCATTTGACCTTGTGCAATATAATCTGGTGCTTGCGTAAAGCATTCCAATGCCCTTGGGCAGAGTTTGTGCTATACTAAACTGTAAAAAAATAAAAAGAATAAATTAGCAAGTTTGAGGAAAGTAGTTTACAATTCTATCAAATATACCGATGCTGGAGACACTTTAAGGTTAGTCATAGCACTTTTTGTTCGGAGTAAAATGTGGCCTGTTTCTACAATCTGGCCCTAACCTCAGTAATTTGGTGGGTTTTCGGTTTACTTCATTTCACAGAGGACTCGCTTTGTGAGTTTTTCAGGTTCCTGCCTCATAGACACTGCAACTGTGTGGTTTGTCTACAGTTTGTTACTCTAGTACTTTATTCAGCTGTAGTGCCCCAAGTAAGCTTTAAATTAGGAAGGAACCATGGTCTTAACTTAATCAAATATGATGGAATAGGAAAAGTGGCCAAAGACAACAAAATGCAACTGTACCTACTACTAGCAATGGAGCATCAGGTCCGAAGAGCAATCCTGATGAGAATAATAGACTATTATCATGAGGCATTCATCTCAGATACTCCAGCGGTCTTCAAATCAACAGAGAGCCTGCCAGACTCGTTGACCTAAATGCCCTGAGACTACAGCCGAACACACTATATTGGCTCTTCTCCGTGATTTTACACGTGAGGCCTGCTAGAGGTGGTAATGTATAACTAGTGGCAGGACTGCGGACCTGCTTAGCGGCAAAGGGATGCTCTTTCTCTAGTTGTTGTACATGTGGGCTCCTATCTTAACTGTTAGATGCTGCAGTCAGGCACAGTTATCTTTCCAACCTGCGACTGGGATTCTTGACCGTGTAGTTTTTCCCCTCAACTTAGTTGTAATATGTTCTTTATATGGGCAACAGATGTTGAGGGTGGAAGTATGGGGAGGGGAGGCGCTGAGAGGCGGGTATGTTGCTTTGCATGAAATTACTAATTTTAACAGTTTTCTTTTCATGTATTAAACACAAGAGCTCTCCACTGTACTAGTTCCTATCTCTGGACCAGGTTTCGGAATGTTGTAAGATAAAGGATCTGTTTTTACAAATGGTCTACTACTCTTGGAAAGGAAAAAAGGAGTTTTAAGAATCTTTTGGCAACCTGATACCATTAAGGGTGTATTTTAATTATTCACTTTGGCCGATTTATCAAGTATTGTTACAGGAATGGCTTCTTACAGTGAACGCCACCTCAAGTGTGGAGGTTGAGCATAAGAAAGAGAGGTAGCATTTATATTGTCCTGAAGAAGGTGGTTTTATTATTCTTCTTGAGTACCACCATAACGCGTCAACACTTGTCTTTGAGGGGTTTTATCCAAAGAACGGATAGTATTGTTTGTAAAAATTAGATGTTGCCAATACTGTTTTGGATTCTTTGTGAAATAACCATTACCTCTGTGTCTATAAATGTTGTTGTCCGTCTTTGATGATGTTTTTTTTTTAATGTTTTTGGCTCAAAAAGTATTCAATGTAACCTATTTAATGTACACTCTGATGATGTTTTAAATAAAATAATCATTTGTTTACACACATATCCCTTGGTTCCTCCTTTTCAGGACTTGTGAAGTATTGTGGTGTGATTGCTTATAGGAATTGCATATATATAGATTGGGTATTTTTTCGCCAAGAGCAGTCTTTTTTTTAATATTGTTAATGGTACCCTTGCTCTTAGCAGCTAAGGGGTCACCCTCGTGTTTTTACACTTGTATCAGGATGCACCTAACTTATGAACCTCAGCAGTTTGCTGGTTTGGCTTTTATCTAGCTGTGGCTACAATCTGAATGCCTTTTGCTATATGCAACTATGATCTATATCTGTATGTGGTTATCATCTGAGGCTATGACCTATCCTTAAGGCTCTCTGCTGTACCCAAGGCTTAGATGAGACTATCATCTTAGCCTCTCTCAATAGAGTTTGGCTATGTCTTGCAACCACAAGCAGATATAATCCAAGCCATCATTCGATCACCTCTGCCATGTGCGTCTCAGACCACATTCAGGCATGGCAAGGACTTGGACCCCCCCTAGGATCTTGCTATCATCCAAAGCCCTCTACTACATGGAGTGAAGGCCTTTGAAGAGGTCATTTATGAGCCGCACATAACTATACTCTGATGTGCCCATCAATTATGCCTCCCTCCTGCAGTGGGCTCTTTTTTGTCCTAAGGCTCAACTTTATTTCTTGTCAATTGCTTGCCAGATTAAAGTAACTAAGCCACCACTCCAGAATGAGCACATACTTACAAAGTAAACTGCTCCGAAACTGCCATGTCCGATCTCATGCAAGTCTGTAAATAGCAGCTCGGGGTCATCTTTATAGAAGAGGTCGGCTATGTCTGGGTCCTTGGGCACCCCCTTTCGCATGTTGGTTGGTATTAGGAGCAAGATCGCTCTTTAAATTCCCAGTCAGTTTCCTCCCTCATCGAAAGGAGATCGGTCCCACTACTCTTCAGCACCTGCAAAAAAACAAAGGATCAACAAGCACAGAAAGCTGGTTTAGAATATGGATACATCTCTTTGGTAGTGGATGGTGTGAAGAGGTGGTGATGGAGACCAATTTACTTTACAGCTTAAATGCAGAGCATACAATTCCTGAAGCACCATCAAGATTCATGATCACAAATTAAGTATTGCATTAGATACACCAGAAGGAAACATTACTATATCAGGTATAGTGCATACCATTTTCCAAGAAAAACTCCTCTCTCCAGAGAATGTAAATGACACTAAATTTTCACAGTAGTATGAGGATTCACTTATCCTACTTTTAAAAATTGTAAAACATTATCACCACTGTCCCAATTTAGTTAAGTCACCTCTGACTGCTATGCAGCAACTGCTCACCTAAATTGTATCCATATCATATTAGTAATCCTGATGCCATCATAAGCCTGCACCCACGACTCTAAAAGTAGGAAAAAAATATATGGGTAGAAGAATAGTGAGATAGGAAAGATAAGAGATTTAGTGCAAAGAAGGTGGTAATACCTTGATAAGTCCTCTAGCATTCAACAAACTGAAGGGCTACACAAGCCTTCCCATTGATGTCACCTACCTTGACACAGTCCACCTCAACAAACAATGTAGAACAGGATCCTACTCACACTGGTCTTCAAAAGGTAATCCATGGTCTGGTTCCTCCCTACCTCACAAACAAGATGAGAATGTACTCTGCCCCCTCCCCCACCACATCCCCTGGCTTACACTGTTTGCTCCATGTCACATATCTGCTTTGTAACTCTAAGCCTCATATGTACATTCCTTATTCAACACAGCTACTTTTGTTCCTAGTCTCCACATGAATGGTTACCATTTATTTCAGCATTCAATAAGAGCCTCAAGACTCGCTTATTACCCTGGAAGGTGTTTTCCTGCCAACTTCCTACTAACTATCTGCGATACATACCAACTGCTCCAACACACTTCCCCTCCCAACCCCTCACAGTTCATTTATCAAGTGTAAGCCTTGCCATACACTGCATTTTCTAAATAGGACTCACCACTTCTTCTCGAAACATACAAGTAACTTACCTTCAGTAACGCTTTTTCTGGTAGATACTCTATTTAACCTTCGATTACTCAACTTTGCAATATTCGCAGGTGCCAGACTGGACACAGATTTTTTTTTTTTTTTTAACTGGTCTGAGGTTGCTTGTGTTCTGGTTCATGGAAGACATGGACTAGCAGTTTGGGCTGTCTTTTTTGATGCAGATATCATTCTCTAACACACTACACTGTCATTAGAGAATCGACAAGGTAGAAGTGGAGCTCTAGAACAGCATCAGAAAGTGCAGAAAGAAAAGTACTTATGTCACCATGCAGAAGTGGAGCTCTTGTGTGCCACCACTCGTTCATTTCTGGGGCAGTATGGAGTTAGCGATGCACCTATTGGCAGGCAGGAGCACTATTACAAAATTCTCTGAATCCAGTTTGGCACCGGTCAGATATTCTAAGGTGAGGAAATCCATCAGAAATTAGTGAACCTGCAGCGGCACAACCACATAAGACTAGCATTGAAAACATGCCACTGGCTCCCAGTAAATGCGGAAATCAGGTGCAAAGATGTATGTACAATGTACAAGGATTACTGGGGAAGAAGATCATAATACCTGCAGATACTGGACACCCAATATGTGCCCAACAGAAACCTACAAGTAATAGAGCCAAGCCTAATATTTCAATGAGCCTTCAAAAGAAACCAAAACTGAGGCAGATCCATGGTTGCAGAGTCCCAGAATGTGGAATCGTCTGAACCCAAACCTCTAGGAAGAATCAAATGTCAACCTTTTCAAGTAAGACCTGAAAAACGGGAGGCGTTTGACTTCTCGCTTCACATAACCAGCATCTAATGGGTCCATGGCCTCAGATGTAATTTGGCTAACGCAAAGTCTATTAGCAGCATAAAGAGGTGACAAGTTCCTAAGAACCATTGGAAGTGCCCATACCAAACTGAGTAGATTTCATTGTAACAAGCCATCCAAGAATAATCACCTCTCTGTAATCAGGAAACGTCCTTTTGAACAAAGCCGGAATCATGCTGTGGAAACATAGGCCATCAATAGAACGAACACGGCATTAGCACACATTCGTTCAGCACGAGATTGAAACCAAAGACTTATTTTTAGTTGGGGCGCATAGGTGGGATGATGTTGGATATAAAGTCCAACTACTTCTCTACTGTTGCAAAGACTGGAGTTAGAATAGTAAATTAAACTATTCCAACATCCAGCACCCCTTAAGGCAAGTCGATAGACAGTTGTGTACTGAACAAATGTATCCTAAAGACGCGTTCGTACTGAAGATAGCGTTCGGAATGCATGCGTTCGGAACACATGCGAAATACTGTCATACATTCTCCGCAATCATCTAACCTTGTGATCTGCTTGGACGTAGAGGTATGCCATTCTGCAAATACTGTAAGTGGTCTGAAAAAAAGGGATATGGTCTAATTAGTACTCAAGAATATATGGCACACCATGGTACTGGAACTGTTACTCAGTCTCGTCTGCCTGTCTCCTTTTGGTATTTCAAGATAAAGTTCACCGTGACCCACGCATTGGTCATCTAACATTGAACCATTAATCAGTTATGTTTTTCTTTTTCGAAGTGCCAGAATGATGCATTTAAGTGCTGCAAAGACTTTGTAAAGATATCTGAAACAAAAGAGTTTAAAAAACTTTCCACTTTGACATGAAGTTTTCAATCCTGCAAATGGTTATTGGAAGCATCTGCTGAAGAAATGTTCCCAAGTGCCATAATATAATTGCAGGTGGAATGGGTAAGGAAATAATCCAACTGGACGCCTAACAAGCAATCCAGTCCTTGGGAGGGTCAGTAGCTATGAACTATCTCTCACAGGCAATACCTACCCTGAAGCCAGGGTGCCTGCTTGCCTTTTATAAATGTAAATTTGCGCAACTGGTTACTCTGCAAATGTAGAGGGTGTTTGGAAAAGGCATTGGCTTTAATAGACGTATTCACTTGTGGATTCCTGATGACAGTTTTATTGCAAAGGAGTTACCACCTGAGTTGTGAAATGAGTGCATTTAATGGGCAGTGTAAAAAAAACACAAAATGTACAGTCTGGGTATTACGGAAATCTATATTTTGGAAGCACTTTATCTTACACCTTTTGCACATTTTGTATCGGCCTATCTTATACTGTGTGTAATGAAAGTTTAAAATAATTACTTACATATTCCCAGTGCTTTCTGTCACAGAAAGGGAACTTGTAGCACTAAACATATGCAAGTCACTTCTCCACTGAAGAAGGGGGAATAATACCCTAGTTGACAGCAGCACGGGGGGCAGTTGGGGGGAGGGGAGATGGGGTAATATCCATGTGGATTGGGGAATGCTAGAAGCACGGTGCACTAAAAGTTGTTGACTTAATGGCAATGATATGCAGACAGAACGAATGTCAGCTACGATAAATGCACATATGTAAAGGAATTTGTTGTAAATATGAACGCACATGCTTAAGAAGGACTACAAAAGACAATAAAATATGGGTTTTTCTTAAAGTTACTTCTCCACTGTATGAACCTGGATTTAATTCTGTGGCTTTTTGATTACAGACACAGACCTCTGCAATGCATTAACTAAAAGGTTTCATAATCTTCGGTGGTGCCTATGCCACTGTTTAACCTAACTTGGATTTATTTTTCATTTAATCTGTGTCTTATTTTATATGTAGTTACCTGAAGGTGAAAGACTGAAAAAGTTAAATAATATCTTGTTTTGTTAGCCATGCCTTTGACTCTGCCCCCAAGCTCACTCACCCCACCCCATTTGCAAGCGGCATCATAGTTCGCATACTTTTTAGGTTGAGCCTGGGCAGCGCATGCGCTGCTCTCCGAGGCATGCTGTCATAGAGTATTGACTTGAAGCCCCACCCACTCTCCAGCATATTTGTCATTGGCTTGTGTCATTGTCCTTCCTAAATGCTGGCTTCTGATTCCTTAACCCCTTCGGCGCGGCCGCGATTCTGCGCGGCACATTCTGATTGAGGGTGCGGTCCTGACGTCCGGGTGCCGTCATCAGCACACAAGCACTGTGTGCCATGACGGCTCCCGGCCGTCATCAGCATGGAAGGGGTTAATAGACTTGTTAGTCCCTCCTTAGTGCCGCCTTGTCTTCATATGTAACCTCGCATGAGGACTGGCCCTTTTACTGCTGTTATACGGTATGTCTTTTTTAGTCTGTAAGCCACATTTTCTTTAACAAGTTTCTCTTACTCCAGGCAGGACATGCTTTCCTGTAACATTCAGTGTGTCACGCGCGTTTTCACTTTCCAAGCAGCCCGGGACAATGGCAGCCGCTTCTTTGAAATACAATAGGTCTCTGTGAGAAAGTGCCATCTTTCTTGCATGGTATGCCCTCACTTCTTGCTGAATGGCTGATGTACTTTGACTGAGCGTGCCCTGGGCTCCTGTCAATCAGATCCCCAGGGCCTGAGTTCCTACCCTAAAACTGTATTGAAGCTAAAACCCAACCCCTGTTAAATGGTACCATAGGTACCCAGGAGATTGTGACCAGAGAAGATCCCCAAGGGCTGTAGCACTTACTGTGCCACCCTTAGGAGCCCTGCACCCTGACGCACACACACTGCCTTTGCAGGCTGAGTGTCCTGGTGCAGAACTAAACAAAGAGTCGACATGGCACACATCCCTGTGTGCCATCCCCACAAACCCACTGCCTTGGCATACATCCGCCACCCTTCTAGCTGGGTGCCCTATGCCAGTGGTGTGGACAAAGGTGCATGATCTCGGTGCCCCTACAGTGCCCAGGGTCATTCCTGGGCATTGTAAGTGCAGTGATGCCATTAAGAGTATATGGTGCTGGGAGGTTGTCATTACTAACTCCACAGCACCAGGATGGCTACACTGAAGACTGACAAGTTTGATATCAAACTTCTCAGCACATTAAACCCACACTGATGCCAGTGTGGGATTTAATGTAAAATGCTCTACAGAGGGGATCTTGGAGATGCCCCCTGAAACCTAACCTACAATCCACGTCCTGTCCGAGAGGCTGCCTAGGCTGCCACACAGCAGACCTGTTGCTGGACCCCTGGGTGGAGATCCCCTCGCTCTCCTGGGCCTGCAACAATGCACATCCTCGGCAAGGTGCCAACACCACCCCTCTGGTGGGAGTGGCGAGGTGAAGCACAACTCAGGGCTCCGGCCATCTTGAAGATCAGAGATAGGCCCCTGCCCCCTCCCACAGGAGAGGAGCCGGATCGGGGGTGTACTCAACCCAAGGCAGGGACCTATTGGTCCCTGCCCTTGCCCTACCTGTAACGCCCCTAAAATTAGTATTTAGGGGCACCCTGAACCTTTGGTTCCTCAGATTCTGATTTCGAAACAAGAAAGAAGACCAAGAATAAGAAGACCTGCTGTGTAGCTGCTAACAAGAGGACAACACCAAATGAATTGGCCCCAGCCCTACCGGCCTGTTGATCCTTGAACCTGCTCCTGTTAAATCCCGGCGTCTCCTGCGGTCAGCAACTGTGAGAACCAAGGAGGACCTGCCTGCCTTGACCCTCTTAGAGACTGGGAGTCCCATGAGTAGTGGTTCTGCTGAAACAGAAATACCCCTGGTGCCAGCCAGGAACCGCAAATCCAGCACACTCTGCAACCCCCAAGCCTGGCCGGTGCCTGAGTGAACGAAGACCCCGAGGACGTCCCCCCGGCAATTCTGACCTGGAATCCAGTGCCCAAGGACCCTGCTTGACGACCCAGACGACGCCTGCAGCCTCGGAACCAGGGACCCCTCCAACCGCGACCAGCAGAGGGTAAGATTTCCAGACATCAAAAAACACCCCTGCACTCGGCGCCCCCCGGCCTCCTGTGCCCAACTCCGGGGTGCCTATCTATTCTCCAAGATCCCAACTTACCTCTCGAAGTTTTGGTCGCTCCTGAAGAATCTCTGTCCCAGAGCCTGCAGCCTTTATTCCCTTTTTAAGATCTCCATTGAATAACTTTGAGCGCCCGACAGCTCAAAAGCACCCTGCACCCAGTCGCCTGAGTGCCCCTGGCAGTGCAAGCTTTGTCCTCTCATATTTCCCCATTCGCCCTGAGCAAGTGACCAGGAGCCCAGCTCTCACACCTGCGTGGTCTGCTAGCTAGCAGCCACCAACCGAAGGCCCCCTGCCTCTCATTGGATAACATCGGACATAACTACCTCTACCCCGGCTGCCCCTGTGCCTCTGAGGGTGTACCAACTGTACCTACCTGACCCTGGGAGACCTCTGAGTCTATGCTCAGAACCTTAACTCTACCAGTCGAGTACTTACCTGAAAGTCGATAACTCGCTTTTCTTCCATAGGCTAACATTGACTTGTTTCACTGGGAAATTCTTCTAAGTGTGGAGTTTTGAAACTTTAAAATATTAATCTAAAATAAGCCGAACGACGAATTCCAATTTACTCACCTGTTGTCAGGTGCGACCTCAGCGCTGCATATTTGAGCCCAGTACGGACCCTAAAAAGTAATTCTAACCGCACTTATCAGTAACTTGAATTTCCTTCCATAGGATATCGTTGCCTGCTTTTTGCTGAAAAAGTTTTTAAGTGTCGATTTTTTAAACTTTCCAATATTCTTTAAAAATCGTGTCAAAGATAAAAATTTAATGACTTGCCTGTTTTAGATAGATGTCCCAGTGCTGAACCTAGGTGTCCAGCACTGGATTACAAAAATATCGTAAACATTCTTTACTTGCAAACTGAATCTCCTACCATAGGATAACATTGGTAATTTCAACTGAAAAAGTTTTGAAGTGTCAACTTTGAAAATACAATAATATTCCTTAAAAATCACTACTGTAACCAAAACGCTTTTACTTAACTGTTTACAGGACATGTCCCAGGACTGAATCTAGGATCCAGTCTTGAAGATAGACAAGTAATCTACAAAGTAACTAATTGCATTTAACTAGAAATTCCCATTAAGCTCAATGTTGCATTGTGTTGGAAATTGGGTTGCCTATTGTAACAAACTAAGTCTATTGTATTCAAAGAGTCTATTGCCTATTTGAAAAGTATTTAACTCAAGGAAGCCATTCTGAGAAAGTATATTTTGATGCCTTGTTAGTTTTAAAATAAAACAACTATATCTTCTGATACAAAGCAATTGGCCTAGAGTTCAGTTCTTGAGTGTGTGAGACCATTTGCTGACTGAGTGTGTACAACAAATGCTTTACATTGTCCTCTGATACTGCCTTACTGCTCGGCCAAGCTACCACTTTAGAGAGTAAGGTTATATCTAACGTTAGCCTCTTTCAAACCTCTGGGGACTGTGGTCTCTGTACACACCGTACCTTACTTTGGTCCAGTATATACAGAGTCACTTTCTTACAGTCTCGCATTTACAAAAGTTTGAAGTATTGGCATTGTAACTGTCATTGCCTTTTTTATGTGTTAATTATCAAGGATAGGATAGGATAGGATGTGAATTTGTAGAGCGCGAATTGCTGCCCGGAGGCGTCCAAGCGCTAGGAATACCGTGAATCCGACCCGGAGGACCCAGAGGGGAGAGAATGGGAGTTAGTTAGACTGGGTGAAATAGGAAGGTTTTCAGCTGTTTACGGAAGACCGTGAAGTTGGAGTTAGCTCTTAGATGCAGTGGAAGGGCGTTCCAGGCCCTGGCAGCATTGTAGGAGAACGTCCTACCTCCAGATCTAGATCTTTTAATTCTGGGGGTCACTGCGAGAAAGGTCTGATTAGAGCGTAGGTTTCTGTTGGGCGTGTAGTGGGTAATTAGATCCCGCGTAATCCTGGGACCAGTGTTCCAGAATGACTGGTGAGCTATGCACATGGCTTTAAACATAACTCTCTGGCGCACCGGTAGCCAGTGAAGGGTTGCTAGTCCGGTCCTTACTGACTGTCTGCGGGGGAGGTCGATTAGCATGCGTGCTGCACAGCTCTGAACTATTTGGAGCCTTCTCAGAGTAGATTCCGGAGCACCGAAGTAAAGTACATTATTAAAATCAAGGCGTGATTGAATCAGACTCTGTACAGCTGTCTGTTTGGCTTCCATGGGGAGGAGAGAGAAGATTTTCTTGAGCATCCTCATGATGCCGAAGCAAGTAGCTGACAGTTTTGTGGCTTGTACATTGAAGGACAGGGATCTGTCCATCCAAATTCCAAGGCTTTTAATGCTGTTTTTGGGGGTTGGTGGAGGGCCCAGACTGGGCGGCCACAGTGAGACGGGGAAGCTGAGGTCCGGTTGGCCTAGGACCATAAGCTCGGTTTTGTCCCCATTTAGTTTTAAGGACGATAGGGACATCCAAGTCTTCACTTCCTCCAGACACTCTCTAAGCCCGCCCCGCACAGGTAGATTGGCTTCCTGCGTCAGGGAGACCACCAGCTGCGTGTCGTCCGCATAGGAGATGGTCTTAATCCCGAATGGGCGGACGACATCGGCCAGTGGCCTCATGTACAGGTTAAAAAGTGCAGGGCTTAGAGAGGAGCCTTGGGGGACACCGCAAAACAGATACAGATAAATAAAAGGCATTGTCATTTACAATGCCAATAGCTTAAACTCTCACAAATGCAAGACGTATTGCATGGCAAATGCTTGTTTTAAATGCACTTCCACCACTGGGTTAGGTGAACCAGCTGGCTGTCTGGGCCGAATATATCTTTCCATTCCGCAAAAAAAAATCCCGCATACCATCACTCCGCATTTTTAAGTCCGCAAAAACCATTACTCCTCAAGCCATGATTCCGCAAATTTTCACAACACATATGACTTCACTCCGCATGCAATTATAACGCAAATGCATGTGTGGTGAAGTCATATACTTTGTAAAAGTACTTTATCTTTAAAGATATATATATATATATATATATATACACACACATATATATATATATAATTTTAAATAAAATGAAGAATTAAGTCTTTAAAATTAATTACATTATATTTAGAACTATATTAATAATACACACACACACATATATATGTATATATATATATATATATATATATATATATATAAACCCTAAAAACTAATTCCACCCTAGTCCCTTTAAATACCCCAGCACCCTTAAACACTAACCCATCCTGACCCTAAAAATACCCCTGTACCCCAAAACCCAAAACAACCCCTGAACCCTAAAAATACCCCTATACCCCAAAACCCAAAACAACCCCTTAACCCCATAAATACCCCTGTACCCCAAAACCCAAAACAATCCCTGAACCCTAAAAATACCCCTGTACCCCAAAACCCAAACCTACCACGGAACCCTAAAAATACCCCTGTACCCCATAACCCAAACCTACCCCTGAACCCTAAAAATATCCCTGTACCCCAAAACAACCCCTGAACCCTAAAAATACCCCTGTACCCCAAAACCCAAAACAACCTCTGAACCCTAAAAATACCCCTGTACCCCAAAACCCAAACCTACCCCTGAACCCTAAAAATACCCCTGTACCCCAAAACAACCTCTGAACCCTAAAAATACCCCTGTACCCCAAAACCCAAAACAACCCCTGAAACCTAAAAATACCCCTGTACCCCAAAACCCAAAACAACCCCTGAACCCTAAAAATACCCCTGTACCCCAAAACCCAAAACAACCTCTGAACCCTAAAAATACCCCTGTACCCCAAAACCCAAAACAACCCCTGAACCCTAAAAATACCCCTGTACCCCAAAACCCAAAACAACCCCTGAACCCTAAAAATCCCCCTGTACCCCAAAACAACCCCTGAACCCTAAAAATACCCCTGTACCCCAAAACCCAAAACAACCCCTGAACCCTAAAAATACCCCTGTACCCCAAAACGGAAACCTACCCCTGAACCCTAAAAATACCCCTGTACCCCAAAACGCAAACCTACCCCTGAACCCTAAAAATACCCCTGTACCCCTTAACCCTTAAATACCCCTGCACCCCATAACCCAAACCCACCCTTAAAATACCCCTGAACCCAAAAAAAACCCATATACTCACCTTACAACTCACCTTAAAACATATAATTTTACCAATCATGCTTTTACAATGATTTTCGTCATAAAAGCATGCGAGATAAAAGCATATAATATATAAAGGCATGCGGTATGAAAAAATGCGGAGTAAAGGTACCTGCGTACTAATGGTATGAGGAGTGAAAGTATGAGGAGTGAAAGTATGCGGAGTGAAAGTATGCGGAGTGAAAGTATGCGGAGTAAAAATTGCGGAGTGATGGTATTTTACCGTCTGGGCCAGCAGGTAGAAGACCAGGTGCGGACTGCACCCCACGTAAGACAAACCTCTCCCGCTTTCCCAATGAGTAGGAGTAACTCCTCCAGTTCTGTTGCCCATTTCGTATCAAGACTTTTGTACTATTATCTTTCAGACATACCCGGTTTCCCTTCAGTATGGCTCGTCATAAGCCTAACTATTAGTGTTGTGCCCGCTTCCAGCCACTAAATATGATCCTCGTGCCCAGCGTCGGATTGGTAACGGGGGCATTCGGGCAATGCCCGAGAGGCCGGGGTCCGAGTTCCACCTGAGGACTGCTTTTGAGCTGCCTGGGGGCCGATTTGAGCTGCGTCTCTGTTGTTCGACTATCCCGCCAGCGGCCCAGTGGGTGTCTGAGTGGCCTTTCTGGGGGGAGATGGGCGCTCATTACCTCCCGTATAGCAGCAACAGAGGCGTCACCCCCTTTCTCTCGCTGGGCCTCCCATTAATGTAGGCATACTGAGGGGGCAGGGGGCCTGAGCAGAATTGTCTTACTTTTTTTCAGGGGTGTTTCACTGGTGTAAACTGATGCGTGCATTCCGCCCCCCCCCCCCTTTTTTTAATGTAAAATTACGCTGAAGCAGTGATTTGAGGGAAGGCATTATGCTAATGTGGGCCGATTTTTTTTATGCGTGCCCGGGACGATTTTTAATCCCAATCCAACCATGTGACGGTGCCTCCTACCATGGAGGTTGCTTTCTCCCAGTCGCCGCTATCTGCTGTCTGAGCAAGTGGTCGCGGCCACGCTCAATACAACTGCTCACGTATAGTCAGATAAAACGTAAGCGCCAGTACAGCAGTGGCGTGCTGCACTCAGTAAACCAACAATGAACAACGCCAGTAAGTAAATCGATGTCCCTTGGCTGCTTCCCCTAAGAACGAGTTTTTAAAAGTTTCCACTAGGCGGCGCTAGGTTCCCATATGTTACAAACAAGAAACAGCTGAACACAGGGGCGCAGTAATCAGCCCTGCGCCAATGGCCCACTCGGGATGGCTTATGTAACAATAAACACAGGAACGGGTTAGCGCCCTGTTGTTCAGTTCCACTTTAACATTGTTTTCTATTCGCCCTATAGTCTCCGTGTCTTGGGCGAAGACTATAGCGGTGGGTCAAGTCTCTTGTCTTCGTGTAAAAGGGTGATGTTATGAGCATGCGTGTAATTAAATTCTAATTTCAACTGACAGTTTGAACTACAACCGGGGGAAACTCTTATGTTTTAACTATTTCACAAGCTTACAGAGACAGCGAACAAATAAAACCTCTTCGATGTTCAAGCTGCGGCAGAAAAAGCACACAGATGTGTTTACCGTAGTGATGTGCCAGCCTGGCCTGGCCTGGCCTGGCCTGTGAGGGGTCTGCACAACAAACCACATCAAGGCAGATTTGGTTGAAACGAGGTACGAAATAAATCCCAGGGAGGCCTTCCTGTCACACCCTTGCAAAGGTGGGCCGCCGCCGTGAATCGAAGCGTTACTCGCCGTGGTCACCTCAGAACTCTTAGCCTAGTGACCGGTCTCCAGTTCAATCCTACAGATGAGTGGATCGGAGCACGTAAAAAATAGTTTAACACATTTGAAATGTCCAAAATCAGACATGGCCTCCCGTACTTCAAATATCCACTCACCCTTAGAAATCCTTAATTCCTTCAGCTTCAGTTCCCTTCTTCGACTAATATCAAGCACACGGGTTAAAAAGGAATGTATGGCAGGCAAGATGTTTACAAGGAAGGGGGGGGGGGGTAAATGAAGAGTAGTGACAAAGCCACCACGATGAGTAACTTGTACTCCTACGTCACCTGCCACCATTCCTCTTATGCGTGGGAAGGTTTGCAAGCACAATGTAGGGAAGAAGGGAGGGGGAAACAGTGCGAAGACTTCAGCAATCGCCCTTAATCATACAATGTAGATATCCGCACTTTGTCCCTAAATTAGGATCCAACATATTATGTTTCAAAAAGCACGAGGACACAGCAGATTACCTCCTGCCAGAAAACCTAGCTCTTACTAAATAAGAGACAGGAGATTGAGGGACATGAGATGATAAAAGTCTTGAAAAGCGTAAAACAGACTTTGTATCATGAAAGATAAAAGGCATAGATAATCCTAAATAAAACAAGGGCGGACGAGAAACAAAAGGCTCCTTCGAGCAGTTCATGAGTACATACAAAATAACAAGGGATTTCTATAGGCTGCGGAATCATTAGAGGGTCACAGGAGTTTATGGTAAATACCTCAGCAGAATTGGACCGATGTGCTGGAGGTCTCAAGAAGTGCCCAAATTAGAGAAACTGAAACAAAAGTTTGTACGGCCGGTATTTAACCCTGAACACAATACATATGCCGATACTTCAAATAAATGTTGGCTTCCTACACTATAGTCTGTGCTCTGCACCTGGGCTTGTTGGGTAATTCGGGGTTCCCTGAAGGAAGCCCTAATGGCCATGAAACATAAAATGGTATTCCTGATTAAACAAAGTCCTGAAGAGATTTTTTATGGGGGGGTGCAAATGAAGGAGCTAGATGCCTTCTTTTACTTTGGCGCTATATCTAACAGCAAAAATGGCCAGAGTCAGTAGATGGTACTTGATGTGTTTAATAATGGTTATCAAAAGGATCACTCTTGCTTAGAGAGAACCAACAATGGTATCTTTTAAAGAACTGTAGGAACTCCTGCTCAATCATTTGGCAAAAGAGCCTTGGACATGTTTAGAAGAATAACAATGGGATTCAAAGACCAATATAAGACAATTCAGCATAAGGAGTTCTTACTCTATGACAAGACATTCAAGTATTTGGGGACAATAAGAGGGATGTTGCTGGTGCAAGTGGGTAGAGTATGAGAGAAAAGGGAAGCAGGATTAAAAAATTAAAAATCAAATAGACTTTGAGATACACAACTTCCATGAAAAGTGCATTCTGCTCCTGCAGTTGGAAACGACTAATACCCCCCAAAAATGGCACAACAGTGTTCGATTTAATAATAAACTGATTAGTAATCGACAAGCATTTCAGTTTTATGTCAGCATTTCATTTCATACTGCCAGAAAGGTCTTCAAAAGGTAACCCCACTAATCGCCTGAATGTCTGAAGGGAGCGTAAAAATAGTTTTAGCAAGTTAAAGTTGCCTACTCTGACACAACACTGGCAGGCACATTTTGCAAAGTACGCTCATAGTTTTCCCGTGAATACTTGTCAACCCCATGACAAACAGCAGGTCAAATAAAATCAAAGTGGTTGATATTTTTCTCACACACTTTCAAACCGCGGAAAAGCATGACTTCACAGTAACGCCTTCTGACCACCCCTTCAGATACTCCACTATCCTCGTCCAAAAAGGATTCAACTTTAGTAATAATCAGGTAATATGAACAAATTCAAGTCCTCTGCTTCCAAACCCCTACTAGGGCAACCTGCCTCACTACGAAGCTCAACTCCACTGAGTATTTTTACGATTGTTTATGTCCTGTACCAATCATCTGACCTAGATACGCCCTTCACCTTAAGTGAGACTTGCCCTTCTTGACGCTGCAAGTCTCAAACTTGCTTTGTACATAGCTGTAGTTACATTTCTGCAAAGACACAAACTCTTAATTACTGTCTTACATTATAGTTTTCTCATCTTCTACAGACATTTAGTCAATTTGACTCTAACGATTGATGCACTGCTAGCATAGGAAAGGTTAGTCTCACGCTCTTCGTTTGGGTGGGGGGTCGAGTAGGAAAGAGCCCTTTTGGACATGGTTACCCCCACTTTTTTCCAGGTAGGTGGTGCAATTTTGACTGAAAGTGTGCTGGGTTCCCGCTAACCAGGTCCCCAGCACCAGTGATCTTTCCCTAAACTGTACGATTGTTCCACAATTGGCAAACCTTTAGGCCCCCGTGTAGTCCCTAGTAAGTGTTATCCATGGCACCAAGGGTATTGGACCTAAAGGTCCCGAAGGGTTGCAACACAAAATAGTGCCACCCTAAGGGCCTCTCACCAAGCTCATGCAAACTGCTGTTGCCTGCGGGTCTTGAAGCCGAGAAAAATTAAGAGACGACATGTCACACATCCTTGTGTCACTGAATCAAAGGAGAGAGGGAGGACTAGGTAAGCTAGTCTGAATCCCCGCTTTTATATATCAAAAATCAAGAAAGACTAGCTAGGTTTTTTTACAGATAAGACTCAATGGAGTACGTATGTCAAGGAAAACCAGTAGGTTTTTTAGAAAGCCCTCACCCACCAACCTAGTTGGTGGCATGCTTCATCATCGGGCCCACCACAGTGGCACCTAACGTACCCCGGGTGTGCTTCGACACCAGATTACTGCGGAGCTGGTATAATTACTGAGTGTGCAGTGTAGTGAGTGTGAAGGTGAAGATTTAAAAAGCCATACAAAAATCCCAGCACCCGAGAGTAAAAAATATTTTAATAAAACTGGGTATCTGTTGGCACATTAAAAGGCAGACGGACACGGTGGAGTATGGATTATGACCTCCAGTGTCCTGTGTGGTCTACATGTTTCAGCCTGGCCTTTCTTAATTTAAAACAGGCTTTCCTCAGGACCAAGTGAATATGTGTGGGGTTTATAAAATTAATTTACAGTGAGTGTTTTTTAGATTTTATGTGTAGCACGCGCTAAGGTGCTATATGGGTGAGAAGGGGATTCCCTCTCGCTTTGCTACATATAACATAAAAGGGGGAGACAGACAGACGTACAGGGTAGAGTCATATTAGCATATTATTGCAAAAACAGTCGTCATTCCACCGTCTTATAAGGTGAGTGAGCGAACTATGCATGGCTAAAGTGTGGTCTTGTCAGTGGCAAGACTCATGTGATAGTTATCTAGAAGCCGGTTGTAGTGGTGAGCTAGAAAACGAGAATACCAATGTGAGGTTCAGGTAAGTGAAAGAAAATTATTATCCTCACACAGTATTTTGCTGTTCAAAGCCTTCTTGGGTCGCCTGGCAGAGAAAAAGACCCTAAAAGAAGGTTGTATTGGTTTAACAAAATTATCCGACCTGTAAGGGAAGACCTCAACACCTTACCCCCACAGTTGCTGTAGCGCGCAGCCTCATTACTCACGAAACTGTCGATCTGGTTCCTCCTTGGACCTGTCGTCCTTCTGCGGCGCCCGGTTGTGAAAGGAGGGCTAGCCCAGTTTGTTTTTAAAGGCTCCGTAATTGTCTGCACCTGGGTCGGGGTAGAAATAGAGGGAGGGGTGCTCTTGAGCGAAAAGCGCCATGTCATGTGAGCTCTGCGCATGAATGCGGTGGGTAGTAGTCCCTGGACCGCGCGCGAGCCTTCGTTGTGTGGTGCTCCGCGCATGCGCGGAGGGATAGAAGCTGTGTATGGCTACCGGGAGAGCGTGGGAGCGCTCGTTGTTGTCAAGGACGCGCTAGTGTGCATTATTGCTCGTAGAGAGAGCAAAAAGGTGTTTACATGAGTGTAGTAGGAATTGGGGTGAGGGGAATGAGATTTACAATTTGAAGTTCAGATTGAGGTCGCTCAATGTGAGACAGATTGGTTGCTGCACAGTCTTGTAAAGAAAAGGAAACATCATATATTAAGGGAATTCCACGGTATGGAGTCGTTGAGCCCCTCAGTATGAGTGGATAGACGGTAAATCCAAATGTGGGGATGACTACCCGCAAGGTACGGACAAGAATGACGGAACACCGCAGTACCATCCGATGTGGCAAAAATATAAGTAGACTTACAGACCACTTCCTGTCCCACAACCACACCCCAAATGACTTCACTTGGACTGTGATTGAACAATTCGCCATAACTGAAAACAATGAAAGATATCTCCTCCAAAAAGAACAACGTTGGATTTACCGTCTATCCACTCATACTGAGGGGCTCAACGACTCCATACCGTGGAATTCCCTTAATATATGATGTTTCCTTTTCTTTACAAGACTGTGCAGCAACCAATCTGTCTCACATTGAGCGACCTCAATCTGAACTTCAAATTGTAAATCTCATTCCCCTCACCCCAATTCCTACTACACTCATGTAAACACCTTTTTGCTCTCTCTACGAGCAATAATGCACACTAGCGCGTCCTTGACAACAACGAGCGCTCCCACGCTCTCCCGCGCATGCGCGGTAGCCATACACAGCTTCTATCCCTCCGCGCATGCGCGGAGCACCACACAACGAAGGCTCGCGCGCGGTCCAGGGACTACTACCCACCGCATTCATGCGCAGAGCTCACATGACATGGCGCTTTTCGCTCAAGAGCACCCCTCCCTCTATTTCTACCCCGACCCAGGTGCAGACAATTACGGAGCCTTTAAAAACAAACTGGGCTAGCCCTGCTTTCACAACCGGGCGCCGCAGAAGGACGACAGGTCCAAGGAGGAACCAGATCGACAGTTTCGTGAGTAATGAGGCTGCGCGCTACAGCAACTGTGGGGGTAAGGTGTTGAGGTCTTCCCTTACAGGTCGGATAATTTTGTTAAACCAATACAACCTTCTTTTAGGGTCTTTTTCTCTGCCAGGCGACCCAAGAAGGCTTTGAACAGCAAAATACTGTGTGAGGATAATAATTTTCTTTCACTTACCTGAACCTCACATTGGTATTCTCGTTTTCTAGCTCACCACTACAACCGGCTTCTAGATAACTATCACATGAGTCTTGCCACTGACAAGACCACACTTTAGCCATGCATAGTTCGCTCACTCACCTTATAAGACGGTGGAATGACGACTGTTTTTGCAATAATATGCTAATATGACTCTACCCTGTACGTCTGTCTGTCTCCCCCTTTTATGTTATATGTAGCAAAGCGAGAGGGAATCCCCTTCTCACCCATATAGCACCTTAGCGCGTGCTACACATAAAATCTAAAAAACACTCACTGTAAATTAATTTTATAAACCCCACACATTCACTTGGTCCTGAGGAAAGCCTGTTTTAAATTAAGAAAGGCCAGGCTGAAACATGTAGACCACACAGGACACTGGAGGTCATAATCCATACTCCACCGTGTCCGTCTGCCTTTTAATGTGCCAACAGATACCCAGTTTTATTAAAATATTTTTTACCCTCGGGTGCTGGGATTTTTGTATGGCTTTTTAAATCTTCACCTTCACACTCACTACACTGCACACTCAGTAATTCTACCAGCTCCGCAGTAATCTGGCGTCGAAGCACACCCGGGGTACGTTAGGTGCCACTGTGGTGGGCCCGATGATGAAGCATGCCACCAACTAGGTTGGTGGGTGAGGGCTTTCTAAAAAACCTACTGGTTTTCCTTGACATACGTACTCCATTGAGTCTTATCTGTAAAAAAAACCTAGCTAGTCTTTCTTGATTTTTGACACATCCTTGTGTGCCATGCCTGCCAGCACTACATGTGGCATAGGTAAGTAACCCCTGAGGCAGGCCTTACAGCCCTAAAACGGTGCACTATACCTCTGTGAGGGCATATCAGCGAGAGTGGATATGTCCGGGTGGTATCTAAGTTCACCCATAGGTATCACCAGGGCACACTCTAGTCCTAACCAGTACATGGGCTTGACACTCATCATTACGAGTTATTTTACCTTCAAAATCCATATTCCATTGTGCCATGAAGATTAATTGATGGTTCCTTAACATATACCTGGATGCTATGTTTGTAGTGACATAATGTGGCAATGAACACTCTTTCTTTTCTACATTTTGTACTTATAGAACAGTTTAAAAGGCACATGTGTTGACTCGAGTGTTGCAATCCTCAGACAACATCCCGATTCACCTCATTAAATTCAGCTCATGCTAAGTCATAACACTCACTATAAATGCCCAGTCAACATAGAAGCCTTTTCAGCATCTAAACTCAACAGCACAAATGTCTTGCAGTTCCATCTCAATTTCATTAAACACTGAGAATATCCTGTGCAAATTCAAATTTGTATTTCAAATTGAAATAAATGAGACCAATGGTACAAGATAAATATGTACACCTCTTTGCCTAATTTCCCTCATTTTTGCAAGAGACTGTGTCCATTCTTACCATCACACCGGGCTACAAACGCACATTCCATCGACTCTTTAAAAGATTGCCTCCAACATTGTCCTGTTGACAAGTAAATTACCCAAAGAATAGTAAACTCCATTGAAATCTGTTGCTTTGTATGTTTTGCTACATACCCTGGAGCTGGTTGGTTATATTATTCAGTGATTCACAGTACATAAGACGTCATCAGGGCTTGGGGATGCAGATAATATTAGAAGAATTGAGAGAGCAAAGCTTTCAGAAAGTTGACCACACTGTGATAGGATTTTCAAATTTGCCCTCAAAAACAGATTATAGCAAACACAACAAGATGACGGAAGGTGTGATGAAACTTTTGAACCACTCACCCTCAGTCAAGAGGTCTGGGTTTAATCCATCATTCTTTTGTTCACTATGCCACCCCAGTTTGGACCCAGCCATATGCAAATCAGTCCTGACCCTTCTCCTCATGGGAACAGTCCAGCCCAAACTGCCAAGCCAGGTCCTCTCTGGACCGGAAGCAAGCACCCTAGGGCCGGTTTCAGGATATCACCCCTCATCAACAACACTAGCTTGAATCCACTGGCACAGTGAGCAAGGGATTCACATCTGGGCACCCTTGGCCTCTTAATGCGAACATAGCAAAAACAACAAGATAATGAACGGAGTGATGACTGATTTGCATTTGGCTGGGTTTAAACTGGAATAGCATGGGGAACAAAAAAACAATGGATTTAGGCCCAGATCTCTGTAATGGGGTGAATGTTTGACATTGTACAACATTCTGTCCATCAATTGTTCTTTTCTCCCAAAAATGATTGGCCCATAGAAGTACAGGTGCATAATCATATTACTAAAAAAATAAGACATCAAATTGAATCACCTATTCAATTTTGAATTATATTACCTTGCTTGCAAATCAATCCACTGAAAATACCAAACTTGTGGTGGCAAATGTTCATCAGAACTATCGTCCATTTCTTAGTAGTTTTCTCAGTAACGTAAGCTACGACTCTTGGTATATGTCCTGGGTTATGACAGGCTACTGCAGAAGTCTACATCATTTGAATCGGGCCCCCAAACTATTAAATACGGCGTTAAGGGAGTTTCTAGTCTGTCGTCCTCATTTAACATTTATGTTCAACCGTTAACTAAACTACTTGAGGAAATGAGGATGTTTGTTATATGAATGCAAACAACACACAGATTATCTCCTATTTACAAAATTACGGTGTAGAAATGCTAACAGTTCTATTCCAGTGTTAACATGGACCCCTATCCTTCACACTCACATGATTCAAATATGAATGGCAAAACATTTCTTAAAACGTAATTCCTCCAAAACGAGTACCTAATTATTAGAGACCCATCAGCCGTTTGGCTGTGTGGAAAATTGTTACGATTTGGTGAACATCATCTGCGCCATCTTGCCTTTTTTTCCGATGCCACACTTTTTTCCGTACGCTCCCACCTGAGTCTGTTTTTGATCAGAACCGCTCTCTGCACGTCCCTGACCCCCAACCCGGTTCTTCACCCTCGCCAGCGCCCCCATGTACTAGTCACCCCCGCTCTCACATGCCTTGCGCGTAAGCGGCAGCCATTCTAAGCACCATGGCCTCCCTGCCCTCGCTGATAGCCAGCGCGTCTCTCACTCTCTCTTAACCTCACAGGCATCCCCCGCACGCTGACAACCCCCTCGCTCTCACATGCCTTGGGTCATAAACCCCTCTTCAGCGCAGATCTGCCTCAGAATCCCATCCTGTTCCCAGCGCGACACCTCCCTTCATTCCTTTCATAGTCTCAGGCCCTTTGATGCAAACCTCCCTTTTCTGTGTGCCCGTCTGTCTTCCTTGTTCCCAAGCCACCACCTGGCCCTGCGGATACTGTTTATTACCCCGTACAGTAGGAAGCCTCCCCTCCCCATCAAAAGAACCTCGAGCCGATCAAAGCCCCCACCCTACGAGATCCGATCAAACTTCACACATTCCGTGAATCGGCGGAATGTCCTGCTGCGCGATAATCATCACCTGTTGCGACCGGGGTGGGGAATTCAACTGTAAATGTATGTGGGAACGGGCCTGAAGGGGAGATTCCGAGGATGTTCTTTCAAATATCAAAGTGTTGCAAGAATGTGTTACGTGCAATAAAGATCATAAACCAGAGTATAAGAGGCCAGGCCTCAGAGATGTGGCTAGAGCACCTCGTGACGATACTTGCTGTCTGAATTGATGTGTTCTCCTCCGGAGAGAATAAACCCTAGTTTCCTGCCTTTCAGTCTCCAGCGCCTGCTTCTTCATTGATTAAATATTGGTGGGTCATAGAGGCGACACCGCCGGGCAACACAAAAAGGGTCGTTGGTCACTGGTTGTCTTTGCACCCTTTTTACAATTGGCGTCCCAAGCGTGGGGCCCATCAGCGACTCGTGGATCCAGTGGGAGAGGTCCTGACGACAGAGTGAACGACTGCAACGATCGGAAGGTACCCTGTCCAATAGACCCTCGTCTGACAGCCGATCATCCGAACTTCACTGATTCCGAACGGACCTCTCTTGAGTGATCTACGGTCCTGACTGGGAACCATCAGGAGTGCCACGAGGAGTACGAAGAGAAGAGGACGATCGGGCGCTGGATTCGGAAGACAAGAAACTGTCCATGCGGTCCGGGTAAGGTCGTGTAAACACGACAAATCGCGAAATAATTGATAATTGATGGAAAATACTAGTATTACTCTTTGTTAATTTATTTGGAGTTTCGCTGTCGGCAAACGGAGAAACAACCGGCTCTCTCTTTGCAAGCAGTGAAGGATAGGTACGCATCCGTCGGACCTATCTTTCTCCCCCACTGAACAAATTGCCCCTCCCCATTGATTAACTGTTACGGATTGTTTTCTGGAGACTCTCTGTCTGCAAACAGGAAAGAATAGGTCCCCTCTTTGCAGATAGTGAAAGGGTAGGTGACGCAGACCTTTGCGGGCCTACTTATTCTCCCCATTGACCATTTTTTATTTTTTATTTGTTGACCAAACACTGATTGCCCGAATATTGGTTCATGAGGTATTCACTGCCTGCAAACAACGTAGAATAGAAATATTCTGTCTAGTCTTTGCACGCAGCGATAAGATAGGTAGTGCTGACTATTATCCCCATTTGTGATCCGTCATGCCTGTCTTCTCCCCACTGATGGATAGCTGGTTCAGCCCGGACCGTTTATTAGAGGTGGACCATCTAGCCCCGCTGGAAGGCACCCCTAATAAAGACACGTTCACAAAGTATGGATTAATTACCATAGCCTATAGTAAGCTATGGCACAAGTATACCAAAGCAAACCAAGAGAAACAGTGGCCACTGATAGGATCCTTCGATTTAGACAAAATAGAAACAGTGGAAATAGCCCTTCGTAATAATAAGACAACGCCTATTATGCTCGATAGTCTCGGTATGTGGCGCAAAGAGGCTACGCAACGAAAAGAAAGAGACGAAGTCAAAGTAGTTAAAGAAACGCGACAGGCAATCCTCCAAACGTCTGGTAGGCAAAAGGAAGGGCCAAAGACGACACAGTTCCGAGGATTAGACACAAAAAGAGAACGGTGTAAAGGGATGTGCCGGCGGGACAACCCCGAGACACAACGACCCAAAAGTAATCCCCCGACACTATGCACAGGACGAACGGATTTAAGGCAAAACCAATGTGCTTTCTGTAAATGTCTCGGACACTGGAAAGCCCAATGCCCGACTCTACAGAACATAAGTAAGAGCGGAGGGTCGACAGAAATAACAGGCCGGCAGAAAGGGAAAAGGCGCGAGACAAAAACAAATCAGACTAACACGGACAGGACGGATAGAACCACCACGTTTGATTATGCTCGATGGCACAGATTTCGTCAGACCAATTTCAACGACATGTTGGAGTTCTGGGACTGATTGCTCTCTGTTGCCCCCCCCCACTCTGAAGAACAAAAACAATTACAGGCCTGCAAAAGGACTCAAGGAAGCCAAGCATCTGTTATATAATTTAGGATTTAATTACGATAAAGATAACACACAACCAACGATAAATAGAAAAACTAGTAAAACATTCTTTAAAGTAAACTGTACTAATAGGAACAATACAAAACATATTACGCTCACTCCGGAAGTTCTCAAAATGTAACAGGTCAACGGTCCCGCCCATCCGGAAGGTGAAAACCACAGCACGTGTGGGGCGGGGCCTGCCAACAGTCATAGACCAAAAGAAATTGCCGGTGAGAAGGTACAGGAGGCTCCATGGGACGACATGAAATGGTCTTCCCATACTCTCCTTCCTGGGGTGGCGCCCCCCGGGCCACAAGTAGGGAGGGGGCGGATGAGGATGACCCCCTCCCTCGTATCTCCTGGTCCGGCCATCACGAATTCCTCCATCGAACTGATGCAGGGTGGGCTGGGAGGGAGAGGCGACGCGGACGAGCCTCTCCCACCTCCACAGGTAGGAGGCTTCCCTGCCCTGGCCCGGCGCCGATGTCCTCCAGCCGGGCGACGGCCATATATTTGCGTAGCACAGGACATACAATGTCCGACGGGCATACTTGCGCAGCACCGGACATACAATGGTCCCCCAAGAGTCGGAATCAGGGGTGTAGGGTGGTCATCATGTGCACCCCTGATTCAAAGGGACGGAGTGGGATGCGCCGGGAGAGGGAGGCGGCACGGACGAGCCTCCCTCACCTCCCCAGATGAAGGCTCCACAGCTGCACCCTGGCGCCCCGAACCAAAATGTCCTGCTCCAACAGCATGATGTTCTGTCTTTGTCGCCACAAGAAGTTTTCTTCCGCTCCTGAAAGACACGACGAAGGGCGGCTGCTGCAGGGTCTCAAAATGGCGTCTGGGCCCTCTGGAAGGCGGGTCTAGGCCGCTGGAGTAACTTTGTCCGAAATTGCAACTCGGGCACTTGCCCACCTGGACACAAGCCCCCACCTTCGACAAACATCCCCTCGACTTTGAAGATTCTACCAAAGTCCCAAGAGCCCTCGGCCCCTTCAGGCTTCCGGTGGGGAACAGCTGCATTGATCACTAATGAAATAACCACGACACAGCTACAAGATGGTGGTACTCTCGTGTCTGCACCAGCTTCAGTCTGAACCACCCAGGAACATTATGGGCTAACGAACTCGAGTAAGTTCCGGCTGAACATCAACGTGACCCGGTAAGAAAGATTCTACCTCCCTCCCCCTTTTTGATTGACGGTCCACACCACCAGCCCCTCTGTTAGCACAGGTTTTTGAACTGCCGAAAGGGACTCTGGTCCAACCGCCAATCGTCTGAGACATTTTTGCCCCTGATGCTACTTCCGGACTAAACCGGCCTCGCCCAAAATGGCGCCGATATCAATAGGAACTAACGGACACCTCGTGGTTTTCTTTAGCTAATGAGACTTGATGTACTAAGATATATATGTGAACCTTTGCACACTTGACGAAAAAGGGAGGAGGGTTCACTTGGCGAACATTTGAAAGGGGTCCCGTCAAAATGTTGATTTCAATGAACGATTTATTTTGATATTTATTGTAACTGGTACATAACGTCGCTTATGATGCACACCCACGGTATACATCTAGGAAATGTGATTACAATGAGCTTGACTGTGTTTCCATTTATGAACTGAAATGCCCCTGATCCCTCATCACGTAATGAGACGTTTTTAGTTACTTGCAAATAATTAATTAGGCCTTTTTAACATTTTCTTATGCCGCAAAATAACCCCCCTACTGTATGTGCTTCCACCGTCGCCATGTCCGGCCAAAATATGATTGCACTCTCACATTTTACGTACTGAACGATTATGCAAATAAAGGTTTTCCAAACTATGAATAGGTATCACATACTTTTGTAAATGTGGGAATTGGTGGGAGGGCTTTTCTGTGCACAACCGTTTTGCTCTCTATTTAAGGTTATTAGAAAATGGTTGGTCGGCCCCGGACGGATGATTGAATCTAAGGTATGATACGCTGCCTCCAAATGTGCGACTAGGCTCAGGAACTAACACAGGAAGAAGGACCACGACTTCTGAGAACGGGTAAAGTGAAGCGGTACGAATGACAGAATGTTATAAAGGTATGATACTCGAAGGTGCTAAGGAACAGGGTCGGCCGAAGAACTGATATGCTTTAGAACATCACAGCATTGAAGATGAATTAAGGGTCCCGATAGCTAGATACACTTCCAAAAACCAAATACCTTGCGCCAGGCGCCCCTGGTTTCTTCTTAGCGTTTCCCTACACACGATCTAAAATACCACACTCGGACCGTCTCCCCCATGAACAACCTTTCGCTCGCCACCCTTACCACACTGCCCACCCCCTTTTGACTTCGGAAACCGAGACCCCAGGGATTATATCCTGAGGGGATAAGACGAGTATGTGGTAAGTAAAGGACTTTCGTGCCCGTACATTTGATATGCTCGAATGTTGTTCCCCCTCCCTTTTCCTCTTTTTCTCCCTCTGCAGGTTACATTGGAATCACGATTAGGGTATCGTAAAGGATCTGGAGCCACGTCACGTCCGATACATGAAAACGGACTAACGCTGCAAGATGACACAAAAAGGCGCCCAACTCAATGCACAACCTTTTTGTACCGGACCTAATGCTCTTCCGTCCCAAAACTGCATGCTTTCTACATCCTAACACAGACCCGAAACGTCTCATATTGGGTAATGCACTGAATAGCCTAAATAGTACACAGTCACTCTCCAGGACACATGTGTATCATTTAGCCTATCGTTGCACATCTCTCTCTCTCTCTCTCTCTCTCTCTATCTCTATCTCTATCTTTCTCTCTCTATCTCTCTCCCTCTGTCTCTCCCTAACGACTGGCACCTAATTGGCGAACCTGGTGTACCACCCGATTGGCTCCAAATACCACAAGTATTTGCACAAAATTCGTTTTTAATAAAATTACATTGATGCCATGTTAATACCTCTCCTTTTCTGCTAAATATTGATGAAAGCTAGATTGGCCGAAAAGAAAGGGATAGGTAAGACGACTACGGTTCCCTTATCTGACCCGTAATGAGGGACTACTTGTCAGTGGCTTCTATGATAAAATGTCTCTGGTAACGCGACTTTCCCCGTCCCAAATTGTCTCAATGCCCCAATCAGTAAAAGCGATCGAGACATACCCGCCTTCCCAGGACACCATCAGTTTTGTATCGGCTGCCCCAGACGAGAATTTGAAGAATGTCCCTTGCTCCAATTCGCTGTGTTCCTAGTTGTTTTCCATAAGACCCCACTCACCCCAAGGATGAGTTCAATGGTTATCGCAAGCCCCCCCGAGTTTTTAATGAAGTAGCCAGGTTGTAAGAAAGGATGTAGAACCTAGAATGATGTTTACAAAGTTAAAATTAGATCGAAAACTGAAAGAACTTGTTGCAGTAAACCTTGTTGAAAATAAGATGTTTAGCTAAAAGATAGGACGCATTGATGTAATGGAGAATCGTTTAGCCTATGTTCATTCCTCAGAAGGATGCCTATCAGACTATGGTGAATAGCACGTTGCACTTTTCCGTAAAATACAAAGCCCTGAAGACCGGTCTAGCCTTGCAAGACTCGTACTAGGGAAATGGGTCTCTACCAGGAGAACTGACATCTACTGTAATAGACGAATGCAATGAATGGGTATCAGACCTCGTACCACGACAAATGAATGTAATAACCAACAAAACGCCAAAGAAATAGCCACAAAGGGAAGTTGTAGGGAATCCAGCAAACCCATCATCAATTGTTTATACGTTGGCTGCAAACCTCAATGTAGCGGATGTTTACCCCAGTTGCTTGGTGTTGGGAGAGAAATAGATTTATGTAATTACCTTCCTCTGCAAAATCTCTAAAGACTGTCTTTTCAAACTCATTTAAGGGTACCACTGTCGGAGGAGAAAGAGACCAGATGTGGGAGCACGCGGCCTGACTGCAAATCGTGGAACATCAGCGACGGAGGCCAAGGCGAGACCACAACAGTAAGGAGTCGCAGGACGAGGCACTGTTTCCGACAAACCTAAAGGAAAGGGCTGACCTGAGGCCCCTGCTCTATGATTGACGTGTGCCGAAAAGTCCCCGCTCTCTGAACCTGGTTACGGACCCGCCCGTCAAAAATGTTCCGTCCTCCTGATCTGTTCCCGACTTGGCCCTGCTCCATCCCCTCCTCCTCCGACCTACCATAAGGACCCCTCACACACACCCCCTTCCACCTGAACTTTCAAAATCCTCTAAATACTACTGAACCATCCAGAGAAGGGTATTTCCTGCGTCTTAAGGGAGGGAGCTCCGACTAAGTAGACCACGAACTATGTTAATATCAGAACGGTGACCTAAACTCCACCAAGGGTCGCTCTGAAGAGAAGATGAACGAAGTATGTGGTTCTACCCGCCGCTGAGCGCCTCGAAGATGATGGAAGCAACAGGAAATGCCCACCACAGAGACCCAAGAAATAAAAAGACTCCACATCTCAAAGACAATTGCACTTTTCATCGCAATCCTTTTTCTGCCTCCTAATAACTATGCTCTGAGTTATGGAAGAAAATGTACGTGCCCCGAAACCATAACGCATTTCTCCCATGAGGTCTTGCGAAAACGAAAGAAAGATGTACTCCTGCCCGCAGACCTCCAACGACTCAATCCACATGAACATTCCTGTTGACAGAACGAATTGTAATACAGGTGCTTAACAGTGCCAACAGAAGACGACAAAGAATGCTGAGAACTCACTAATGCTGGTCCATGACCATAAGACACTGAGAACTCTGATTATTATTTTTTATTATCTCATTTCTCTCCCAACCACCATTGAATTGACTATGCTCTAACCGAGTACAAAAAGAACGTACTTACGTGGTAACCTATCGGCTCCTATTCCGAATGACTACAAGCATCTATGAACTGTACCCAACGCCCTCGCTACATAATTCTAGTCTGATATTGCACCACTATGACTTTCCTGCAACAAGCTTAGCGATGAACATGCCTACTAGATGACAAGATTTTCAAATGTGATGTTTATAATGTGATGTTTATGTACAGTTCCTTTGCCTAGATCTCCATCCCCTTACTTATGACCACCGCAGTAGAGATAGATAGGAAATAGGCCAGCAAGATGTCTTGGAAATGTTAAAGGGAGGACTGTGGAAAATTGTTACGATTTGGTGAACATCATCTGCGCCATCTTGCCTTTTTTTCCGATGCCACACTTTTTGCCGTACGCTCCCACCTGAGTCTGTTTTTGATCAGAACCGCTCTCTGCACGTCCCTGACCCCCAACCCGGTTCTTCACCCTCGCCAGCGCCCCCATGTACTAGTCACCCCTGCTCTCACATGCCTTGCGTGTAAGCGGCAGCCATTCTAAGCACCATGGCCTCCCTGCCCTCGCTGATAGCCAGCGCGTCTCTCACTCTCTCTTAACCTCACAGGCATCCCCCGCACGCTGACAACCCCCTCGCTCTCACATGCCTTGGGTCATAAACCCCTCTTCAGCGCAGATCTGCCTCAGAATCCCATCCTGTTCCCAGCGCGACACCTCCCTTCATTCCTTTCATAGTCTCAGGCCCTTTGATGCAAACCTCCCTTTTCTGTGTGCCCGTCTGTCTTCCTTGTTCCCAAGCCACCACCTGGCCCTGCGGATACTGTTTATTACCCCGTACTCCCCTCCCCATCAAAAGACCCTCGAGCCGATCAAAGCCCCCACCCTACGAGATCCGATCAAACTTCACACATTCCGTGAATCGGCGGAATGTCCTGCTGCGCGATAATCATCACCTGTTGCGACCGGGGTGGGGAATTCAACTGTAAATGTATGTGGGAACGGGCCTGAAGGGGAGATTCCGAGGATGTTCTTTCAAATATCAAAGTGTTGCAAGAATGTGTTACGTGCAATAAAGATCATAAACCCGAGTATAAGAGGCCAGGCCTCAGAGATGTGGCTAGAGCACCTCGTGACGATACTTGCTGTCTGAATTGATGTGTTCTCCTCCGGAGAGAATAAACCCTCGTTTCCTGCCTTTCAGTCTCCAGCGCCTGCTTCTTCATTGATTAAATATTGGTGGGTCATAGAGGCGACACCGCCGGGCAACACAAAAAGGGTCGTTGGTCACTGGTTGTCCTTGCACCCTTTTTACAGCTGGACACGATGAGCCCATGTCCGCCCCCTCAAAGGTAAAACGAAACTTGAGAAAAACCATCAATGTAGTTATAAATGGACTCACACGTGTCTAAGGTTGCCACTACATGCTTCTGGCACCTCAAATTATTAAGAAGTATTTTATAATTTATTGATAATTACCTCCACATACCGGTTGTAAGCACTTTTATTGTAGTTCGGCTGGACTACAGTAATGCATGCTATTTGAGCCTAGCCGGCAAGCTGCTGAACAGTTTACTGCTGGCCCAGAAAGCTGCAGCTCGTATACTAACCAGTACACCACTTATTTCACCAGTTCTCTGAAAATTATATTGGCTTCCCATAAAAACAGTATTTATTAAATTCTTTAACGCTGATGTACAGGATAATTCACCGATAGGTACCTAGATTTTTGGAAGTTGATGTCCAACTTTGCAACCCTGGCAGTGTGTTAGGATCGTAAAGTACAAATGTGCGTTTTGTCCATAAAACTAAAACTTAGACTTTTGTAGACCAGGCATCTTCAGTGATGGAAGTAAAGGAATAGAACAATCTTCATGAACCTCTGCAAACAGTACCAGATTTAATACATTTTTGTAACATTTTAAAATCCTATTTGTTCACCATATATATTTGCATCTTTCCTAAATCCTGATATCTTTCCCGGTTAGCAGCAAGAAGCTTTTTGAGTATGTGCGCTTTACAAATACAATGAAATAAAATACAATACAATACAATACAATACAGTATAATCCCTGTCAACAGCCAACTTATCCAGCTCATTGAGTATTTTCTGGACACAAGCCTAGCTAAGCATTTCAATAATCCAACTAAGACAAACAAAGATAATAGTTTACTGGTGTTACAATGCATTGTGCAGCTACAGCATACAATGTTCATTAAAAGTTATAAGTACCTTATCATTTGTGGCACAAACCATGTCAATGGCTCAGTCCATCTGCTATAGCGGCATTTCCTTTCATGGTTCACAGGTCCTTATATTAGAGACGAACTAAAATGAGAAAGAATTACTCAATAGACTAATCCACCGTAAGGTATTCTAATATTTTGTATGCATTATCTTAGTACATATGACATACTTAGAGAATGTCCTCAGAGTTCTACAACAGAAAACAAAAAATACCACGCCTTATTTTATTTATATTGGTCAGGCACAGCATTTAAAATGAGGACCCCTGTCTTATATTACATGTTCTCCCAACACATTTTTTGCATTATCTTAAATGCAATGAGAACGTATATTTAATCCAAGGTCACATGTAATAAAGATTCAAAAGCTGTAGTTGAGAGCAACAAGTACTATGCAATTTGCCTCGACATCCACCTCAGTTATAAGTTGTGGAAAATATAGCATGAATCTGCACATCAAAATAACCTCTTAAAAATAATCTTTCAAAATATTTAGTGTCTGATATACAACAAGGTCACAATATTAACAGTAACTTTAACCTATGGAATCAACAGGAGAAAGAACAAATTGCACGAAATAGCCGTCCTAGAGAGACGTTGATAATTATACTCTTGCTTTGTAGGGCTGGCATTACCCAAAACCTTTTAAAAAAAATATATATGAATAATATACTTTGTAAAGGGGCTTTCAGGCATCTGTCTTAATCCATTGGTGTGTCATTCACATTTTGCTTCTGCCCACTACAGGATGGGGTCCGCCCATTTCAGCCACTGAATAACTTCACTTTGAGTCGCTGCATTTTGCTCTTTCACAAGGGGTACATCTGCACACATAGTAGTTCTTTTCAGTGCCAGTGTTTATTTTTTGGGCCTCGCCTAAGCAGTTATAGTGCTGTGTCTGCTCGCCTATTAAAAGCACCGCCCACTTTCAAGGACTTCCCCCCCCACCCCTGTTACATGGGTTGATACTCATGGCTGGTGAGCACTATTTCATTATTTAAGCTGGAGCAGTCAAGACCAGTGCTTGTGATTTACAGAGCTCTGTTGTAAATAGGGCTGTAAATCTTGCTCTCATCTTGTCACATTTGCTATCCGTTAAAAGACCAAGGTCTGTTTTGTCTGCAGCTGCCTTCTCCTCCCTCCTCTTTTTGAAACACATGGCCTGGCGTCATAGTCCCTGCCTTCCTATGGCTGCTGCCGCCTCAGTCTCAGAGCTCAACAAGCATTTGCAATGCAATAGGTGTTGGATTTGGTAAGTTTGAGCTATTAGCATTGTAAATGACAATGCCTTTTTATTTATGGGTTTTGAAAACCTGCAAGAAGTAAGTGAACACGCACTTTATACATGTAGTCATTGCTTACGAGAAGCAAGGCTGCAAGTAACTGCACCTCTTTTACTGCCAACCTTGCTTCTCGTGAGCAAGGACTACAAGTACAAAGTGCGTGTTTTCGCACCCCTTGCAGGTTTTCATAATGCATAAATAAAAGGCAATGTTATTTACAATGCCAACAGCTCAAACTCTCACAAATGCGAGACCTATTGCATTGCAAATGCTTGTTACTTTATTACTTTGGGGTAGCCTTTGTGTTAAGAGTCTGATGACATGGCAAGAAGCTTTCTAGCAGCTCTCCATGTTAAGCAGAGGGCACATTCCAGCGATATCAGTTCCTGTCTCTTGTTGATGGGATTGTAAATTCCTTGTGGAGTGGCCTTTTAACTATTTATCGGACTGCTGCTCTTCATGAAGTTGTGTTTTTTTTAGTATGCACACAAGTGCATTTTTAACTGCACCCTGTATGCCATGCTTGTATTTATTTTAATTGAGGAGTTCAGTTATATTTGTAAACCAATTAAGTTTGCATGTTAATGTTGTATGGCCTTCTAGTTTGGTTTCTGTGCTCTTGTATGTTATCTTTGTGAACCAATTTAGTCTGTATGTCTTCCTTATATAACTTTCTAGATTGCTTTCAGTGCTTTTGCATGTTATACTTGTACAGACATTTAGCTTTTATATTACTCATTTAGCTCTACTCTTTATTCCAATTTACTTTACTACGGTATGTATGCAACCCCACCTCTCGGTTAGTCTACCTGATTACCTGTCTGTCGATCTACCTATCTCACAGTCTGTCTATTTGTCTTTCTCTCTACCTCCCTGTCTACATACCTGCCTGTCTACCTACCTGTTTATACATCTATCAACCTGCCTATCTACACGTCTAGCTATATAACTGGTTGTCCTTCTTTATCTATCTGCAAACCATCTATGCAATCTTCTGTATGCATGCAACTCTGTCTATCTGTCGGTGTACCTGCCTGTCTGCTTGCCAGCCTATTTGTCTACCTACCTGTCTAGCTAGAAACCTACCATCTTCATCCATTAGCCTGTTGTTGCGTCATTCATTTCTTTTCTTCCACCAACTCCACCATGCATCATAGGGCAATGAGCTATTCCCCTTCGACAAATAGCCCAATTCACTATGAATTACAGCATGCTACTCATTCACAAGGAGTGCATCCCAACAAAAAGTAGTTATTTTCAATGCCAGAGGCTACTATGGAAAATGTGTGCCTTTTGCAGACAAAAATATTTTTGCTTCAACCATTGTTTTCAAGATTAATAAGGGTCAAGCAGCTTCCCCAACTAAAACGTTTTGCTAAACCCACGTCGCAACAAAACAAAAAATTAGCGATACTGAAAGGCCAATGCTTGTAAAAGTAATTTCACAGGACCTCTTTACAAATACCTTTGGGATGGGATATCTCGTTTTCTGAAAGACGGCCCATGGCATAAATATCTTTCACACAGAGATGCAAACCATATAATATGCAAATCTTAACTGTTACCATATTAGTTTATTTCTTTAAGCATTTTAGAGAAGAACCCAGACCAGAAATCATCAATGGTGTAACAGCTGTGTATCGAAATGCTGGGTTGAAGTACGCTCTTGAGATAATTCAAATACAATAAATGAATGGCAATTCTGACAGTAACTCATTCACCTGATGGGGTATCAAAATTCCATCAAATAGACCGTTTTACAGCTCAAAAAGAGAGGTCTGCTAAGTTGTTTAAATACTAGAAACAGGAGCTGTCCCACAAACCCCAGTGAAACATGGAGATTCTAATGTAACATGCAGCAATGTCCCAATTAGGTCTAGGATTAAAAATATATAGAAATCAATTAAGATAGCTTATTAAATGCATCATGCATACAATTAATGATATTCAAAAGCAATGAGTCATTAAAAAGTATCTTGAGTATCAATCAAGAAACATGTACAGTTGGATAACAAAACGTGCTTAGCGCTATAGCGGACACCGTGCAAATACTTGAACATATATTGCCCCCGAGTGTTACAAGGATATATGGAGACAGACAATTTAAATTCATGAAATTACATAGGTTTAATGTCCAAATGTCAAATAATATTTGTATTTTGCAATAAGACAAGTATACAAAGTCTTTGTGGCAGATATTGTCCATTGAGTTTTGACCCTGTTATCAACTGTTGGTCATCATCAGGAGGGGCTGATATAAGAATGAGCACAGAGAAATATAAAAGTAATGTAAATATTAACAACTAATTTTCATCAAAAATGAAAAGACAGACAAGGCATGTTCATATGAGAGCTAAAAACGTGCCAGAGAAACTTCAGGAAACATTTGGAAAATACTGGAGATCTGAAAATTAATGAAAAAAAGTGGTGCAATAGAACTAAAAGAACTAGAAGTGGTATAAAAATGTAGGTGCTTAAGGTACTCGCACCAGTGAATTTTCACAGCCCTCCTCTGAGTCCGATTGGAGCCACCCTACAAAATGAATGCAGGCACCCAATTAAGCTTTAAACACATGGAAATCACACAGGAAAAATGAGTCGCATGCAGACAGAAAAAAAAATTATGTAGAAAGTTGGGGAAAACGCAGCAAGCCTCTTAAATGCTTTAATGAAAAATATAGCTATAGTCTCAGCTGCAAACATGGTTTAACTGAAGAAAGACTATACGTCGGCAACCAATGCTTGATAAAGAGTGAAAACAGACATTGCTGGATTCAGTATCAGAGATTAGATGAAGGGCTGTTAAGTAACATGTGAAGCTATATAAATAGTGGAATAATACCAAAAAGTAAAACCAATGGAGTTGTTAATCACAAAAGGAATAAATTCAGTAAACAACAAAAAAATTGAATTATCAAGAAAAATCATTTAATGGAAGGAGCAATCCAGAAATGAGCACACAACCTCAACAGGAATTCAATGAAGGCTGTTCCTGTATTTGCCAACAACAATTAAGGCCAATATTTTTTTCAGAACACCTTTGGCGATGTACCCACTATGGCAATGAGTGAGTTTTGTGATCTACTTTAATGCCTGTAATTGTTTCTCGCTTGATGAAGATACTTTTTAAAAAGAAAATCACATTATTACTGTTTACATGGGTCATTGCTTTTGTGCATCACAAATTGTATATATGGTGTAAATAATAAAACAGCTTGCGTGCACAATTTTTTACTCGCTTCATTGGGATGATGTGATCTGTTAAATTAAGCTACTTAACACGCTCAACAAAATAAAACTGCAAAATCTGTAGTACAAATGTTTTCAACTTGTTAATGGATACACTTACTTTAAAAGTGTAAACAATGGTATTCCCTAGATTAAACAAGCATCCCTGCATTTCGCTACGAAAAATATTCTTGACAAAGAAATGCTCTCCGAACAGAACTCAACTCCAGTGGGGTGTGGAAGTAGGGCGAGGACTCAAGGGATTCTTAAGAAATCCCCTCCTGGTTCAGTGAAGATGTTTAGGTAGTGTATTCTGCTATGCATCATAGCAGCAGCGCCCTGTGAACTAATTAACATAAAGAAGCAGGAACTCAGAGCGTGACTTGCATACACCTAACAGATTGAAACAAGTTCTTTTAAAAAAGGCGGATTACCTTGAGGATCAGGTCCTAATAACATTGGCCTTAAATACTAGATAACAAAAGAGGAAATGTTGGAAATGAACAACAAAAGACAAAACGTTATCTTGGGAGCATAATGTAACAAGGAAGAACAAAGAAAAGCTCAAAAGAAGAGAAAGATAATCTTTTATAGTGACAACAAACAGAAGAGGGATATTTTATTAAAACAAAATGTTTGAAATTTCTGATGACTGTAACAAGTATCCTAGGAGCCTGTGATAACAAAATCTTATGAATGACCCAGTTAGGCTCTTAATTACAACGGTGCTGCTTCCAACACCTCAATCTTCAGCATTTGGGTGACACACTTCTGTTAACTAACTTGTAGACTTGACCTCAAATTCATTATTACAAACTATGTATGTTTTTGCTTTCCTTTGTCAAATTTCATTATGTTAACAGACATGCATGCATTTTAATCCAATGGTGCTTCATATATAATGGTAAATCAGTTCTTAATATTTTATATTGCTTAAGTCCATTCAAATTAATTCTCCCCCCTTTTCCTTTTGAACACTTTACTCGGACCTGCCCACCACATCTTAACTATAGGACACGTTTTAATGCAGAAGCTCATAGGGTAGAACTCCGTAAGAAAGCGGACTTTAAAGCCATTATGATGCTCCAAACTGCTGCTTGGATCTTATTGTGGCTGCTGCGCCTTACCACTTAGTGTTGTTGCCTTATTGTCATAACTGTATGTTTATGCTATGGTAATGTTTTAATTGGATGCTTTTTATTAATTGTGCTAAATAAAACCTATCTATCTATAATACATAAAGGTAATACTGCAGAATCGCTAATGCAGGTAGTTAGTTAGCTTCTCCACCCATTTGCTAATTTGTAGCCCCATAAAGGGGAGATTCCTCAGATCTCAACCACAATGTAGAAGAAGAAATTTAGAAAAAACCTCTCCAACGCTGCATTATTTGCAATAGGAATAACATGTATTGCAAAATAATTTTACATGCATTTAACAGGTTGCATAGAGTTATCAAAATTGGAACTGAATAGGGTAAAATAGTATGGAGGCAAGTTTTCGGTCTCTGATTTCAAACAGTGTTTTTTCTATTTAAAATCCATTCTAAAATGTGATTTGATCATTTATGCTTGTAAACCCAATCCAGGTATTTCCCCACTAATTTGGCTAGAACAGAATCTCCAATAAGATGCATTTGGTTAAAACAGAATCTTCAATAAGACTTTTTAATTTTTTCATTGCAGTGAATCTCACATGTGTGATGAGTGAATTGACTACTGAACTCTCCTCCAGGAAACTAAAGACCTTTCAAACTGGACTCCACTGTTAAAATACAATAAATACATTATTTTTGAGTCAGAATGCCCCCAGATGTTTCACAGAATAAAATTACATGAAACACCTTCAGGACCTTGTAAGTACTTTTGGATTTCCATTATCTTATAATAATCTTCATGCACTAAAATGGTCAATGAAAACTGTTGAGTTAGAATAAGCAAAATACAGATTGGTACCACTTTGCCCATCTGTTTCACAGGTTTGTACTTTAAAAATCAGCCATGAAACAAATTATTGTCTAGAGAATGCTACCATATAGTTAGTTAACAACCACTACACAACCATACATCCCCAAGGCTGACCCAAGATGCTTAGGTCCTAGACTGTTGCATTATGAGCAGAAACGTCGGACAGCTCCTTGTCCATTACTTTCTGAATCACCCACTGAATCTGCTGCCTAAATAAGCTGGGTTCGATGTTTTTTTCTAAAGGGCTGGCGATTCTTAATCTTTCAGAGAATTTGTTGGTAGGTCACCCTTGTTGATTTTTGGCATTGCTGCTCGTTTCTGTGTATCCATAATCTTTTTTCTTCATACTCCAGCATCGTCTATTTTGGACAGAACCGTAGGAGCCCCACTGACGCTGCATTTGCAGCAATGGCAGATTCTTAAGTAGAATCCTATCCTGGAAACTGGCACCTGCTGAGACCTAGTTGAATAAGGTAAGGTCGGCACGGAACAAGTTAGGCTCTTCAATTGTCATCCGTAAATAATTAGCCCCATTTTCACAGTGTTGAATGTCTACATCATCAAAAGGTTAGAAAAATAATTTCTATATAATTACTAAAATGCATGAAATAAAAGTTTGGAATCCAATAAAAGGTTAGCTAATTTGCCTCATGCATCAGGAAATATTCATGTACATTCATGCAGCTGGGGAGAGGAAACTGAGCCCCATAGATTGGAAACTTGGCAGTGCATGTGCAGGCCTGGCCTCGAGGGCTACCTTCAACTGATGAATGTTAGCATAGGGTTACCATAAAAAAGCTATTTAGATAATGTAGGCAAGCATCCTGTGGGGGAACAAAACACAAATGTGCATGTACTGGGGGCAGAATACAAAACACACCTGGACACATTTTCCTGGAAGCCCATAACTAAATCATTCATAAGGACATGGCAATATTATAAAGAAGAACAAAATGGATACTTTATTAACTGCCCCAGTCCCCATTTTTATGCCTACATGAGAAAAAGCAAAGTAACGACTAGCACTGCGAAAGCAGGTGACACAAGACCTTTTGAAGAAAATAGTACTAAAAAGAGACGGAGGAGATATTCATGGTGTTATTATTTAAATAGGGAATGTTTTCACAACTAATAGTTGAAAACACTGGTGCAAAAGATGATTAATCATGGTACGCTATACAGCAGTGAAACATGTCGGCACTGTAGGTAATGGTATGCATAAAAGTGGATAAGGGATTGGTGTGTTGTGTGTGGTTTTAGGCACTCTACCATTATGTTTGTGTGTGTTTGTCACTAGCAGAGTTTTCTGCACTTCACTGTAGCACTTTATACGTTGTTTGTTTTGGACACGTCTTCTTTCCTTTCTTCTTTATTTTCCCGAGGAGTGAGTGACCACCGATGATGAGACAGGGGCCTGTCTGGAAATTGCATACCAGTTACCCCGCTTGGTGGTGTTTCCGTGAGGGGTCACTTGCTCCTCGCACATTTTTTCTCTATTTAGAGTAAGGTCCAATGTGTGGTGTGGACTGTTGTGAACCACTACGATTTGGGTCACTTTGAGTTTTTCGTTCTGCTGTGTTGTCTTGGAGAACAGATATTTTAAACAGGGCGGAGCACAGTGCATTATCTCATTGTAATGTGGATAAGAGATTAGTGGGGAGAAGGATGTTTCTGACCCCCATGTGTCACTGATACATTTGCTCGCTATTTGGATTGGGTCTCATTGTGTATTATTTACTGTGAGTGGAGGGCGACCCTTTCCGTATTCCCTCTGAGCTCCATTATTGTTTGAGTACTTTTATGGCCAGCCAAAACTTTACATCCGAAGTGAAATTAAGTTAGTTTATTTCCAAATTACAGAAATCTATTAAACGCAACTAAATCATAATCCACACAGGAAAAATTATACAGTAAATTGATTCTATCAGTCTCGGCGTCATAGCAACAAATTCATATGCAATGTACAAAAGAGCATTTGCAAAAATAACTAGGTCTGGCGTTCTCAGCCTTTGGGGCATCTCAATGCTTATTTTGCATTTAAGCTTAAATGTATTGTTCTTAACCCCTTCCATGCTCATGACGAGCTCAGCTCGTCATGAGGCACAGTTGAGCTGTGCTGATGACTAGCTGAGCTCGTCATGACACCAGCAAAATGGCAATTTCCAGCACAGGGCAAAAATTACCACAGCAGCGATAAGCATTGGCAAAATCGAGAAGGCTGGCGTGGACTGTCAGTCTTTTGGCTATGTAAGTGCTTGTTTTGTTATTCTTTTTATAAAATAATTTTGTTTGAGCAGCTTCTCAGCCATCGCTCTTATAAAAATATAAAAACATTGACTACAATAAAATAAAAATTTGTCTCAAAAAGTACACATTGTCTTTGTCTCGGCCACTGAATGTTACTACTTTGTGCGTAGATATACTACCTATGAAAGAGTGAAATATGTCACTCAAAATGGAGATAGCCAACTACTGAAGTGGACTGACCCACTGCCACATGCTGTACGCTATGGTGGACAGGAGAAAAATGTGAGTGTCAACAGAAAAACAATGAAATAAAGAGGTCTCGCGGAAAGCCCTTATACGTATAAGAATACTACATATATAATTTAAATAAAATCAGAAGGTTTTGTCCAACACCAGACCTAAAAATAAAGTGCATCATACACTAAGTTTTGAGAAAGACGGTACATTCTTCCATTGAGTGAAATAACATGAATCGTACAGGGCCTGAAACATTGGACTTTTGCAAAGAGTCAATACATAAACAAACATAGCAGACAAGTTCCACTCAGAGTATGTCAGGGGCGTTTAAAATTAGGGTAGGTACGTTCCGCCCAGGCTAGTTCCACAATCATAGTGCAAACACTTCAAATGGAAAATGTGTTTTGTTGGAACAGGTCATTGCACCTTGAACCTTGAGCAGAGACTTGTAAAGAGGGCAGAGTAACAACACATGACTAACCGATCAAGTAAACTGGCATTACATGTACAAAGGCCATGTACTTGGTATGTTCCGGTGCCTCCTGTTGACACAGGAGATCAACCTGCCTAAAAAACAGGTACTTACCTTACATACATTAGTTATAGATTCCTTACCTTAGAATTGCCACCAGGCGTCAGACTGGATCTGGAAAATTGTTTTCGGAGCAGTACCCCTGCGCGTCGGTGGGTGGAGTCGGTTGACTCCACATTCGTCCTCCGCGTCATGGTCGCCGGGATGACGTAGCGGTGTCTACTTAGACGACGCCCTTGGGGGTGGATGTCAGTTCTGACACGACTTTCCATGCCAGAAGCGGAGAGCCATGCAAGACACTAACCACTGGTGCACAAAACTAGGGCCCTGCGAGGGAGTCCCTATCCCTAGAAGTCAGTTCGCAGAACTAGAAGGATGGGTGGGGCGGTTAGGAATCTGTAACTAATGTAGGTCTCTTACAGAAGGTAAGTTACTTTTTCATCTGAAAGAGACCATTAGTTATAGATTCCTTACCTTAGAATACATACCCAGCAATACCAACCCTGGAGGTGGGTCTGCTAACTAAGTTCACACCAAGAAGTCCTGGAGAACAGAATGGCCGAAAAAGCCATCTCTCCGGACTTGGCTGTCCAGGCAGTAATGCTTAGTAAACGTGTGCAGGGATGCCCATGTGGCTGCCTGGTAGATGTTAACCAGCGTGACTCCACACCCCAAAGCAGTAGTAGCTGCCGTCGCCCTGGTAGAGTGGGCGTGCAGTCCTACTGGAGGTTCCTTTCTAGCCAAAGAACAACAGATCTTAATGCCTCGGACGACCCATCGAGAGATGGTGCTTTTGTGCACTGGCCGACCTTTCTTGGGGCCCACATAACCCACGAAAAGTTGATTGTCCACCCGGAAGTCTTTAGTGTGGTCAAGGTAGAAAGACAGCGCATATTGTGGGTCCAGACGGTGGAGTCTCTTCTCCTCCTTGGAATGGTGCTGAGGAGGGAAGAAGGTGGACTTTGTGATAGTCTGACCTATGTGGAAAGAAGTAACCACTTTGGGAAGAAAAGAGGGCCTAGTACGGAGGACCACTTTGCCCAGATGGACAGCAAGAAGGGGAGGCCTGGAAGATAAGGCTTGAAGCTCACTCACCCTGCGAGCAGAGGTGATGGCAAGCAAGAAAGCAGTCTTCAAAGTAAGGAGACAAAGAGAACAATTATGTAGTGGCTCAGAGGGAGCACACCAGATAAGTGAGGACAAGATTCAAGTCGCACTGGGGCATTACGAAAGGAGAAGGAGAGAAGAGATGAGTAATGCCTTTCAGAAATCTATTAATAGGGGACTCTAAAAGAGAAGGCTGATCAGAATGGCGAAGAAAGGCCGAAATGGCAGAAAGATAGCCTTTGAGTGCCCAGAACAGAGCCCTGCTGGGCCAAAGAGAGAATGAAGAGGAGAACCTCTGAAAGAAGGGCAGAAAGGGGATCCAGAGCCTTTGCTGTGCACCATGCCACAAATTTGTTCCATCTACAGGTGTATACAGTTTTAGTGAAGGGACGCCTGGCTGCCAAGAGGACATTACAGACTTTGGGAGGAAGGTCAAAAGCTGTCAACTCTTGACGCTCAATCTCCACGCAAGGAGGTGGAGACTGGACAGGTTGGGGTGGAGAACCCTCCCCTGCTGCTGCGACAGAAGATCCTCCCGAAGCGGCAGTCTGATCGGAGGATCGATGGCCATGCTGAATTGCTCGGAGTACCAGACTCTTAGTGCCCAGTCTGGAGCCACAAAAATTACTTGGGCCCGGTCCTGCTTGATCTTCTTCAACACTCAGGGTAGAAGTGCTACCGGCGGAAAGCCGTACAGGAAGCCGCAATTCCACTCGCGTTGAAAGGCGTCTTGGAAACTCCAACGTGCAGAACTGTTGACATTGCATGTTTTCTTGGGTGGCTAATAGATCTAACGAAGGCTCTCCCCACTGTTGAAAGAGGCTTTGCACCACCTTCGAGTGAAGATGTCATTCGTGATCAATCATGCACCGGCGGCTGAGTTTGTCCGCCCTGGCAGTAAGGGAACCTGCCAGGTGTTGAACCACCAGGGAAATGCCCTGCTGTTCCAGTCATGTCCAAAGGCAAAGAGCCTCTTGACAGAAGGTCCACGACCCCACCCCGCTCTGTTTGTTGCAGTACAAAATGGCGGTGGTGTTGTCCATGAACACCTACACTACTCTTCCTTTGACTGAGGGAAGGAATGCCTTCAGTGCAAGACGAATTGCCCGGAGCTCCAGAAGGTTGATGTGAAGCTCTGAACTCCGCCTCCCTCATGTGGCCGCCCCATCCCAGAAGTGACACATCCGTCACTACTGTGAACTCTGGTTGGGGAAGGGAGAGTGATCTGCCGCTGACCCAATCCTGGTTCATGAGCCACCACTGCAATTGACTTAGTCTCCCCCCCTACCCCCCCACCCACCCTGAGATCAGGACGGCATCAGAAAGATCTCCCTGATGCTGTGCCCACTGGAACGTCAGGTCCCACTGCAGAGCTCGCATATGCCATCTGGCATGATCCACCAGCAGGATGCAGGAGACCAAGAGTCCCAGCAGCCTCAAGGCCATTCTCACCGAACTCTGGGAGTAAGATTGAAACATCTGTATCAATGCCCGAAAATCCCGGACTCGCTGCTCGGGAGGATAGACCCGAAACTGCACTGTGTCCAGAACCGCTCCGATGAAAACTACCTTCTGAGAGAATCAGGTGCGACTTCGGCACGTTGCTAGTAAATCCCAGCGAATGCAGGAGGTCCGCCATAGTCTGGAGATTGGAGACCAAAGACTGGGGAGAGCCCGCCTTTAACAGCTAGTCGTTGAGATAGGGGAAGACTGGAACGTCTAATCTGCGCAGATGAGCCGTAACCACTGCCATCACTTTCGTGAACACCAGAGGAGCGCTGGTAAGGCAAAAGGGGAGCACGATGAACTGAAAATGCTAGTTTCCTACCGTGAACAATAGGTAACACCGGTAGGCAGGCAGGACAGGATTTGAAAGAGAGCATCCTGCAAGTCCAACGCTACCATCCAATCTAGAGGGCAGAAAAGACCTGAGCCAAAGTTAACATCCTGAACTTCTCCTTCCGGAGGAAAAGGTTAACGTACCTTAGGTCTAACACAGGACGCAGGCCTTTGTCCTTCTTGGGTACCAGTAAGTAAGGGGGTGTAGCAACCACGGCCTACGTCCGGAGCAGGTAAGCGTTCGTTAGGTCCATGGGTCAGGAGAGCCGTTACTTCCTGGCAGAGAAGGGCCAAATGATCCTTCGACATGCAATGGAGTGTTGGTGGCATGGAGGGAAGGGTAGTCCGACGTGATGTGTGCCAGTGGGGGAGGTAATGGCGGATCCTGCCACCCAATGGCAACTGGTGGCCCTGAAAAGACAGACTGAGAAGGATTGGAAGCTGCTGAAGGGGGGGGGGGTCATTGGTGGACTGGCCCGCCCGCTGGCCACGAGACCCACAACGTTGGGTCCCATGTCCCCAGCCGCGCAGAGGTTGGGTAGGCTGCGCAGGCCAGTGGCTCTGGGTTGAGCATGATGGGGCACCCCTTCCGTAGCCACGAAAGGGGCAAAAGGCAGACTGCACGGGACGAGAGGTGGATCGAGGCCCAAGGATCTGGCTCCAGCCCTAGAGTCCTCGAATCGCTCGAGTTCGTTGTCCGTCTTGTCGCCAAACAGGCGACGACCATCAAAGGGCATGTTCAAAAGGGTTGATTGAACAACCCCAGAGAAGCCAGTGGACCTCAGCCAGGCGTAGCGCCTCAGGTCTGCAGACGTCGAAATAATTCTACCCAGTGAGTCGGAGGTATCCAGCCCACACCGGATGGCAAACTTTGCTGCGTCTCTACCCTACGTGACAGTGTGGGTGAGCACTGCCTGGGCTTCCTCTGAGCACTGTGGCAGCACGTGCGCAACCATGTCCCACACATACTGTGTGTAACCGCCCAAGAGACATGCAGTGTTCACCGACCCCAGTCCTAAGTTGGCGGAAGAAAATATATTCCCAAGATGGTCCATCTTCTTGGATTCCCTATCTGAGGCAGCAGTAGGGAACGCTACTTTGGATGTTGAGGCTTGGACCACCAACCTCTCTGGAGGAGGGTGTTGGGAGAGGAAAATGTGGTCGCCTGGGGCCGGGCGGTGGTGTCGAGCAATCATCCTATCCACAGGAGCCCCTGTGCTGTGCTTGGACCAAATGCCCAGAAGGATGTCAGTGAGGGCCTCATTAAAAGTCAGCAGGGGCTCAGAAGAGGCCACTGGAGGCTGAAGCACCTCTGTCAGGAGGTTAGTCCCAACTGCCACTGTAGGAAGTGTAATGCCCAAGGTCTCAGTCGCACTGCGCAACACTACAGCGTAGGAGGCTACCTCCTCTGTAGCCACGGTAGGGGAGAAAGAATACCAATGTCTGAGGAGGTATCCAGACCACTGGCATAACCCAACTCCTCTCGCCAGTTCCGCTCCTCATGTTGGACTGCTAGAAGGTCACCAGACACTTCCCAATCCTCCTCACCCTCATCTGGCTGCCACTCAGGGCAGTAGGGAACACCAAGTATGAACAGCGTTACAAAAGTACCCTCAGTGTCGATACCGACGTTGGTCCGGCACCAAGTCGGGGTGAGGCTGGGGTTGACGCCAGCTGGGGGCGCAGCCAGCGTCACTACTGGAACCAGCGCCGGTCCGGATCGAGGCCTGGACCCATGGGGGCCCTGTGGCGCCAAGGCCGGAGCCGCTGATATCGAAGGCCTAGGGCTGCGAGCCGAAACGTGGGGCCCGAATGCGCGCCGGCAGAGTCAGGCTGCCCAAAGATGGAGTGAAGGGCTTCATAAAAGGCACTAAGCTGGGCAGGGGAGGCTCAAGCTCCTAGAAAGGGAGGGAAGCGTGGAGGATTCCCAGCGGGCTCCGAAGACTGAGCCAGGGAGCGGCGACGCCCCTGGTCTCACGTTGCGTCAGCAGCCGGACGGAGAGAAGGCAAAGGGCAACGATGCTTATTCGCTTTCTTCTTGTGCTTCGACTTACCCGATGAGGGTGAAGACTTCGATGACATTTGTGATGGCTCAGCGACCGGTCCAGTGACCTTCCCCTCGACCGGGACCTCGAACGACGCAGAGCAGACTGCTGGATCTCCAAAATCCATCGGGACCGCTACTGCAAAGACTTTGGATTCAGGGTCCGACAGCTGGAGCACTACTTTGGTGTTGCACTCCAGGCACCAAATGCACAAGAGGTACCGACATCAACTTGAGACAGGAATCACAAGGCTTGAAACCAGGCTGATAGCGGGACATCCCTCGTGCACCAGGAGTCGTTAAACTCAAAAAAGATGTTGAAAAAAGTCGAAAAGGAGTTAGCCAAAAAGTGACTAGGAGCACGCTCTCTCCGGATCTGTGCTGGCTGGCCCAGAAAGGACGAACTGACGGAAGCACGCAGGGGCAGCGTATAAATAGACACAGCGATTTCATCCAGACGACCACAACGACGAACACCGAGTCGACAGATGCCACCTACCGACGCGCAGGGGCACTGCTAAGAAAAATATTCTCCGGATCCAAGCTGACGCCTGGGGGTAATTCTAAGGTAAAGAATCTATAACAAATGGTCTCTTTCAGACATGCACACAAAGTGAGCGAGCACACCCTAGAAACACACATCACGTTAAGACCTAGCTTTTCAATCTTTTTCAGGTTTAACAGAAGATAAGCATTTGCAAATTTGCTGTTTGTAAGTGTGAATATCCAAAAGAACAGCCCCTGATTGCTAACTGCGTTCAAATGATATTATTTTGGTTACAGGATCAGAACTTTGGTTACAGGATCAGAACTAAAGGGCAATATTTAATGTGCAGACCCATTTCTCTTTGTGTACTATGAAACGTTGTGAAAGTTTGAGCCAAATTAGATGCCAAGCTCACATTGTCAAATCAAGTGTTCCCTGTTGTTGGGACTCATGTGGGACTGCTGATACAACTTAGGAAACTCGCACCTCTTCTTTTATTTTAAACCCTGCGCACGGTGGTGTCGGCACGGATTGTGTCACAATTGGATTACTGCAATGCCCTGTACATCGGGCCACCGGCGAAGCTACTTGGTAAGCTGCAAGTAATAAAGAACGATGCAGCAAGATTGATTTTTAAACTCCCAAGACGCTCACATGCAGCACCATCAGCTGCACTGGCTCCCTATCAAGCAGCTAACCAGGTTTAAGGGCCGCTGTATCGCTCATAAAGCTCTCTATAGGCAGGCAACAGAATACATCAAGGATCACCTCAGGAGCTACGTGCCAGGACGTACAAAGCTACCAGAAAGCCTACATAGGGAAACCTCTCTTCTTCCATTTAGGAAAAAGCTTAAAATCCTATTGTTCATGGAGGCCTGGGAATAATACATGCCTTGATCAGGCGCACGGACAGATAGCTATTGGTAGGGTTTAGCCACTCTCTCATAAGCACTAAGAAACCCTGGTGATTATGCGCTATACAAACCCACCGATTATAATCAAATCGAGATACCGAGTCCAAACCCTGTGAGGTGCTCCTTTCCTGCTCCCACCACTCAACAAGAGGAGACCCATATATTTAAGCTCACTTCATGGAATCTAGCTGGGATTACCTCAAAATTGGAGCACCCGGAGTGGGGGGAATTAATAGACCAGTACGAACTTTGTCTATTTCAAGAAACTTGGGCCCTGACCACCCCCCATAGAGTGTGTTTCGCAACCTTTTTTACTTCTGCTCTTTGGGGGATTTGGCGGAGACCTTATGGGGGACTTTGCATTTGGGTGGCTACTCACCTGAGTTGCACAGTGAAAGGGTTAGATACCCATTCCTCTGATATCCTTTCTATCCTTCTCAGCTTCCCAGATGGCTTAAAGGTGGCAGTGGTCAATGTTTATCTTCATTCTTCACCATCAACAGAGGCCTCTACAACACTAAACCAGCTAGAAGAACTCTTTTTATCGCTCCCAGCCTCGATTCATAAAAACATAGGGGGTGACTTTAATTGCCACTTTGAACCTCTAGGATGCACTACTTCTGTTACTCAGGAGGAGGATTAAGCTTGGCCAATTCCTGATTGCTCCATGTACCCAACAAAGGGTTGGACCTCGCTTGTTTTACAACTAAATAGATTAACTATCTCATACTCCCTTAGAGCCTGAAACATGAGATTTCCCACAGATACTCCTGGCAAGGTAACATTTAATAGACCAGGAAAAAGTACCACTATTGACTATATAATGGTCAACCTCGAACTGTGGTCATACATTAGACTTCAGACATTAGACTTGGAACTCCCTCCCCACCCCCCATTTCGGCGTACCCAAGACCATCTCTCCTTCAGGAAGAAGCTCAAGACCTGGCTATTCGAGCAGTAACTTACCCCTCTCCCCCAGCGCCTTGAGACCCTCCCGGGTGAGTAGCGCGCTTTACAAATGCTGTGATGGATTGATTGACATTAGGGCCTTTGCAGTCATCTCGAGAGTAGATAGTGATCACAATCTTCTATCCTTAGACCTAAAGTACCCAATCTGTTTTATTCAAAATAACCGATGTAAGGAGGGATCCCACCACCAAAATTTAATCGCCACTGGTGGAGGTAGACGAATCAGATGGGGGAACTTTGTGCAATCACCTGACAAGGTTGCTGAAATGTACCAGCAAGTTGCAAACACTTTACAGAAAGCTTCCACTTTTCCTGTGGAAAAGCTTGAAACTGACCATTTAAATGTATTACAAAATATCCATTCCGATTACATTGAAAAATTGGCTACCTTTTTTTATTCTACTGCTATTAACAAGGCTTGGCCACCTCGCCAAAATAAATGGTACACTAAAATGTGCAGACAGGCGAAATCCGCTCTCTTACGGGAGGTTAAGAGTAGTTCCAGTGAAACAATTAGATTAGCAAGGTCTTATTATAAGAACATTATTGTGAGGTCTAAGCTAGAATGGGAGGAAGATAGATGGGCTGATATTAAAATAGCACTTGATAATCGTGATTATAGGGCCTTCTGGAATCTGGTAAAAACAGGCAGGGCCGACGGCTCCTCTGCCATAGCCCCCAATGTAAGCGAAGAGGCCAGGACCTTGCATTTTAAAAAACTGTATTCTCAAACTAACAGCTTATCCTCCGAGGCCTCTTTTTGCTCCTCTGAAGAGTTATCAGAGTGCAAAGTTCTCGAACATACCTCATTTGGTTGCTCCACTTTGTACCATGACAGAAGTCTTAGTGGCCCTGAGGAACTTACCCCCAGGAAAAGCGCTGGGCCTGGACAGGATTCCTGGTGACCTGTTCCTAAGCGAGCAGAAGGTATGGGCCCCTTATATTTGGGTGTTGTTTAATGCTATTCTCCAGGGCATGGAGGTACTGCACACCTGGTTAGAAGAAATCATTCCCATTTTTAAAAAGGGCTCCCCCTTGATATGGTGAACTATCGCCCGATCAGTTTAATTGACATCTTACAAAAACTGTTTGCCCGAATACTACTCTCAAGGTTACAGCTATGGCTAGACGAACACGAGATTCTTACCCCCTTACAGATGAGGTTTCGGGCTAAGGTTTCCACCACAGACCAACTATTCGGATTACAACTAATCCACTGGAAAGTGCTGATCCTGGGGGGAGGTATTTTGTACTTGATCTTCGTAGATCTCAGATCTGCGTTTGACCTCGTACATAGAGACAAGCTCTGGGTCATACTGCAAAAAATGGGCATTCCACCTTATCTCTGCTATATGCTACAACGCCTGCATCAAGGCAATTATGCAAGGGTGCGGCATGGGAAAATGGGTGAGCTTTCGGCACCCATTAGAATCGAAAAGCGGGTAAGACAGGGGTGTGTTTTGGCCCCCACACTCTTCTCCCTATTCTTCAATGGCCTGGTTGACCATCTCCAGGGAACAAAGGATTTAGATTCTCCACGTTTGGCAGACCGCATTGTACTAGCTCTAATGTTCGCTGATACGTTACTTCTTTCTAAATCATCAATGGGTATCCAGCGAACATTGGAAGCATTCTGCAATTTCTGCTCAATAAGGAACCTGGAGATTAATCTCTCCAAAACCAAATATATGGTTTATCACGCCAGATCAGTAAATTGTCCCCATCCTCACATGAACGGTCTGGCCCTGGAAAGAACTTCCACATTTGATTATCTGGGGATTACCTTGAATGATCGGATGGATTGGCGGTCCCATGTGGCTAAAGCAAATTTAAAACTTGCACAAGTTTCAGGGGGCATTTTGAAAGTACATAATGATTGCCCCCAAAAAATTCTAGGCCCTCCATTAGAAATATATATGGCCCAAACAAGGGGAGGTGCGCTGTATGGAGTTGAGCTCTGGGGACATGTCAACGAAACCTCTTTGGTTGCGATTCAAACCGGCTTTCTTAGATGTCTTTTACGTCTTCCCCAGAGCACCCCCCTGCTTCCATTACGTTTGGATGTGGGCTTGCCCCCAATTAGGAATATAATTGCTAATCGCCCCCTATTTTATTGGAGACGTCTCTGGAGCACCCCCGAGCTTATTAACTTCTGGGAGGAACTGAAGGATTTCCTATCTACTTTGGGTGCAGGGAAGATCTCTTGGTTTTATTTATTTATTTATTTTTTAACCCTTTATTTTCATTTTTGCAGCAATACATTTGTGGGCCTACAACCACAGGGGCCGGCCGTCACTAAAACGAAACAGAAACTTGGTATTGCACAAATACACAGCTCTTCAGCCGACAGCCCGGGGGCCCGGCAGCGATTCAGCATACAGTTCGTGTGAACCATAGGATATTGCACAGGATGAGGTTAAGGTTTTACATTTTAAATATACATGAATAAACAATAAATAAACCAAAACTGACGAGGCAAAATAAGTTATGTGGTAGGTGTCTTTTCAAGGGGGGAGAGCCGTGCCAAGAAACAATGTACGCAACAATAGATGAAAGAGTGGGAAGAGGGGGGCAGGGAGCAAGTAATCACAGTGTCAACAAGGATCTATACAGTACAAGGAATGCTCGGCTATGGGGACTGTGACATTTCCGGAGTGTTTACAAAAGGAGGAGTACACATCTCCCCTCAGTATGAATTCCATTGATCCCATATTCTCCCCCACTTCTTAGGTCTGCCACATGCAACATACACTGTTTTTTCCCCTGAACATGCACCAGTCCATGTTTTCTTTCCACGCTGAAATCGTAGGTTCTCTTTAGGACCCCCACAGTTGTGCTATGTCTCTTTTAGCTACTATGGGTAGCCCATTGAGTCTGTGCCACATAATAATAATTCGGTTCCCATACGTTCAGTAGGCAGCGTTGGGCTTCAGGCAACAACGAGACTCCCGTAACCTCTTCCATGACAGTATGCACACGGTTCCAAAACACAACCACCTCCGGGGGCATTCCCATATGATATGGAGGAAAGTACCCATCAAACGACACCCACGCTTACACAACCCATCCACGGAATAATCAATACGCAGCAGACGGGGAGCAGTTATATAGATACGATGTAGGATCTTTAATTGCACCAGCCGGAGATGGGTCGGGATCGCGACTTCTTTAGGAGAAGATATCGCAGCCTGCCAATCCTCATCATCCAATTCCAGTCCATCACTGGTCCAAGCTTCCTGAAGCTGCAGAAGTAGATCCGTTCGGTCGTTAATTAATTTTTTGTATATTAAAGAAATAGTGCTATCCAGGACATGTCCGACAAGCACTCTATCTTCGAGGGAAGAAGATTCCGGGATCATGGTCCCGGCCGGGAAAACCGAACCAAGCGCGTGGCGGATCTGCATATAGAGGAAATGCTCCCTATCACTAAGCGCATACTCAGACTACAGCTCCTCCAAAGTCTTAATCCTGTCCTTGACCCAAAGATCCCCGACCCTACTGATACCGATGAGGTCCCACTTCTCAAAGCCCTTCGTTGTCCACAAGCTACCCAATCTTTCAGCTACGTAAATCGGGGTCGCTCGGGTCAATATATCCGACCACCCCATTGCTGCGTTCGAGGTATGCCACACCCGCACCGCAACCCCAGTGGGTCCCAGTAGCTTCCTGCCAGTCGATTTAGAGTATAACGCCCTGTTGTAGTTTCCTCCCGGTAACTGCCACTGATCCATTTCAAAGGCGGGATTTGGCATAGGGCCGTACATGGCATGATTGATTGCACTCAATTGAGATGCCCAGTAATAGCGTTTGATGTCCGGTAACGCGATGCCCCCATCGTACCAGGGCAGTGTCAATTTCGCTAGGGCAATAAGAGGACGCCCGCCCCATACCAACTGCCTCTGTAGGCTCTCTATCTCACGGAAATAACTTGCAGGTACGAGATCAAGTGTGTTTTGAAGGGCATATAGAAATCGTGGGATGGACATCATCTTAAAAAGAGCTGCCCTCCCGACAGGGGACAACGGCAGGCCACACCAGGCCGCTACGTCAGATTTAAGCCGAAGAAGCAGGTTACGTTCATATTGAACAGCAGGGTCTAGTGATATGAAAATCCCCAAATATTTAAAACCAATCTGTGATATCTGTATCGGACAGATACGCGGCAAGGGGGTATATCTCCAGTGAGAACATAAACACTGGATTTAGCCCAATTGATCACTAGACCGGAGTTCTTTCTGAATGAACTAAGCACATCAAACAGTACTACTAGTGACTTCCGGGGGGGAAGTGAGGTATAATAGAATATCATCTGCATATAGCGATATGCGGTCTTCAAAGTTGGGGGTCCACCTAATACCCTTAAGCGATGGTTCCCACCGCAACCAAGCAGCTAGGGGTTCCAAAGCGAGCGCGAAGAGCAAAGGAGACAATGGGCACCCCTGTATCGTGCCCCTCCCGAGAACCAAGGGCTCCGAGAGCCTGCCGTTAACCACAACCTGGGCCAGCGGTTCCTCATAAAAGAGTTTAACCCAACCGATAAACCCTGGGCCAAAACCGAACTTCGCGAGAGCAGCCCACAAATATGACCATTCCACAGTGTCAAAGGCCATCGTGGCATCCAAGGAGACCAAGATGGCCGGCTCATGCAGCGACTCTGCTCTCGCCAGGACGCCATGAAGACGACGCACGTTCAGCGCGGTATTGCGGTGAGGAATAAACCCAGACTGATCCGGGTGTATCAAGTCGCTGATCACCTTTATTAGCCGATTTGCCAGCAGTTTTGCCAAAATTTTAGGTTCAGCATTTAAAAGTGATATCGGTCTGTAAGACGCACATAGGTCCCGGGGTTTCCCTTCTTTGTGGATCACAACAATGGATGCACTATCCACTATCTCCAAAGGGTCCACAACTCGCACTCCATCAGCTCTCTCAATCACAGGCACAACACGATTCAATCTTTTCTTTTTATCCAACCAGGCAATCAGCTTCCCTGCTTGATCTCCAACATCATACAGCCGCCCCTGCTGCTCACGACTCATAGCTTTAGCCGCATCAGTCACCAAGGCTCTATAATCAAACTGTTTGAGGTTTAGAGCGTGCAGCTTATCCTGTGTGGCACCAGACTCCCACTCTCCCTCCAATTCAGTGATTTCAGCCTCTAGCCGTACTACCTCCTCATTCTTTCTTTTCTTTGCACAAGCAATCAACGACAAAGCTTGACCACGGATTACCGTCTTGAAGGCTTCCCATAGTGAAATGGAGGAGGATACCGACCCCACATTTTCGGTGAAATAATGCTCAATAGACTTAACCACGCCTGCCCGGGACTTAGGATTACGAAGATGCCAGGGATTAATCGGAGCCACTCGACCCACCGCTCCCAGCTGTATATCAATAGAGTCAATGGTGTACTAAACTGATAATCACACACCTGATAAGTGTTATGTCTTTTGTCCAGCCTGACAAGGACTATAATACTTCGGGTCAATCGTTCATCTGGAAAAGGCGGCGGCATAGCTATCATTTATAAGAATTGCTACACCTGCCGCTCCTCTCCAACTAACCTAACCAGCTGCGAACACCTCACTTTCTCGCTGGACTTCTCCCCCACATGCACATTCTCAGGCACTCTTATCTATCGGCCACCCGGCACCCCGACCAACTTTATAAACCAACTTGCACCGGAGGTAGCCAGTGGTGTCTGCTCCTCACCTAATTACACCTTATAAGGCGACCTGAATGTGCACCTGGACGACCCCCTGGACTCGGCAGGCGCCGAACTACGCAATAATCTGGAGGCACTAGAACTCTCTCAGCGAGTGCTGCAATCCACCCACTATAAAGGTCACCTACTAGACCCAATCTTTAGTAACTGTACCCATCTCACAGTTAGTCCATCCATCCCCCTCCCATGGACGGACCACTTTCTAATCCCATTTACCTGGGCGCCGTTAGGCTCGCGACAAGCTACCAGACCCTCTAACTGCTCAAACTCGCTGCAATGAACAGGCCAACTACTTCTACAACAAAATAGCCACGATCTACTCCTTCCTCCCCCTACCCCCCCCACCCCCAAATAGAACAGAAGGACACCAGACCACCCCCACCTACCACCCTAGAAACCTTTCCACCACTGGAACCTCCTAGCCTGGAAACCATAATACTCCAGGTAAAGTCTGGATCTCCCAGTGACCCAGCCCCAGCTCATATCCTCAGAACAATTACCCCTACCATCCTGCCCACCATTCTGAACCTGATCAACAACTCCCTTTCTTCGGGGCTTGTCCCCCCCGAAGTGGAAACAGGCAACAGTTAAGGCCCTCCTGAAAAAACCCAATCTAGATCAGATGAACCCGGGGAATTACCGCCCGATTTCCCTGTTACCGTGGATAGCCAAAGTCGCAGAAAAGCACGTTAATCAATCCCTTACAAAATTCCTGGAAGCAAATAAATTACTGGATACATCACAGACTGGGTTCCGCCCCATGCACGGAAAGGAAACCGCTTTACTGGCTGTAACAGAAGGAGCTAGAACGATTGTGTATCAGGGCGGCACTGCGGCCATTATCTTATTGGACCTCAGTGCCGCCTTCGACACTGTGAATCATGACATCTTGCTTCACAGAATTTCAGAGCTAGGGATAACATCCACAGCCGCGGCCTGGCTACAATCATTTCTATCAGAGCGCTCATTCAGAGTCTGCGAGGGCAATACCACCTCGCCCAGTAAACCACTCAGTTGTGGGATCCCCCAGGGTTTGTCCCTAAGCCCCACACTGTTTAACATATACATGCACCCCCTCGCAGAAATAATTCGCCCTTTCGGCGTTCAAGTCGTGTCCTATGCGGATGACACGCAACTGGTGGTAACCCGGACTCATCCCTCCTCCTATCCTAGTGATCTCAGAGGTTGATTGGAAGCAGTATGTACCTGGATGAGCCAGTCCTACCTGAACTGAACGGCGACAAGACAGAGCTAATGGTACTGGGTAACTCCCCACAAAAATCCATTGTCTCTTTGTGGCCACCAGCACTAGGCCCAGCACCCCCAGCCAGGAACACCATCAAGAGCCTAGGAATCTGGATAGACAGCAAATTAACTTTTGGCCACCAGGCAACCAAATTGTCTGCCACCTGCATGGGCATTATAAGACTCATCCGAAAAATCCTGCTGCTCCTCCCTTTCAAGGCCAGAAAGATCATGGTCCAGGGCCTAATCCTCTCCCGGCTGGACTTCGGAAATGCCCTTTATCTAGGAGCCCCCGAATCAACCCTGAAAAAACTCCAGGTAATTCAAAACTGCGCGGCCCGTACCCTCCTGCGCATTCCCTGCCGCCAATCAGTGAAATCTGAACTAAAAGTCCTTCACTGGCTGTCAGTAAAGGACATAATCAATTTTAAAAGCATGTGTATTGCCCACCGGGCCTACTGGAGGAAAGGAGCAATCCTGAATCACACCCTGATCACCCCCTACCACCCCAACAGACTGCTGAGGTCGACTCATACCTTTCAAGTCATCATACCCAGGTTCAAAAGAGAAAGGAGTGGAGGAAGAATGTTCTCAACAAATGCGGCAAGGCTCTGGAACTCCCTCCCAATCTCTATGCGTTCAGAACCCAACCTTCTGCACTTCCGGAAAAAACTAAAAACCTTTCTCTTCAGCAGATAAAATCGACCCGCCCCACACACCTGTATTTTGCTTAAGAGCTAGGATGCCTACGGGTAGCTATTGCGCTATACAAAAACTAAATCCAATCCAATCCAATCCAATCTTGTCCTGATGAGGATGATGCCCCTCATTTAAATTAAGGCATCGAAACGTCGTCGACCAAAAAAACCCCTTATGCAATATGACATTTAAAATATTGTGAAATGCAATGGTGTGGTTATAACAATCTTTGTCTGTAACACGGACTACAAGTACACAGACATATTTTTGCTTTGCTCCTTTTACCGTTCTGTTCGTTGTTTTGTCTGAATGTTGTGGGTCACGGCTGTGCCCACTTATTATTAATGTACTCATTCTGTTTTATTAAGAGAATTGTTAAACAAATTCCTTGATCGGCTGGACAAAAGACATAACACTTATCAGGTGTGTGATTATCAGTTTAGTATACCATTGTGTCCACGAGTAGGGACCTCTGTTTTTTGAAACATGATACTGTCCAAGGTCCCTATGGCATACCTTGTGGGTTCCCTTGTCTTTCTTAAACACGTATATCAATAGAGAGCCACAGTGGGGAGTGGTCCGAAATACCCCTGGCTAGGTGCCTGACCTCCCTCACTGAGACGGCCTGCACTGCCGGCATAAGGACATAATCAAGCCTAGCAAGGCTCCCGTGTGCACCAGAGTGAAAAGTGTATTGTGCCTGTCCAGGGTGCATAAGTCTCCAACAATCCACCAGACCCAGTGTCTCCAGGAAGTTACCCAGCCAAGACTGCGATCTCGCAAGATCTCTAGGGGGGCTGCGATCCTCTCTACCAGAGACAACAGAGTTGAAGTCTCCACCCACAACTAAAATACCCTCGGGGAGTCCCAATACTACTCTCCCCAAATCAGCAAATGTCATTGTTCGCAGGCCTGGCGGAACATACACAGAGAGTATGGAAATCGTCTTCCCCTCCTATCTGCTCGTGATAGCAACATATCGTCCCCTGTCGTCTAGGATAATATCATCTAACTCCAAGGAGAGGGAACTCTTGATTAGAATAACCGCCCCCCCTAGATCCAGTAGTGAATCCCGAATGTGCGCCGGTTCATTGCATGGCATGTGTTCCCTATCAAGTGAGTTTCCTGCAGCAACACTACATCAGGGGAAAGACGTTTCAAAAACTGCAGTACTACCCCTCTTTTTATCCTGTCCCCCAAATTGTTAACATTCCAACTTAGTACCCTCACCCCCCTACCCCCCATCCCAGGAATGAAGGCAGACTCCCTCCCACAGCGAACCGGACACCAAGATCAAAATATGCAGTGATACATTGCCTCTAAACAAAAAGAAATAAAACAAAGTCCCCCGCTCCACCCCCAAGGAAATCCCTTGAACACATCCCCCCACCCTGCACCCCTGCGTTAGACTAAATAGCCACCCCAACTTGCAGTGTGCCTGTCGCCCTGGCATAAAACTAATCTACAAGAAGAAGAACAACCCCGGAAGGAGGGAGAGTCCCGTCTCCCCTACCGCCTCTGGGTATATACAATTGTATGTACGAACACAGAAAGTCATCAAACCACTGCTGCAGAGTCCGTATACTGCTCGTGCCGGTCACCACTCCTTACTCCTGTTCCAACGGGCCACCTTCTGCGCCCCCCCGAGTGCTCCGGGCGGTCTCGATGTGTTGGCAGAGTGTCAAGCGAGTCACTAACGACCTCAGGCCGATCAAAGAAGAACGTCCGTTCGTTGCATTCGACACGTAGTCGAGCAGGAAAGAGCATTGCATATTTCAATCCCATGTCTCTCAATCTCTGTTTCACCCCCAAGAATCCCATCCTTTGCTTCTGCACAGATTGAGTGAAGTCTGGGTAGAAGCCAACCATCGCATTCTCAAATTTCGTGGGTCCATTGGCCCGCGACGCCTGCAGGATAGCGTCTCTATCCCTAAAATTGAAGATTCTAGCTATTATGGGCCGTGGTGGAGCGCCTGGTTTATGCTTCCCGCCCGGAAGTCTGTGGGCACGTTCAACAGCAACAAAGTTACTGAGGCCCTTGGGGGCCAGATGATTCAATATTAGGTCCTCCACGAGGAGATCCGTAGTCAACTCGGTGGACTTCTCCGGAACCCCAATGATACGAACGTTATTGCGCCTTGCTCGAATTTCGAAGTCTTCCAGCCGGTGGGCAAATAGATTGTTGGAGGATCGTAGATTGTGAACCTCTGTTTGGAGATCGGACATGTCAGTCGTGAGGCTGGCGGTCTTGATATCTAGAGACTTGACCCGTTCGTTGGTCTTCACCAGGTCAGTCCTGATCAGGTTAACATCGATAGCCATCGTATCAAGCTTTAGAGCCAATGTCTCGTATTGCTGGCCCATGGACGTCTTTGTGCTCGCAATGGCGCCCATGACGTCTCGCAAAGTCAACTCATCCGTCGCTGAGGAGCCATCTCCGGTCTCTTCCAAGGTTTTACTGCCACCACTGGGGGATCCTTTAGGCCGAGTGTACCGATCCATGACATTGGATTGAATGGCGCCCCCTCGGTGCGTGACTTTGGTCGTCCGTTTCTCGCTTTCTGGCTTGCTCGCCATGTTGAGCGATGTGCCCCGGAGGGGCCTCTGAGACCTGGTATAAATGGCTCCTCACAAGTCAGTCTTGGAAGAGTCTAGATATGAGACGCAGCGGGTGACCGTACAATCCGAAGTTCAGACCATGGGCCACCGAAGTCCGTAGGTGGCTGGTTTCGGTAGACAAAATCCAAAAACGAAACCGAAAGTACCTCAAGGGCACTACTCAACTTCCACTGGCCGTTGTTATTCAACTACCACCTGGGTATCTTGGGGACTCGAGTCCCAGGCTGCTCCTCGGTGTAGGCCGTCAACTTTTGGAGTGGAATAAGTCTGGTTACCGGCACCCAAATCGATTCCTGAAAAGAGCTTTTATGTCAGCAGGGTCATGTCCTTAATAACCCGTCGTCTTCATCAGGATTAGTGACGGGATATATGCGGGAGGCGGCGAGGGTCTCGAGAGCCCTGTGCTCACGCGACCATCTTGGATGCGCGCTAAGCTCCTCCTCTCGAAGATCCCTTGGTTAATGCATATTAAACATCTTTGCTACGCAATGGGAAGGGCTGATCTATGGCTTACACCAGAACAGACATGCCCCTGTATCTCTAAAAAATCTCTGGCACTTATACTTAAGGAATACCATCTGGCTAACTTACTACAGAATAGCGCTACAGGGGTGTTAAACTCCAGATTTCTGGAGGTCAAGTCCATATATCCCTTTGAACAATTCTTTTTTTTTTTTTTTTTGGTGTAAGACGTTTATTTAGTACTGTCAAGCGTACACAGCGTCACGCCTACAACCCTGAGGCTGGCCGCTATCTGTACATATCCGGTAGTTACAAAGCATCCAAAGTAATTGTTCACATGCAAACTTACAGTTGAGAACGAAATATCTTGACAGTACGCTTATACAATTCAAGCAAATCAATGCGTCTCACTTTTTATAGTTTTTGTGTTTGTTACATGTTCGCTAACCTTCAACTCGTACGGTATTCAATCTACTCGTGAGATGTCTTTTCGACCATCTGCGGTGGGCCCTGCAATATCACGGTGCATGACACTCAACACACTGCAAAAGTGCTAAGCAAGCTGCGATAAGCCATGACATTTTGAATAAATGACAATCCGATATGACATACATCCAGCTGTCTATAAACAGATATCCTTGGCCCTGGGGGGGGTGCGCTGTAGGATAGAAGGGGGGGTATCAATGCCAGGAACCGTGAGCTCACCCACCCACATCCCTCCCGTAATCTGTGATCACAAGAACTTGCAAAGGTATAACAATAATGGAAAATGTAGACAGTTAATCCTCGGTTCCCTCTGCAGATACCTCCAGTAGATAACATTGCAGAGGAGCCCAGATATCGGTAGGTCTGGAGGCCACCGGCAACAGCTCAGAGTAGGTATGCAGTTGGTCCTGACAGTATACCAAGTCTCTCAGCCATTCCTTAAACTTGGGGGCTCTCCCCCTTCCCCATCTGCACGCAACTCTACGTTTAGCCAATAGCATAGCCAGTGCTACATATTTACGGTGGGCTGCCTGAAGTGGTTCTACATAGCCCAGCAGCGCCAATATCGGAGATGGTTCCACCAACGTATGTATCATTTTAGAAATGGCCGTAAAAACTTGTTCCCAGTAGTAGTGAATTTGAGCACAACCCCATGCAAGGTGTAAGAAATCAGCCCCCGGAACCCCACACCTATCACAATTATCAGTGTCTCTCAGTTGGAATCTGTGCAGTCGCACCGGTGTGTGACAAAGCCTGTGTAGAAATTTATAATGAAGGATCCTATATCTACTACTAGATGAGATGCGTTCCGTCTGCTGCAAACAGAAATCCCATTGCCTATCCGTGATAGGCACGGCCAACTCCTGATCCCATTTCTCCCTGGCCGGCAAATCCGTATAGTCTACATTGGCACGGACAGATTTGTACAGCGTGGACACTAGTCTGCTGGGGTTGTCATTCAAAAGGATATGTTGCAACGGGGTCAGGATAGGTGGTTCGTGTGGAAAGTCAGGAGTAACCGCCTGCAGTCCGTGCCGGAGCCTGACATAATAAAAAATATCTAGTGGCGTCGGCTGGATCCCTACATAGAGCTGCTCCCTAGAGCGGAATGTGCCATTATGGTACAGGTCCCCCCCATGTAACGACATGTATCTTCTTCAGAAGTTTCTGAAAGCCTGATTCTTGTAAAAGCGGCATTTTTGGGTGATATACCAACGGCAATAGTGGGGCATATAACAGCCCGATGTCAAGCTTCGAGCCAAGATACTGCCACGCAGTGACAGTGCTTAGTACAGTGTTAGGTGTTTTATCCCTACCCTCCACAGTGGAATAAAGAGCACCCTCAATCGGTGTTGGGTGTGCCAGCCAGTGTTCCGCTGCCAATTGGGGCATATATCTAGGCTGCCGTATCCAAAAATAAGCAAAATGGGCCTGAGCTGCGCGGTAGTAAAGTTCAAAATCAGGGATTCCAAAGCCCCCCTGTGAGTAGGGTCGAATGAGAATCTCCCATTTGAGTCTCGGCGATTTCCCGCCCCACACTAATCGAATTAGCTCAGTACGCAACAATCGAAAGAAAAAGCCTCCCGGGTGGAATGGTATGTTTAAGAAGAGATATAGTAATTGAGGGAGTATTACCATCTTAATTAGTGAAGCCCTACCAGCCATGGACAGTGGTAGGGTTATCCATCTAGAGACGTTCTCACTGATTTTACTCATTACAGTGCCATAGTTAGCACGCATCAATGCTTCTCTGTCTTTTTCAATACGTATCCCCAAATATTTAAAGTCTCCCTCGCACCAGGCAAGTGGGTAGTCCAATGCAAACCTATGCGTTGAAGCGGTGAGAGGGAATATACATGATTTGGTCCAGTTTATTTGGACACCAGAGAGGACCCCAAATCGTATAAATTCTCTAAGGATAGGATTCAAGTTCTCGCAAGGGTGTCGAACATAGAGCGTGATATCGTCGGCATACATTGAGATCAGAATCTGCCGTTGAAAGCACTGCAGCGCACTATCACGGTGATGTTGGCGCAGCTTGGCCGCAAGGGGCTCGGTGGCTATGGCAAACAGGAGCGGGGAGAGGGGGCAGCCCTGCCTAGTACCTCTAGAGATCCGAAATTCTGAGGACAGTTTGCCGTTAATGAGGACCTTGGCCACCGGGTCTGTATACAATAATTTAATCCAGGATATGAAGATCACGGGAAATCCCATACGCCCGAGCACCCGGAAGACATAGTCCCATTCCAATGAATCGAACGCTTTCGTGGCGTCCAGAAAAATAGCAGCCATTGGCAAATCTTCGTGGACTGAATCATATACTGAAAAAAAAGTGCGGAGGTTATGCGACGTTGCCCTACCCGGGACAAAACCTGCCTGATCTGGGAGTATCAGGTCAGGTAAAAGGAGACCAATTCGCGTGGCTATAAATTTGGCCAGAATTTTCACGTCGCAGTTCAATAGCGATAATGGTCTGTATGAATCGCATCTGTTAGCAGGCTTCCCAGGCTTAAGAAGGGACGTTATAAGGGCCATTCGCATGGACGCAGGTAGGTGACCAACCTCCAGAGCATCTTCATATACTTCGCGCAAAACTGGGGCCATGAAGTCTATATAAGTCTTGTAAAATTCAACAGGAATGCCATCCAGTCCAGTGGCCTTACCCGAACTCATGTGCATTATGGCCTCCCGTACCTCATCCAGTTCAAACGGGGCGCTGAGAAACGCTCGCTGCGAATCGCTCAGCCATCCCAGCGACACATCTGCCAGGTAGTCATCGAGTGTTAAGTCGCCCGCCCGGGTAGAGGAATATAGGGCACTGTAATGTCCCACGAATTCATTTAATATGTGTGTGGTGTCCCTGAGGAGAACTCCTTCCGCAGTCTCTAATTCAATAATGACAGTAGGTGAACGCATAAGTTTAATCGTCGCAGCTAAGGCCTTCCCCGGTCTTTCGCCCTCCCCGTATCTTCCAGCCACCCAGTGTTTATTCCTGAATTTCACCTCCCGTGCGGCTTCATCTGAGTATTCCGACAGCTTATCTCGTATTACCGCAAGCGTGTCACTCCCAGGGCTATCCCGAAGAGTATTTTCTGCATCTCTAAGTTCTGACTCCAGAGCTTTCAACCTATTCCTTATACTCTTAAGCACTCCTGATCCTTTTGAAATGCAAAGTCCCCTGAGTGTGACTTTGAACGCATCGCAAATGGTTTCAACGTCATTCACCGAATCTTTGTTACGCTTGAAGAAATCCAAACATTCGACTCTAAGTTCTTCCTGAAATTCAGTGTCTAGCAGCATCGTGGACTGCATACGCCATGCCGCAATAGGGGGACCTAATTCATTGCCACGCAACTTAATGAGTACAGGGGAGTGGTCTGAATATGTTCTGGGGAGATGCGCTGAGTGCTGCAGTGATGTATAAAGCTGTGATGTCAATAGTATATAGTCCAGTCTGGCCCATGACTTCGCCTGAGCAGTAAAGTGCGTACCCTCTCCTTTGGTCCCATGCATAGACCTCCATGCATCTAGTAGATTATTATCCTCAATCGTGGCACTAAGAGTCTCCCTCCCTTTAGTATAGTGGTGGGGGGCAGGATGTGACCTGTCCAAAGTAGGATTTAGGGTAATATTGAAGTCCCCCCCCCAAATAAGGTGCTGCGGCCCTGTTTCCACAATTGCCGCCCACAGGTCAGTAAAGTATCGTGGGTCATCCACATTGGGCCCGTAGCAGCAGGCTAGTGTCACAGCTATGCGTCCTAACCTCCCCCACATCAAGCAAAATCTCCCCTGTGAGTCAGCCTTAGAGCCCGCCAAATGAAAGGGTGTGTTTCTCTTTACTAAAATAGCTGTGCCCCGTGCGTATGACGAATAGGAGGAGAATACAGTATGTGAGGCCCATTTTTTCCCAAAGGAGTGTAACCCATGTAGTTTGAAATGTGTCTCCTGGAGTAAAGCAATATGAACCTGATGACGATCAAGATAGCCCAGTATTTGCCTCCTCTTCCTAGGATCCCCCAATCCTCTCACATTCCACGTGAGTATATTCAAGGCAGTGTCACCCATGCGTGCAGGTGGAAAGATGAGTCAGGGGCCGTGGCCCATACCATGGTAATTCCAGTACCTGCAAACCACATGTTGCTTCCAATTCGTGGACGCACCATTTCCCCAGTGGGACCAGAGGGCCAGTCCCATGGAAAGTGTCATCACCCTTCATAGCGCAGTGCTGTAATATAGAGCTTCCAATGCGCACCCCAGACCCACTCACAGGCTGGTCGTAGCCAAAAACATCCAATCCTGAGTGTAAAAGAAGTTCTCTGATACCTATTGCACATGTAACGAACATAAACCAAACAGTCCCCCCGATTATGCATCCATCCCACCCATCCCCAACAATCCCCAACAGGCACATAGTGTGCACAAAAGTAACAGCAGTAAGCTCAGACCATTTGCCCAACGGCATTCCACGCACTCTTTCACAAAGGGTCCAATTCCTGCAACTTGTGCCCATCGTATGCAAGCTCCTCCGTCCGCCACCCCCCTCCCACTGAAGCATCCCCAACTTGCCAGTACCTCGGGCCCACCCCCCACCCAGAGTTTGATTCAAACATTTAAACAGGAACAGAAATAGTACCAAGTCCCATGGGGTACACCCATCAGGGGTCATCTGAGGTGCACTACCACCCACCCCCATTTCTCCCGCTCCGTGCAAGCAAGCTCCTTATGTCTCTGTCCGAAGGAGAGGGGAAGAGGGGGGGTGGGAGCCTGGCATACATTACCACCTGTAGTCCGTACCCGTCCGTGGTACCCCTTGAAATCGGCTCTGTGTCCACAGTCAGTAAAGGCATCGAGTCGTGCCGTGAGTCAGGGAGCGTGTCTCAATGGTGCATATACATTCAGGTAGCGAAGTGCAGCAGTGTTCCTACTCGGAGCTGGAGTCATTCTGGTTCTCAGCACCTGCAGCCGGTCTTCCCCGTTTTGGCAATGTTTTGATGTAGTCCTCGACCTGTTGTGGGTTGATAAAAAAATGTTGCGTGCCTTGATGGGTCACCCGCAGTTTGGCCGGGTACAGAAGAGCATAATCAATTTGCAGGTCTCTGAGTTTTTTCTTAACTACAAGAAATTTCCGGCGTTGCTCCTGCACCACTGGGGTAAAATCCGGATAAATAGAAAAAGTCACTCCATCATGCGTGAGGTTCTGAGTTGTCCGGGCCGCTCGCAGTGCTGCATCCCGATCTCTATAGTTGAGCAAGCGCGCTATGATGGGTCGTGGCGCGGCACCAGGTTTAGGTCTGGGTCCAAGCGATCGATGAGCGCGCTCCACAATGAATTGGTTGGAGAAGGCCTCCGCTCCGACCGCCGCAACAAGTATCTTTTCGATATATAGCTCCATCTTCCCTGTGTTGGTCGTCTCTGGTACGCCCGTGACGCGAATGTTGTTTCGTCGGCTCCTCGCTTCCAACTCCTCATTTTTTGCGGCAATGACCCGCAGCACATTATCCATTCGTGACAGTGTTGAGGTATGAGATGCTGTGGTGTCATCATTATCAGAAATGCGGCGCTCCACTTCGGTAATGCGTTCTTCGTGGATATCCATTTTTTGGACTATGCCGTCCATTCTAGCTGAGAGTCTGTCGACCTTGTCCACGACAGTGGCAAAGCCCTGGCGCATTTCTTGTAGCATGGTAGCAATGTCTGGCATCACCTGAGCTGGCGCAGAGACTTCAGCAGAGGGGCTCCGAGGCTGTCCGCTATCCACTGTATTGCGAGTGCCTTTTTTCTGGGCTGCGGGTTCAAATTGCAGCTTGGGCTGCCTATTATCCGGCTTTCCCATGGCGCCACGCGGAGAAGGGTGCCCTGTCCTAGATTAGTGCAGATCTTGCTGGTTGCAGCCGGTAGCGGAGAACCTCCCTCGCCGCTAAGCACCCCCACTCCAGAACGGCGTTGTCTGTGTCACGATGGCAGCCAGACAATAAGTGCGCAGTAGTTTCCGCAGCTGTGACATGCAGGGAGGGAAAGTCTCTGTTCTCGGGCGGGCGTATAGGGAAGTTACTTAGCACTTGAATTCCACTGTCATGTAGCCCGTGAATTCAGCATGGACACCGGTTTTCCTGAAGCTGCTCCGAGAGTGAAAGAGTCCCCCTGCGCCCAAAGTAGTTTCACTATCATAAGGGTCGGAGAGTCCGTGGCTCCAGATTCTCGTTAGAGCTGTGTGTTTTCAGGGCAAGGGCGAGGGTTACAACACTGTCAGGAGATTGTGCGCTGCCACAACAATGTCAGGATAACGTGTGCCGCCACTACGCCACATCCGAGACAACTGCGTGCAGAGCGAACCCAGGGAGCACTCACATGAAAGCCCCACAGTCGGCAGTATCCCCCACCACTATCAAGATGAATGCTCTCACCGGCGTCACAGGAGCCCTCTTCATGCACGGGCGTCAGTATCAGCGCAGGGTCCGGCGTGGCGGATTCGGAGCTGACAGCGCCTCACAGCTCAAGTCTCCTCACGGAGGCGGCAGTCAGAGCCCCGGAGGTCTCGAGGGAGAACAGCGGCTTACCGAACGTTTCCGCCGCTTAGTAGGCAGTCAGGTTCATCAGCAGCGGTTGTCTGTATCCCAGATCCACAGTGTCCGTAGGGCCGCGGGAGGAGCCGCAGTCCGCCCCCGCAATCGCGCCCAGGAGGTCCGCCGCTTATGCTGCTCAGGCCCTCTCACCTCGTGCCATGCCTCAGTGTAGCGTAGTTGTCCGCGCCGCCACTGAGCTCCGCAGCGGCAGGGCGCCTTCAGGGTGACACCACGACCAGCCTGATCTTCGGATGTTTGAAATCTCGAGCCGCCAAACTGTCACCGAGTGTGGAGGAACACTCACTCTTCCATCATAAGGGGTTTGGGACGGGCAGGAGCAGGTCAAAGAGGATAAAAAGGAAGGATATAAACGCCAGGCTGCTGGAGCCTCACGAGAGTGCGGCCATTCAGCTTGTGCGCCCCCTAGCGCCCCCCCATCCCTTTGAACAATTCTTGGACTGTATTCAGCCCCCTCTAGCAAAAAAACTTTATGAGCAATTCAGACATGGAACACTACCTGTAAGGGACCTTACGAATAAGAGGGCGGGTGCTAATTTTCCACCCAAGGTTTGCCCAGGTTGCAATGCTAGTGTAGAATCTGACTTACACATTCTACTATTCTGTCCTTTATATGCCAAAGCAAGAGCCAAATGGATTATTCAACTCTGTAAAAACCTAGGCCTTAGGAACTACCAGGAAGTGTATCGCATTTTAAAATAGGATTCCTCCCCTTTATTGGTATTTGTGACCTCTAGGTTTTTATTTTCCATGTGGTGCCATAGAAGTGTTAAGCTCAAAGCACTAGAAAGTGTTTCTAGTGCCCAGGTGGCTCGTATCTCTTACTAATAAGAAGGGGGACGGCAAGTGGCCAAACTTGAATTATTAGACCACCATCCTTGCATCTAAAGCTCTATTTCCAGAAATAGAACTGCTTTGTGAATATTTTTTTTTTAATCAATATTTTTAAAATCAATTTTAAGGCTTTTTATTGGAAATCTTTCTAGTTTTAACCTCAGAGTTATTATGCCAAAAATGTATTAATATATATCTTTGTATGTTGTGGATCAGTCCAATGTTGTTTTATCTTTGTACTGCTTTTATGGCCTATGGCCGATAATAAAGTATGATGACCGACTGGGATACCTGAGACATTGATTCATGTAATGCTTGCTATAAGATGCATATCTTAATTGGTCCATCAATTGATCATATTAAACTTCTTTTGCTTCGAATATAATCATTGCCTAAGGTTTGTATATATCTTTTTAAGTTCTTTGCTAACTGCAGAGATGTATTGTATTTTACAGTAATTATGCACTTTTATGGGTCTTGGAACCGAAATAAAGTTCAATGATGATGGTATACAAATACCAATTATCATAACATAACATAACAGGAGAGGGTGGGATTGCTCGAGCGGTCAAGGTAAAAGATTCTTCGCCTTGCACAAACATGCCCATCTGAAAAAGTGCACTGAAAATGTGCTTATTAAAGGCCGGCAACTGTTGACATGCAGACTGGGAACAAGGAGTTGCAGCATATAAGGCTAGCCCACAGCTCAGCCTCAGCAAAAAAGTGTACCTTTAAAGTTAGCAATAAGGAGGACGGTGAGGACCTGAAGCAGCTCTACACCAGCAGGGGATTGGCACTAGAGGCTTTGAAGCCTCCTATAGCACAAAGGGTGTGCACACATGCCCTACATGCGCTCTGCAGAAGCTTATACAATAATATGAGTGCAATGTACTGTAACAGTTGACGATAAGACCTATTAAAAGAAACCAGGCTGGAAGTTACAGCCGCAAAAGCATCCTCATAGCTTAGTGACACGCGGAATAAAACCTCCAGTTTGAGTCGGTTATATCCAAACAAACCAAATGGGGCACTTGCTTTAACACACCACAACCACGCACCAACAACGCACCAACAAGGCTATCAATATTGCCCCATCTTCGTAACCATGCCTTTTGGAACAGTTATGTTAAACGATTCAGGATTCCAACGCTGCCAGAGAGCTAGCCGGAAATTGTTTTCTGAATAGCAAAAATGTAGTGTCATCAGCATGATAGCATCCAAATCACTAATGAAAATACTGAAGAAAACTCAGCCAAGAGTACAGAATGCGGAGGAGGAGCTACGCGGGCATCCAAGATGGTCGCGTAAGCAGAGGGCTCCCGTGACCCACGCCGCCCTCTCACAAATATCCTTGAAATATCCTGAATTTCTATATGGGCTTTTGAAGATCTACTCTTGCTGATCCTAATATACTTTCAAGAACGGAGATCGGATTTCGGGAACCATTTTTACATTGTCTTCAACTTTCTGGCCTGCCCCCGGACGAGACTGGGGTCTCTGATGCTCTGGCTGGCCGAGGAGTAAGTCAACAACAGCGGTGAAGGGACATCCTTCCCACCGGTGACATTGTTACTTTCAGTTTCGGTTTCTCCTCGACCTCCTAATTGACTGTTCTGAAAGTGATCCTGATTCCGAGTTGCGGAGGCCTTGGCGCGCTGTGCTTTCCGGCCATATCCCTAGTCTCACAGTCTACGATTTTGCACCGGAATCTCGCTTTGGCGACTCAACGATATTTGCCATTTACACCAGGTCCAGAGGGCCCCTTCGGGGCGCGGCTTCCAATATGGCGACCAAACCTGAAGCCGAGAAGCGCAAGACGAAGGTGCCGACCCGTGGGGGACCCGTTCAAACTAATGTTATGGATCGATACACACAACCGAAGGGTTCCCCCGGTGGTGCTGGCCGTAGTCTTGAAGACCCAAGGATGGACCTTATGGCGTCATCGGAGGTCTCGCTCCAGGACCTAATGCGCGCCATCACAGGGATGAAGACTGATATGGGGCTGCAATATGAGGCTATTGTGTCCAAGATCGACACGGTGGCCGTTGATGTCACTCTCATTAAAGCGGACTTGGCTAAGACCAACGAGAGGGTCAATGCCTTGGACCTTAAGGCCTCCAGTCTTGTCACGGATATGGCGGATGCACAGTCAGAGATTGGTAACCTGCGTACATCGCAAGATATGATGGCCAGAAGTCTGGATGAGTATGAAAATAGGGCCAGGCGTAACAACTTTCGCTTGGTCGGTGTGCCTGAGAGCCACGGCGCCACCACCGTTGACCTGCTAGTGGAGGATCTGATCGTCACCCACCTCGCTCCAGCCGGACTCAGCAAATTCTTTGCGGTTGAGTGTGCGTATCGTTTCCCGGGTGGACAGACTAAACCGGGGGCTCCCCCGAGGCCTATCATCGCTATGCTCTTCCACTTTCGGGATCGAGACGCTATCCTCCAGGCCTCACGTAGGCACGGCCTATTGAAGTATGAGAACAGTTCAGTCACCATGCATCCGGATTTCACTCCTCAAGTCCAACGACAAAGGATGGGGTTTCAGGGAGTGAAACGGCGCTTGCGGGACTTGGGACTCAAGTATTCGATGCTATTTCCGGCTCGACTTCGCGTTGAGTATCAAGAGCGAACTTTCTTTTTTGACCAACCGGACTGTGCTGGCGACTGGCTCGACTCGCTGCCGAAGATGGACGATGGGAGCGGAGGCCCTGGTGGAGCGGACGGGAGTGCATCGGCACAGAGCGACACTTTGGTTCTTGATGTCTGGTTTGCATTCAACGGCTGAGTTTTGCTATTATTTCTTAATCAGTGGTTTAGTCCTGAGGGTGGTGCGGGGTGGGACAGTCTCTTTTCCTTCTCTGGGGTTCTTTGTGTAGTGTATTATGAAGGGGCGACAGGCACACTGCAGATTGGGGGTGGCTTTTTAGTCGTACGCAGGGGTGCAGGGTGGAGGGTGTTGTAACTGGCAGTTGGGGGGTGGAGGGGGGTCTGTTTTTGTTTTTGTATTTGTTCCTTTCACATGGCACAATAAGTATTGCTGTTATCCTTTTGCTTTTGGGCTCCGGGAGGGGAGGGTTGTGGTGCTCCGCTGGGATGGGGGGTGGTGATTTGAAATTGGTGTCTTGGAACGTTAATGGTCTGGGTGACAAGATTAAACGGGGTGTTGTACTTCAGTTTCTTAGACGTCACTCCCCTGATATTGTCCTGTTACAGGAGACCCATCTGATAGGGAATGCGTGCAGGGCCCTGGATAGACGCGGCTATAGATTGGTAGCTCATGCCAGATTCACATCTGGCTCTAGAGGGGTAGGCATCATGATCAAATCCTCCCTGCCCCTTGAAATAGACAAAGTCACACTCGAGGATAGGGGTCGGTACGCCGCTGTCTCAGGGCGGTGGGAGGGGAAGGTGCTCATAATTGTTAGTGTTTACATTCCCCCGGGTCTTCAGGCTACCACCTACGCCGATCTGGGACGGACTCTCCTAGGGCTTCCAGATGGTCTCCTTGTATTGGGTGGGGATTTTAACTCGGTGGTCTCTGGTGATTGTGACTGATTTCCCCCCAGAGTCCTGCCGGCGTCTCAGCTATGGCTTTCTGAGCTGCTGGAGACCTTTGGATTGGTGGACGTTTGGCGGATGCTACACCCTACGCATATGCAATATACATTCCACTCTGGAGCACACTGTAGTCTCTCTAGGATGGACTATTTTCTGATGCTGTCCGCCCACACTCCTTCGGTGCATGAGGTCCGCCATCTTCCCAGGGGCATTTCTGATCATTCACCCTTGTTGCTCGGGGTCTCAGTGGGTTTGTTTAGCGAGAGCAGGGTTGCCCCTATCCATCCGTGGCACTTAAGGAATCCCAAGATGCGTTCCGAGCTTATCAAGGCTGTTGATTGTTACTTCAATAAAAATGTGGGGTCTGTTTCTTCATCTGTTTCCTTATGGGAGGCCTTCAAAACTGTAATACGAGGTTCTGCACTGTCATTGATTGCTGCCAACAAGAAGACCAAGCAGGAGGAATTAGTGCGACTCGAAGATGAAATTACTTTGCTTGAAAGCGAATTGGGTGGTAATGATACTCCTGCAGTCTTACACTCCTTGGCGCTAAAGCAGGCTGACTATAGAGCCCTGGTGACCGACGCTGCTAAAGTTATGCATAGGAACCAGTTGGGCAGACTCTGATGTGGGTGATAAGGCCAGTAAGCTTCTGGCGTGGTTAGATAAATCTGAGAAAATGAGCCGAGTGGCGCCGGTGATTGAACGGTTGACTGGTGAATGTGTGTCTGACCCAGGTGAGATGGTGGATTGCTTTGTGGATCACTTCCAGACGGTCTACCGATCGGTAAGTGACAGAGATGAGTCGGATTCCCGTTTGCTCTTGCGCGATATCGCACTACCCTGCATTTCGGAAGAGGACAGGTCCATTATGGATGCGCCTATAACGGTGGATGAGGTCGCTACTGCTATACGATCCCTTCGATCGGCTAAGGCTATGGGGCCAAACGGTCTGCCCATCGAGCTCTACAAGTTGCGCCCTGACAAGATGGCGGCATACTTGCGAAATATGTTCATGGAGGCCTTTGAAAATGGCCTCCTCCTCCTTGATCAGCGTTTGGCCACTATTGTTGTCATCCACAAGGACGGCAAACCCCGTGACCGTTGTACCTCCTATCGCCCCATTTCTTTGCTTAACGCGGAGCCCAAGATCCTGGCTAAAGTGCTTGCTACTCGTTTGCTAACGGTTATATGCGACCTGATCCATCCGGATCAGTCCGGCTTTATCCCCCTTCGAAATACTGCACTCAATCTTCGGAGGCTTCATGGAGTTCTCACAAGAGCTGCGACGCTGACCCAACCCGCCATCTTGGCTTCTCTTGATGCTACTATGGCTTTTGACACCATCGAGTGCTCTTATCTCTGGGCGGCTATCTCAAAGTTCGGTTTCGGCCCTAATTTTATCGCCTGGGTTAAACTCCTTTACGCACAACCGTTGGCCCAGGTGGTGGTAAACGGCAGGGTGTCTGTTTCGTTCCCGCTTGGGCGTGGCACCCGACAGGGTTGTCCGCTCTCCCCCCTGCTTTTTGCCCTAGCGCTGGAGCCGTTGGCGGAGTGGCTCCGGTGGAAGTCCTCGATCAGGGGCATCCGGTGGGCCCCTGATCTTGAGGATCGTGTCTCGCTATACTCCGATGATATTCTCCTTTACTTCACCTCACCTCAGAAGTCCCTCAATGTGCTCTTTGATGTCCTCACCTCCTTCGGGAAGAATTCGGATCTCGTCATCAACTGGACTAAATCCTGTGTTTATGTCATAGCGGGGGAGCTTCCTCCACTGCCTTGTAGATTCCCGATCCAGGTGGTTGAGACTGGTTTTAAGTACCTGGGGATTCAAGTCTCCTTGGACTCCTCTGTCCGTTATGATCGCAACTTGTATGCTCCTCTCAGGCGACTTAAGTTGGACGTCTAGCGGTGGCGGCGCCTGCCCCTATCCCCATTGGGGCGTGCGGCTCTTTTCAAGATGATGTCGCTCCCAAGATTTTTGTATGCACTGCAAAACTTTTTCGATCCTATACCCTCCGGATACTTCCGTGAGGTTGAGAGCCTTCAGAGACAACTGATCTGAAACGGGAGGGCGCATATCTCCTTACCCAAACTCACTTTGCCTTGGTACGATGGCGGCATTGCCCTCCCGGACATCAGGCACTACTACTGGGCCTCCCAGTTGAGCGCGGTTAACCATGTAACGTATTCCCCAGGTCCTGCTCCTGCTTTCGCGATGGACAAGCTCCTCATGCCGGGCGGGAATTTCAACAGGGCACTGTATTCCAAGGAGCCATTCCGCGCTCTGACTGGACCCACGAAATGTGCTGTACGTGTGTGGAGGGATGCAAATGTTGCTATGGGCTGGGGCGATAGGTTGACACGACTGACTCCATTGTATGACTCTGATAGATAGGGTAGCTTGTGGAGAACGAAAGGGTTTGCTAAATGGGATACGATTGGTATCAGCAAGGTGGAGGATCTCTGGTCCAAGGGCACGGTTAAGTCCTTTGACGTCCTTAAGGTGGAATATGAACTTGGTGACAAGGAGTACTTTCGGTACCTTCAGGTGCGGCACGCCTTGATTTCGGTTTTCCCTCCGGGGGCAGAGATTCCCCAGTCGTCCCCGCTCGAGGATCGGATTCTAGATGGCCACGTGCCTGACAGCACAATCTCTCTGATCTACAAAAAGGTTATTAATAACAGGGCTGACCTCCTTGTGCGACTCAGGGCTTCGTGGACCACAGACGGCCTGGAATTAGATGACGAGGATTGGCAGATGGCCGTTGCCTCCCCTAAGGAGGAGGCCATTCCGGCTCGCCTTCGTTTTGTACAACTGAAGATCCTCCACCGAGTATATATGACCGGTACGCGACTGGTGCGGATGGGTTACTCGATTGATAGGCTGTGTAAGCGTGGTTGTGGCATGAGTGGTACCTTTCTACATATAATTTGGGAATGTCCTGTGGTGTCCGCTTTTTGGTCTAGAGTGCCTGCAATAATGGAAAAGGTCACCGGGGTCTCTCTCTTGCCTGAGGCCCGACGGTGCCTGCTCAACGTTTGGGAGCCCACGGACTGTACTGCTGCTCAGACATTCTGGGTCACTCTTGGTAACATGGTTGCCAAGAGGGATATTGCTCAACTATGGGGTTCCCATAGACCGCCTGGGATAACAGCTTGGAAGGAGAACATGGACTGGTGCATGTTTAGGGAGAAGACTGTCTATGTTGCTCGGGGCCGTCCTAAGAAATGGGGCAGGATTTGGTTCCAGTGGAACGCATATCGTGGGGATATTTGCACTCCTCCATTTGATTACACTACTGATATCCCATTGTCCCCGTAGTTGACGTTCCGGATGTATGTCTATAGTAATATTTTACATCGTTCTGTTTACCACTCCCCCGTCCCTGGACATATGTCACAATATTCTTTAGAGATTGGTTCCCTCGCCCCCTCCACTTGAGCCCTTGAAATCTTTCTTTGCCATGTGCTTGTGTGGTTTGTTTCGTTAGATGTTTTTCACCAAAATCTTAAAATGAAACATATTTTATCCTTCTGCTTTTTCTGTTTCATGCGCCTGTACACTGATTAGTTGCTATTCTCCGTACTGCCTGTACTGCCTCTATACCTACTATTCTGATGTTCATTGTCATAGCGGCCGGCCCGTTCGGGTTGTAGGCAGACGCTGTGAGCTGTGCATACCGAAATAAAGGTTTTAAATTTTTTTTTTTTTTTAAAAAAAGAGTACAGAATGCATGCTTGTCACACCTCCTTCTGAATAGGAATGTATTTATTAAGTCGCTTAAGAATCCGAACTCACCAATCTCTTTTTTCCACAAGGCCTAGGCAGTATGGTGAAATAGAACTGTAATTTTTTTATCAAAGGCAATTTTCAAATCGTTTTTATATTTTTTTTTAATTTCAAGTCTTTTTTATTAAAGAGACAGATTTTCAAAGAGACGAATACAAAAACAAACAAAGCATACATTTGATTACATTCATGTGTCAACGCAACCAGAGTTTTACAATTCAAATAGAAGGGAGCATCAATCTTATGCAACAAATGATTCTCTAATGATGAGGTAAATGAACGGCATAATTAAACATATGCAATTATAATCAGAAGGATGGTTGCAATAGGAGTGGTTTTGAAAATGGGGGAAAAGGAGAAGAGAGGCGAAGAAGAAGGAAAGAGAGGGAAGGAAGAGAGAAAGGAGAAGATGTAGAAGAAGAAGAGGAAAGAAGAAGGGAAAGAGGGAAAGAAAGAAATACGGAATTGACATGAGATCAGTAACAGCTATTAACATGCAGTCATGTTATGTACTCCAAATCGTAACAAGGGAGATAAAGCGTTTACGTTGTGCTCTTATAGGTGACAGGAACGTGTTCTAGATTAGTGAATATGACCATTGTGCTAATCTAAGGCGGATCATAACAAAGATCCATAGAGTCAAGTGAACTCCAGAGCTTAGCATGCGATTTCCGACACGGTGAAGAGTGTAGTGCATCATTGTCTGCGCCCCTCAAGGAGGCCAACCATTCATGCCATTTCTTGAAGGAAATATCAGATGCACTTTTCCATTTGCTTAAAAGGACTTTACACGCAAGTGTAAGCATGAGATCCATTAGGTGACGGTCATGATCATTCACTAATATGGAGTCTAATGCCCCAAGTATGACATATGCAAATTCTCTGCTAGGTCGGAAATGGAAGGTTCTTTGAATGTAATTATGAATTTTGTCCCAAAAGGTTTGGAGCATCGGGCAATTGAAAAACATGTGAGCTAAGTCCCCCACGTGTGACTTACAATGCCAGCACAGAGTGTTATCAAGGAGTTTTTCCGGCGACCAATATGTTCTATTAATCAGCATGAATTTAGTTTGAGAAAGTATCGGTGATATTTTGTTGGAAAACGGTGTAAGATGTATCTTATCCCAGTCAAATGATATTTTAGAGGAATTATGTTCATTCTCCCAAGCGAACTTTCACTTCCTATGCGCCTTCTGGGGGTTTGGGGAGAGGATTTTATAGATTTTAGACACCATGTGACCCGTTGAGAGGAGATGGAACAGCTTGTTACAAATTGTAGGGTCGCTCGGCGAAATGGCTCTGGCAGTGAGAAAGGATTTGAGACGCAAGAACCTGTAGAAGTCGAGGGGATGGAGATCAAATCGTGATTGTAAAGTGGCGAAAGGTAGAGGCGCAGACCCTTTGTAAAGATCTTTCACTAAGTTCAGCCCCTTCTTTGACCATTGCTCCCAAAACAGATGTTTACCCCCCTCCTTAATGGTTGGGTTGAACCACAACGAGGACAAGTTTAATTTGCTTATTTTGGTTTTAACTTTAGAGTGTCTCTCTAGGTTTAAGAGGGCTCTTCTAGTATTTAGAAATATGTATTTGGAGTGAGGGAAAGTTGCCATATCCATTGACATTAGGGCAGGTAATGGTAAGTTACTAATGATGGCCTTTTCAACGTGAACCCAAACAGGAGTGTATTCGGATTGAAGTTGGAACCAATTCACACCTTGTTAGCACAAATAAGCCGTCTGATAGCACCTGAAGTTTGGTAGGCCTATGCCTCCCTTGTCTTTCGCTAGTTGAAGCTTTTTCCTGGAGATTCTTGGTTTTTTGCCTTGCCATAAAAAAGTATTAAAGAGCTTATATATTTTGGTGAGGAAGTCATCCGATAGTAGCATTGGAAGCATACGTATCAGATAGTTGACCAGAGGTGTGATCATAATTTTCAGGGTTTCCGTTCTGCCCCACCACAATAAAAATTTCGGTGACCAACCATCTAAGAGGGAAGATATCTTTTTATGAAGGGTATGCTCATTAATTTTGAGGGTGCTAATTCGGTCCTTCTCAAATTCTATTCCTAAGTATTTGAAGCTTTTTGTTTGCCAGAATAAGCCAGAGTTACCTAATATGCTTCTATCACCTATATTATTGAGGAGTTTGACCTCCGTTTTGTCTTTGTTAAGCTTATAGCCTGATACCTCGGCAAAATCTGCAGTAGAGGACATTAGGGCCGGAATCGCTAAATCTGTGTTTTCAGATATGACTAGGACGTCATCAGCGTAGGCCGAAATTTTTACTGCATAGTCACCAAAGCAAATACCCTTAATATGGTCATTATTCCGTAAGTAATAGAGGAAGGGCTCGATGGCAAGTAAAAAGAGGGAGGGAGATAGGGGGCTGCCCTGTCTCGTACCTTGTTCCAGGTTAAAGGGTGATGATAGGCATCTCCCTGCACGCACTCTGGCCGATGGGTTAGCATATAGTGCCATCACCATCCGAATAAATTCTGTTCCTAACTTGAACTTGTGCAAAGTGGCTTCTAGATAAGACCAGTCGACCTTATCAAAGGCTTTTTCTGCGTATAATGTTACTGCAACGGTCGGGTGGTAATTAGTTTGGCCTTCTCTATTATGTGTGCTAGGGTGCGGGTGATGTCGCTAGATAACCTATGCTTGAGGAACCCTACCGCTGATGGGTGAATGAGTTTGGGCAGGATTTTCTGGATTCGTTTGGCCAGAATCATGGCATACATATGCAGTCACGGTTGATCAGCGATATCGGTCTGTAGTTCTTCGGGGATTTCGGATCCTTCCCTTGCTTAGGAATCACTGCGATAATTTCCTCCGCAGGGGTACCAGTGACGTGGCTGCTGTTAGCGAAGCCCGTGTACAAGTCTTTGAGAGGTTCTACTAGGATTGAGACGAAACCCTTATAAAACATGGCGCTGAACCCATCTAATCCGGGGGCTTTCCCGGTTTTTAGAGTTTTGATGGCTTGTTCTATGTCTGCATCGGATATGGGAAGATTAAGGTCTGCCTGGTCTTGCAGCGATAGAGATGGGAGAGTACAATTATCTAGGTATATGTCTAATTTGGTGCTATCAATTTCTTTGTTTTTACTATATAAGCCACTGTAGAAATCTTTAAATACATCAGCAATTTTGGTTGGGTCAGTGTGAGACGTCCCTAGTTTATACATTAGGCTCTTAATAGTAGTACGTTGCAGCTTAAATTTTAAATAAGATGCAAGGCTCTTACCAGCTTTGTTAGTTTGGCATAGTTTGAAGTTGTTGTGGTTCTTGAGCCAAATTCCAGCTCTCTCACTAATAATCTTGTTATATTCATAATTTTTGGTCATTATGTCATTTAGGGTCTGAGGGTCTTTAGAGATCACGTGTCTCTTTTCAAGCGTTGAGATCTCTCATTCTAGGTGTGATAGGTTACTGTTGGCATCTTTGTTCATGGCTTTACGAATCTTAATTAGGACTCCTCTGATAGTGGGCTTAAGGGCCTCCCATCTTGTGAGGTCGGTAGTGTCTCCCTTTTTATTATGAGCAAGGTACTCCTGTATAGCCATCTCAATGGCCTTCCTATTCGCATCATTTTTCAAGACAGCGTTATTGAATCTCCATAAGCTTTGTCTTTTGGTTTCATTATGTATTGCCAGTGTCATAGTGATGCAGGAATGGTCAGAGACTACACATTGCTCAATGAAAGTGTCATCGATATTGGCAGTTGAGTGACCAGATATGAGGATGTAATCTATGCGCGAGTACGATTTGTGTGGAGGTGAATAAAAGGTATAGTCCCTTTCCGTTGGATTCAGCAATCTCCAGGAGTCGGTCAGATTAGAACTGTAGCAGAGATTGAGGAGTGCCTTGTGTGAACTACTCGGGCAAAAGGGGCAATGAGAGTCTCTATCCAGATGTGGGTCGAGAGGTAGATTGAGGTCACCGCCCATGATGTGAGTCACATTATCTGGGATCGTGTGTATGTGGTCAGATAACTCTTTCCAAAAACGTGGCTCATCTTTGATAGGGGCATAGACGTTTGTTACATAAAATTCTTTGTTACCTTTCAACAATTTTGTAAACACCCACCTACACTTGGAATCAGCAGTATTATGCAAGACTTCAACATTGGCTCTCTTTGCAATGAGGGTTAAGACCCAGTTCTTTTTTCCTAGGGCATCCGAGCCGATTGCTTTTATTTTTCATTGAGTTAAACTGTGCCGAGTCAATCTTAGTTTCTTGTAACAATATAATATCACCCTTCTGCCTGTGTATATAGTCTAATATTTTTCTTTTCTTAACGGGGTGATTGATGCCCTTTACATTAAGAGAAACAATTCTAATGGACTGTTTATTCAGAGCCATGATATGGGAAGAAACGTGATTTATCGCGCTGAGCATTATTTGAAGCGAGAATGGTATTAGGTGCTGTGTGTTTGTGCCATGTGGGGCCAAAGGGCCACATGAGGGGCATGCAACAGTAGAAGTGAAAGATCTTGTGGAAGTAAAATAAATGTTTTATTTTGTGTTGTTAATTAAAACCTTTACAATATTGTTGCATAAAAACACATGTTTTAAAAATGTACAAATTCTCGAGTAGTTAAAAAAGAAAGCTTTCTGGAAGTCCATGTATTTAATGTAATTGTGGAAGGAATTTCAATGTGTCTGTTCGTTACACTTCACGCATCCGGATTCAGGCCTTTGGTAACCTTTTTCTCTGTGTTTTGTATTAGCTGCAGTGCCTTCTGACAAAATCTAGCGGCCATAGAAGCTATCTGCAATTGAGGACAGTTCAGTGCTAGGATGACGGCCGGGCGGCATGATCTGATTTGAAGAAAACGGAATACGGGAAGAAGGTAATAACTTCTCAAGTTTTTCAAAGAGGGGCAAATGCACAATATGTGCAACATTGATTCTTCCTTTTGTCCACATACTTTGCAATCAGGGGTCGGCCATGTTTCTAAGGTTTAGAATTGTTTTTTGGGCGGCATTGGATATGTGATTGACTAGATAGGGTTGCTGCTTCATTTTCCCATACGTGGCCAACACCGTCCAACCGTGTTTTTTCTTAGCTGTTGCGGCTTTATCTAATAACCATGATCTTTGCTTTGCAGCCCCGTTGGTCGCTTTTTTGAAAGCCGCAAAGGTTTGGTTTGAGTTCCATGACTTTTCCAGCTTAAGATCGGACAGGGCTTTCTCGCATACTGTTTTCCAGGCGTTTTTCGACTTTGTCTGGTTATTCATCCCAATCCAACAGAGGCCCATGAGCGTGACCTCTTGAGCTGCTCTTCATTTCCAACAAGTTTTTAACATGGCCGCTTGTCTGATTTGATGCTGATTTGGGAGACCAAATTCCAGGCGAATCTGCAATTGAGATACGAACCTCGGGATCTGAAAGATGTATTTGAACAACTCTGAATGTGGTGTGTTCAAGAAATTTGCATCCTTTCCCCTGTACAATTCCGACCCATATGTAAGGGATGGTAAAAACTTGGCGGCTATTACCTTCAGCAAGTGCGAATTAGATGGACAATTCAATTTTGTTTTTAATAGGGTTTAGGGCAAAACGTAATTTGTTTGCCTGGGCCTTTCTGTACAGTTGGTGCTCTTTCAGGGTCCACCTGGCATCAACCACTATGCCCAGATACTTATACGAGTCGGTCTGCTCTATTGTATTGCCTGCAATGTGCCATTTAAATGATTTCTTCCCTGGCCGCGTGGCAAAACAGACGATCTTCGTTTTTTTGTAATTAATTTGCAAGCCCTGTGCACTGATGTAATCATGGAGCTTCGTGATGGAGCGTTGTAGGCCCAACGGAGTCTGACTGCACAGTACGATGTCATCTGCATACTGTATGCTCCTAATTTTGTGGTGGGCTAGCTTTGGTGGATCGCTTTCTATCTCCGCGATGCTCTTGTCCAGGTCCGCTGTGAAGATGTTAAAAAGCGATGGGGCCAATACGCAACCCTGCTTGAGGCCAACATGGGTGGGTATTTTTCCAGTTGCTCTGTCGCCTTTGCCTAGTTTTATTCTTACCCAGGTAGATGAATATAAGTTGATGATGGCCCGCAACAGCTTTGATGGTATATCCCAAGTGGCCATTTTTTGCCATAGTGCCTCCCTCGGGACTGTGTCGTATGCTGCTTTTAGGTCAACGAAACACGTATACAGCTTAGTTGTTTTCTCCCTTGCTTTGTCGACCAAGAGGTTTAAAGCCAGCAGGTTGCATAGTGTGTTAGTTCCAGGCCTAAAACCTGTCTGCGTGATCGGGAGAATTTTATTCGCACAAACCCAGTCTTCTAAGGCCCTCAGCAGATTCAAGGCGTAGATTTTGGCCTCGACGTCTATGAGCGCGATGAGGCGATAATTGGCTGGATCAGATCTTGTGCCTGCCTTGAAGATTGGGTGTAGAATGCTGCCTCTCCATGATTGGGGAATGCTTCCGGACTGGAAAGCGATGTTGTATAGGGGAGTAAGATGTTCCGCCCACAACTGGTGGTCTTGTTTAAATAGGGCGTTCGGTAAGCCATTCGGGCCTGGGGCACCCTTGGATCTCAAGTTTTTAAGTATCTTTTCTACCTGCGATGGCATTATCCAGTTTGCGTCAAAGTGCGGGTCAGCGTCTTGGTTATTTTTTAATTGCAGGGTCTGCTGGACTGGACTCCATGCTAGCGTGTTGTTGCTTTGTGTTTGCTCTAAATATTGTATCCAGTCTCCCTCAAGTATGTTAGCGTTGAGGACCCGAGCGGCTTTATTTGCAACTTTATTAATTTCTGCCCAAAATTTCCCGTTATTGTTTGATTTACTGGATGCTAATAACGATTGCCGGATGGCAGTTTGGTATTTTGATTTTTCTAGCCACACTTCTTTTTTGTAGTTTTGCCTTAGTTTGTAAATTTGATTGGCTGTGTCTTCTCCCTTTGACTTTGCTATTGCTTGTAATTTTCTGATTTCTTGATTTAAAGTCCTTTTGTTACACACTATGGGGCCCAGAGACACTTGAGGGGCTTTAACTGAGGTCTTTTGGTGTCTATGAGATGCTTACCAAATCTCTCAGTTAATGTTATGATCAGTCTTTCCCAGTTGTCCCGGTGTGCGGATGGATTGTCTCCGGTCGCTTCTGTATAGGTTTTTTTAACGTATGTCATTATCTCTTTGGTGTTATTGCCATTCAACTCAAGTCTTTTGAGATTGTAAAGGCTTGGTGACTCAGTCAAGACTTTGCTTGCTGCGGCCCTTTTGTGTTGGACACTGAATTAAAATGCTTGCAAACTGTGGTCACTCTCCAATTTGTGGATGATTTTATAACTAACGACGGATTGCAGGACCACTAAGTCCACGATGGTAAAGTCCAGCACTGAATAAGCCTGTTTGGCTATTCTGGTTGAAGATGCTGGTTGGTCTTGTGGGAAAAGGCCATTCGAAGCGATCATTCCGACCTCTGCAAACATTAAAGCACACTGTTGACCGATCTTAAGGTCAGGATTTTCTCCACTTTGTTCTTGGAGTCTGGATGTAGGTAGATGTTACAAATTATCAATGACCAAATGTCTTGGGCCCTCTGAGTGCCTTTGTCGGGGTCTTGCGTCAGCTCAATTTTGATACACTGTATCCATTGTTGGCCTGTGTCGATGTTAACGTACGTCCAAATGATGCCGGTGTTCAGATAGATTGATAGGCCTCCGGCTGCCCTTCCCGAAAGGCCTCTTTTAGTTGCTTGTAGTTGGATTTCCTTGAAACCGTCTATTTGCTAGGAAACCGTTCCAGGTTTCTTGTAGTAGAACGATGTCAAAAAATTTTAAGATTAACATTAGTTCTGCGTCGTTAGTTTTGCCCCCCAGGCCATTGATGTTCCAGGAGCAGGCTTTTAGAGTCGGTTTTCATGCTTCCACCATCCTTGCCACCGATGAGTTTTGTGTTGGAGGTAGAATTTTTCGGCATTCTTTGGATCCCTCTGTCTGGCCATGATGGATGATACGTAAATTGGCCCATCCCTCCTTGTTGGTGACCGTACCATCGACGGCCCCCCGGAGAATTCCGCCTTCTGGTTTAGATCTTTCTTCCGGCAGAGCGGATAGTGGGCCTGGGTATCTTTCTCGCGGCACTGGTCTTATTTCTATTCCTCAGTTGGCGAACTCTTCTCTGTATCGCCATACTTCTTTAGCAATTTCGGGGTCCTTCCATGTTGCCACTGTCATTTCTCTCCCGTTTGTATTGGGTATTGATTTGAATTCAATGCTATCTATGTGAGATGTGTTCACGTCTTTTAGCGTCTCGAACAAGCTGGTGAGTTTTAAAATGGCACTCCGATTTAGGATGTAATGGTTCCCCCTTGAATTGTAGTGCGGTATTAATTCATGCATTGTTGAGCCCACGGGATAGGTGGTGTCTGGCTTTTTGTTCTGATTTGAAGAACAGAATTGGTTATATAGTGTGGGTGGTCTGTCTGCACTGCCCTGATTGAGGACGATCGGCTGCGTTCCCAGCTCGATGTCAAAGGCCACCTGCTGTGGTCTTGGTTCCGCTGGGACTTGTATGTAGGGTCTCCGTTGGTGCTCTACTGCAGTTTGGTTTTCTTTGGGTGCCGACACCGTTTTCGAGAAATAGTGTGAGATGGTTTTCTGTTCTGCGTACTGTTTCGGCGCAGGAGAGCCAACCGCCGGTTGCATTGTTAGTTGAGGTTGTTTTGTGATTGGAGTTCTTTGGTTCTTAATGACGACTGTTGGTGTGACCTCCAGGAGCTGAGTCACTGGAGGACGTGTCAACCCACGGTCCACTTGCTCTTCCTGGTCCACCTTAAGTGGCTCTTTATAGTTTGGACATTGCAATGTCGTACCTGTGGTTATGATAGGGTTGGGGATCCTTCTGGCGTCTTTTTTCCCCTGGTGCTTATTATGTCTTGCTTTCCTCAGTCTCTTGCGTTCACGCTTTGTCAGTGGGATGATTTGTTTTGTTAGCCCGTTGGGTGTGGTTTCCGGGTCTTCTCTCCTCAAATTTTCAGGCTCTGCCGTGCTTCTGTATGGTTGGGTTCCGTTTTTTGGGGGTGTCCCGAAGACATCTTTCCCTATGTTGGCTGGGTCCGGAATGCCTTTTTGATGGTTTGTTGTGGCTTCGATGGTGAATTTCTGGGTGGCCGTAAGACGGTGCGTTGGGCAGCCTTCCGTTTTATCCACCCTTGTGTCCTCGCTATCTGATGTAGCGCTGGAGATTGAGCTTAACGTACTTTCGGGTGAAGTTCCGGTCCCAAAAGTTTCTGAGGAATTGTGGGCGTTATTTGGTTTGTTTTGAACCTCTACCAGAATCTCGGTTAGAATTGCTGGTAAAACTTTAAGATGGTTCATTGTTTCAGAGCACTGACATTCATGGTACGTTGTGTGCGGGTCTTTCTGTACCCGTTCAATGAAGGAATTCAGCTCGAGAATCTTTTTATATATGACCGCAACATGCGCGGCTAAGATTTGCAAGATATCTATCTGAGATTCCAACATTTCAGAGTGTAGGAGTAGGGCTGTTGAGATGGTTTCCTCATATTTATGAACGGCGGCCACAATGGTGCAAAAACTGGTAAACTATTATCTGCTGGAAGTTTTGGGTCTTGGGGGCTGCTCCGAGGTTTGTCCCTTGATTTGTGCCTTGCTGAACCCAGGGCTCGTAGTTCTCGAAAGTCTGGTAGATCTCGTTGGTCTCCAGCCTGACCCATGTCAGAAGTTGGTGTGTGGTTAGCCATTCTGATCCTTTGCTCAGGACCCTTAGGGGAAGTTTTTATACTTGATGTGGAAATGTTCAAATGGAGCGGGAATAACCCCGACGGGCTGTTTGGTGTTTTGCTGCTGATTATTTGATTGGTGATTGTGGTGCCAGCGCTGATCGGATTGTTAGCCTCCTGTGAATCTGCGCATGCGATGAGATTAGGTATGGTGTTATGCTTTTTTAGTGCCTCTGTACCTAGCGAGCCATCGTTTGACTGTTAGGCCGTTTGGAGTCTTCCTTTCACTGGGGGGTGGATCTTTGTTAACGGTTTCGATGATGACCTTATCCAGTGTGTCCAATGGGCCCTTATTGTCTGTTCTTGGAGCTGATCGCATATCAACCCCGTGGGCACCATGGTCCCCCGGGCCGTACGATGAGCCTAGGCTAAGAGAGCGCCGCGTCTCTAGGACAGTGGGTGCCGTTGGTGTTTGGCATGACATCAGAGTTGAGGTCACCAACTTCCTCCCTTGTGTTTATTTGGGCATTCACCTTGAATTGATTCATCATTTTAGTTGAGTTCTTTCGGGGATTGTCCCGGGGATGGAGTTCGTTTTCATTAGGGTTGTTGCTCTGGATGTTATTTTGGAGCTGCAAGGCTTTTGTTAAAGAAGACACCGATGGGGACCTTCTTTTCATGTTAATTGCGGTCATTAAATTCGGTTCCTGCAACGCTGGCGGCGCTAATGGTGTAGCTGAGATTAAAAAGTCTGATCTTAGCATTCCTGAGGCCTGCTGGCTTCATTGGAGTTTTGGCGGTGAGGACGCTGCCAGTGGTATCTATCGCCTCTTTCACCTCTAGAGTATCCTCTGTTGAGTCCTCGTTGGATGTTTGATGAGTTCTTCACTCATTTTTCGGGGTAGCGGTTGTGTGTTTTTACTTAATTTCACTATGGTGTCTGTTCTAATTCTCCCCGATCTCATGATGAGGATGCAATTTAGATGTTTGGGGGACTTGCCTCCTGCTCTTTGTGACCTCTCGAACGACCTATTACGTGGCTATGACCATGGTGGGAGGGTCTCGGCTGGGGACGCTAGTTGGAGTGCGATCCTTTGTCGTCTACTGACCAGTTAAAGTGGGCTGCGTAGAATTTGAGGATCCAATGATTATTGGTTGTGTGTGTTACTCTGTGTGCTACGCAGTTTTCTGCTTTCTGCTACGCAGCTTTATTGCTATCTGCATTCGACTCAGTGGAGCTTAGCCTTGGGAGGTGCGCCAATGACCAGGGTCCCGGGAGAGTCCAAGGGAACTTCCCAAAAGGCTTCCTCCTGCTTGGTGGAACTCCTGCAATCTGCCTCTCCTCCTCCACTCTGTACTTGCTGCTGCTGCCTGACGATTCTAGCGGTTTATATTTGTGCGGGCAAGCGAGGCGAATATAGGTACTGGTGGGGACAAAGTGAGCAGGGCTGTGTGCTCTATGTTCTTGGTACTTGGTGCATTGGTTGCACTCCGGGGGTCCCTCTTCGGGCGTCACGAACCGCCTCGCACCACCGCTATGCACTCTTACTGCCGCTACCTAAGGAGCCAAGAGCCAGGGCACCGAGGGCCGCCACGGGGAGAGGAAAGGAGACACACCAACCTGCTCAGCCAGCTGTGGTCCCGCGCTGGTCCTCCTGGCAACCCTGGGCCCGGCGCTGGTTGGCCACTTCCCTCGGGACAACTTGCGTCTCTTCTATGGTCTTAGCCGCTCCTCTCGGCTCGGCTCCGCTCAGGTCCCTGCTGCTGGCCCCTGCCAGGCCACTGTGCGCACTGAGGCAGCTGCTGGCAGCCGGATGATCTCTCCTCTCCCTGCAGGCTGTGGGCGGGGGGAAGCGGGGGGGGGGGGGGCGTCTCTTCACCTCACTTCGTTTTTGGTTCTGTGCCTTTGCTGCAATATTAAGTTAGTGCTTGAGCTCGAGCAGTGGGTGCAGAGACACGGGATTCGTGGAGCGGGTAGGAGCAGGTAATAGTCCACCGCAGCTTCCTTTGCGTGGCTGCCACGGCTTCTATAGCTCCCGTGGCACCCGCGGCTTCTATAGCTCCCGCGGCCACGGCGGCAACCACGGCTCCTCTTCAATTCTTTGACTCCTTTGCTCCTGTGGGACTCCTGTGAGGCGCGGACGCTGCTCTCTGCGGGCATATGTTCCCCCTGCGGTTTTCTTTAGGGAGTATTGGCTTTCTACGGCTACCGCGCCTTTCCACGCCACGCTGCTCTCCTGCACCTCCGTTCCGTGCTGCTCTGCCTTGCTCTGCTCTCTAGCGCCACCTCCAGACTGAAGTGGAAGTAAGTTTCTGATGGGCCATAGTACAAGAGTAAATGTATAAGTCGGACACTGTCACTGGAGCATGAGGAACAGCTGTTTAGACCCAAATTTAAACAGAGAAAGCAAATCAAAGGGGGAGAAAACAATATGTGCAACAAACCCCACCCAACCCCCTTCACCCCAAACCCTCCCTCCTCACCCCAAAAGTACTCTAAGGACATGACGACCAAGGAGAACAACAACTTTCTCCCATGGCAGTGGCAGATTGGGTCCTGCTTAGTGATTACAGGGTTTTAGAACAAATAACATTAACATCAACATTAAGAGAGGTTCTGCTTGCTGGAAATATTGCATATAATCAGATGATCAGCGCTAAAACATTTTGAAATACAAAGAGTGCACAAGATCACTGAGTTACATGGCTTAGTCACATCATCTCTGAAGATTGCTTCATGTGAAGACGAATGAAAAAGCGTGCCTTCAATACACAGCCGCCATGAATACTGTGGATGTGTCACTGAATATGCAGAAAACAAATATTTTGTCAGCTTTACATCAGGTGGCGTTATGGAACTTCATTGGTGACTCAGTAGAACGTAGTATATCGTGTAGCGTAGATCAGAAATAGAGCTAAATTACCATACTGATAACCATAACCATAGCCATAGTCGTTCTCTCTGTAAGTGTCTCTTCTACATGTGTAATGTTCACCACGTGTAGACGCCACAAGTGTTTGGAGTCCTTACACTGATGAGGCCGAAACCTTGCCCAGAGTATTTACACAGGAGGTCACAAGTATTAATTGGTAGCAAGCCATGTCTTACCATTTTGTAGACCAATTCTAGGATCTCCGGACATCTGAACGTGCTTTCCTAATACCACCTTAAGCAACACTGCTTTCAGCAAGAGGATATGGATCAGGGTCTTGGGACACAAGATTCCTTGGAGAAGTGGTGGTCACCAACAGGCCTGTTAGTGAGATAAGTTGTAGGTGACTTGAACAGTCCATGGTAGTTCATACTAGGATTCCACCGCCGAGGCACCCGAAGCAGCTGTTTCCATTGAAGACTCATCTGGACCGTTGAGAAATGTCTTTAGGTGTGATGGGTCTGTAAATATCTGTGGGACTCCCTGTATCAGAACTCTGAACCTTGCCGGACCCACAAAGCCGAATTGGTAGTTAAGCGTGCGCAACCTCGGTCGAAGGGCTAGGAGGTTTTTCCTTATGTTGACAGTTTCCTTGCAGTAGTCTTGGGTAATGTATATTTTGGGAGTTTTCCACAATATGTGGTTGTGTTTGCGTATAAAAGATAGGATTTGCTCCACATGTTGGTATCTGAGTGGCTTACAGACAATCGGTCTGGGGCCTTTTTAACCAGGCATGATACGCGTTGGAACTCAGTGGGCTCGATCGAATTCCAGTGGATTTGTGAAAGTAAGATTAGTGGCTCATGGGAACCAGGACTCCGGAAAAGCTACACATGATCCGTCTTTATCTTCTGCGCCTTCCGGAATGCCAAAGATGCGGAGATTCCCCCTACGATTTCTGTCTTCTAACTCAAATAGACGTCTTGACATGGAGGTTGTTGAGAGTGATAGTTCCTTGAGGAATTTGTTCACCGATACTTCAGTCTTTTAGTTGGCTTATTCTGCATTCAGCTTCAGAAATCCTATTGTTCGTGTCTTTGATGTCCTGCCTGACTGCCGAGATCTCTTCTTTGGTAGATTTCGTAATGTAATGGATTTCAGCCAGTTTAACTAGAATTGTATCTAAGGTGGCGTTGATATCACGTTTCCCTTTAGTTGGTGAGTCTGGATTCGGCGGGTCGGCTTTCAGCCTTTTGAGATTTTTGGATTCTTTTTCTCCCATGTTGGAGGAGGTGACTGCCACCTATGGGCAGGCTTCACTCGGTTCGAAAGCGTTAATTTGACTACAGTATAAATTGTGGACTTAGAATTGCCTGTATATTGATGGGAAAAAGAGCGCCGATAGATTGGAGCTGGATCCCGTTGACTAAGGGCCAAATTGGGCGTGAATGGCCAGCCAGAATCAACTTCGATATCAGTAGCTATTGGTGTTTGCAGGGAGTGTCCACATTGTCGGACATTTCAGAGTCAGGCAAGGAAGGTAGCAATGCAGAAGTGAGAGTAGTGGCAGAATGATATCTTGCCCCGTAGTTGACCTAAAAACGCAGGTCAGGATCACATCCTAGGTTCCAGAAGGTATTGTGGTATAAGCTTGCGTGGATGTGGAGCATAGCACAGATACATGGATGTGATTTTCCAGGTATTCAGCAAACCAGACATGTCAGGGATATCACAGAGCAGAGAGAATACTGGTGCTGGAGTTTAAACAGCAGTGCTTTCTTCAGGCTTCTTCAGGCATGTAAGGACGATTTTTATAACAGGCAGCAGGCAGCATTAAGGCAGCATTACTGAGTAGATTGCATTCAAGACGGGCCGATTTTTGACTGACACCGCCATCTTGGGAATCGCATTGCATCGCGCAGTACCTGTAATATTAAATTGGCCGCCAATCTCAATCAGGAAAGTCGTGCCGGGTCCGACGTGTGTGGCAGCGCCAGGCACCGGCAGCTTGCTCCCAGGGGCCCCGTGGGCGAGTGACTCAATCGGCAGCGTTAGCAGGCAGGCCGATGTCGGGTCTCGCGCAATGATCGCCCTCATTAAAACGCCATCAAGCGTACGTTTTACATCATTCCTTTATTGACGCTAGCAACACGGCACCTTCCTCTCTGTTCCCACGACGTCAGGATCCCATCATTATGCAGGAAATCGCCGTGAATTCACATCAAGGTTGGCGCCACAGGAGGAGAGAAGGGTTAGGCAGCCATCTTCTCCGGCGTCCAAGCCACGACCCCGGAAATTTTCAAATCCAACAATGAAAAATAAAGTTTGTCTTTCTCAGACAGAATATATTTTGGTCAGCGCATGAAGTGCCAGATCTAAATGGCTACCTGTGCCAAGGTTTAACAGTTCTCTGTTATTCAACCATGTTTTGAGGGAAACTGTTTTTCAGTTGTGGGGAATGTTTGATTGTTCTATCACTGCACGTGGGGTGCGGAATTTGGCTAAAAAAACTACACATAAAAGTAACCTTTTACAGGAACGAAGAACCAAATGGAGCCTAGGACACCAAGTCAAACTTGCAGAGATACAGTGGAACACAAACAAGGCCAGGTCACCGCAAAACCTTTAAATGCTGCACCTTGCTTTGCGAATCAAGATCAATATATCACATGAAAAACTATCTATAAACGGCATTAAAGTGCAGGGACTATTAATGCAATCAGAGATGGATGAAATGCCACCTAATCACAACTAACCACCTTAGGAAATAGCCATTAAGAAGAAGTTTTTATAAAGATACATCTTAACACAAAAAACGGTCAAAAGAAATCTAAACCATCGAAAAATCTGCACCATTGGTGCCATGAGAAATACCCCCAAAAATATACTTTGGGTTTGATGTTCAGCTTCGCAGACAAAGTAGTCTCTGCCCGTGTGTTGGAGGACATTACCTCTGCCATCTCAATGGCACGCCGCCTGCCAAATTTAGGAATGGTTGCCAGCCCAGACGTCATCTCTGTACACTAAAGGAAACTACCATCACAGCAGTTGCTTTCACTGTACTAAATGGTTGGTGGCCAGTCACTGTCCGTTTTGACTGCCACCCACCAAACTTTTGATATTTTTTTGTTTTTGTTTCTTCTTCAGAAAAACAAAAAACTAATGACGACCTCACTGTAGGAATATTGGTCCGTGGTGACAGTAAGAAATGCACCAACCAACCTAAAAAAGGGTGTATTCGGTAATGCACTTCATCAGACGGCCCCCTATTATGTTAAGCCATCGAGGAAGTATTCCATTGACAGAGCCAGGGTGGCTCTGTCAATGGAATACCTAAGATAACCCTGCCTCTAAATGAGACAGGTGGTGAGAGGGTCTGGTGAACAGGGACTCCATCTATTTTGCAATGGAGTACTCAGTCTGTCCAAACTCTAAATCAGGGTCTTTGTTCTTTAGGTAATACATAAGTTCAAAAAAAGGTCATGAGACTGTACAACAATCAGAACTACTGAGCCAGGGCAAATTCCATGAGCCAGAATGACTGTACCAGAGGAAATATTAATCAGAGGTGTTGTGCCATGAGGAAGGTCATGCCATGAAAAATTCCATCACCAGAAACACAATATTCAAAAGAATTCCAACCATCATATTCACATGCCAGGGAAAATGTCACCCATCATAGAAACGACATAATCCTAGGCTCATTCTGTGAAACAAAAGCATCACAGGGGGAAGCAGTTAGCAACCTATGTCAGTGTGACCTACCCGAAGTCAAGGCTTGTGCTTAGTGGGATTCACAAGGTATTGCCACATCATTTCTGTTCTCTTCCAATTGTGCTCTTGGCATGTCCCATGTTGAGAATTCCCTTGTCATCTTCCTACCATCCCTGTACCAGTAGTTATCCTCATTCCTTGGCGGAACACCCACTCTTGAACGTGTCCCCTCCAATAAAGAAATGTGAGCCAAAATATCATGGGCCTTAAGGCATGATTTTGGGAGGAGTTACATGGGTCGGCAGCCATTTTTGGGCACAATTATTTAAATCTTGCCCAAATCAATCACCAGTTGCTTGGCTTCATACAGTTAACACAAGAGGAGTTCAGTGAAAGACCTAGAGGAACTTACCAGAAGAAATCCGGTATCCAGCTCAAGGCAAGTCGTCTCTGGCAGTCGAAAAAACAGCGTATCTCAACAAGAGCTGAAAAATGGAACCAAAATCGCAAGGTTAGTACACCAATTTATGTGTGTTGAAACAAACGGAAAACCAAGACTAATCCTTTATTCAAACAGGTTGAAAATTCCTCTTTGAGTCGAAATATTTGATTTCTTATGAGACAATGTCTCCCAGTCTGGAAACACAAACCTTGAGAAACTCAATAGGATTTTGAGGCCCATAAAGGAACTTTTTGACTTGCTCTAGAAGATTTGATTGCAGTTTACTCTGTCAGTTGTGCACTTTCAAACTCAAGACAACGAAACGTAACTCAACTGAAGAGTGATACATTCTCCGAAGTTAGCATTTGATGAGCAAAGGGTAATGTTAATTCAAGTCTGAAGGTAAATTTAATTGACAAAACCTGAAACATTTTGCGTTTTATGTCATTCTTTTTAAGGACCATTAATTGAGCTGGAATGGGGGCTAAAAGAACATTAACATAGATTCCGCAGCGTCCTAATCTTCAGTGAAGAATTGAATTAGAAAGATCTACTACTACAATATTTTCTCTCTCCCTGACTCCCCCCTCTCACCTACACAGTCACACACACAAAAATGACTTCCTGAACTGATTGCTTTACGTGATCAGGTAAGGAAGTTGTTCTTGATACTTGAGTTCGGATGAGTACTTAACTACAGGAACTTAAAATTAGGATGTTAAGCACAGCCCACAACTTATTGCTATCTTCCATCGATTACCATAAAGCATTAATCACCTAGTAAAGAGATGTCCAGTACTGGCTACATTTATAAAATATGGCAAAAATGTAATGAAAGTAAAAAAACAGTTGTGAAATGTGTACACCATAATGCACTGAGATGACTGGTGCTAGCATGCAAAGGTTTATGAACCATCAGAAACTCTGTTGAAAGCGTCTACTCCGTGATAGAACACTGAACTACACTAGCGCTACAGCCTAGCACAAGGCCAGTAAAAACAAAGGTTGAAATCTATGCACATTCCCCTCACTGGTCCACTGGGCATGCTCAGCCTTTCCCTAGAGAAAAGGAGGGGCATGTTAAGCAGAACACTGATGTCAGTTAGTCAAACTTGTGACCATATGAACACGACCTATTTCAGCTGTATGGTTGGATTCACCAAGCCACCCTGCCCAGCTGCAGTGATCTTCTTGTCACAATTCAAACCCCCAGCATGGAAGACTCCGCCGTCTATCCTTCTTAGGTCAGTACATTTAGTTACATGAGCTAGGTTATAATAACATCTATTATTTGATGCAATTAGAAATGACAGTCTTGCTGTATGAACCAATATATGGACATAAGTTAACGGTTGGTTGAGACAATATGACAAAGGCAGGATAATAAAATATGTCCACCCCTATCCCACTGAGCATGCCCTTCCTTACAAATCAAAATACATTTTCCATCAGATTGGAAAAAAACCTCTACTAGACATTACACGCCTCACAAATCAAACGATGCTCATGGGCAATCAAATGTGTCAGCACTCAAAGCACATGCATAATACCAAACAGATTAACAAAGAAGCTGTTACTGATGTAACACTATGGTGCAATGCAACTGTTCAAATTTGTGTAAAATCACACAACTGCACTGAAATCTGACAGAATAAAGAGATTGAAGCACAGAAGAGGAAAGCCACAATAATTCACGCTTGAGAAAGGCAGAATGTAACATTTCTTGGCATACACGACTGGTGATGCATAATTCCCACATGCTCAGAACATGTCAGAGCTCAAGCACGCAATGCAAAGAATGGAACAGTTGAACATTTCCGCAACATCTTGGTGGGAAAAAAAGTTGGCGGCCTAAACACAAACAGGTTTCCATCCATAAGAAAAAACTGAGCAAACAGTAACGCTCAATGTATATAAATCAATATAACACTCAATCTTCGTTATTATAGACAGAAATAGTAGCTTATTAACAAATGCATGAAGATAGAAAAATGGCCGAGAGCGGTAAGCAGACAGATGGGGATGGTCTTAAAATAAACCTGGTAGAGCCCGTAAACGGCAAATGTATCATATGCAAATGCCTCGAAATGCGTTCCTTATCTGTGTTACAGTATGCTGGCACAATTATCACTGGAGTTCTCTAAACGCCCACTTACGGTTTAATACAGTTCCTATCTCATAGTTAAAGCAATGACAGCATGCAGGCTTTCTTGCAATAGCCACTCCTTGCAAGCAGTTGTATGCCGATTTCAATCACACAATTCAGAATTTGAAAGCACTACAACGTTTGCAAATTCATATAAAAAAGTAAACTTCAGATATATGATTTTAGGCTTGCACGCATCACCGTAAACATATTAAGTAAATAAATGCTTTTCATTTTACAGAAGAATTTCCTTACCATCATAGGACAACACTAGTGGGCTGGCCACAGGCGTTAGACTTGTGATTGGCAGAGAGGTTATGATGCAATGGGCAAGCACGAATGATAGTTGTGCAGTCTGACTAGCAGCAGAAGGGGTAAACTAGGCAATGCATACACAGCGTCATTCTTACAGCAGGGCACTGGTAGAGCAAGCTATTAGGAGTCCCCCCTCCCCCCCCCCCACACATTGCCTAACAGTTAAGACTTGCTGCTCTGGCAGACCTACATCTCCTTCTCACAGCTGGGCGAACAGAGTGGGTTGAAAGTTGAAACTCATTTAGGAGGCTTTTTTTAACAGAAGGAAGACTCAGATTAGACCAGAGAAGAGACTACACCCTTTCCTAGGTATCCTCTATGTATGTGTGCTTCTTCCTCTTGAGTAATGAAACATGTAGGAAAGCTAGGAAGCCTACAAATACATTAGTGGTCAAACTTGATATTAAAGACATTAGACTATGCAATGTCATGTCTGTGTCTAATGAAAGGCAGCTTATCTAATGCAGTGGCATTGCCATATGTACTCCGCGCTGCCTTACTCCCAACCTACTATTATGTTTAAGGCATTAGCTGATGGAAGCTCTTCCACTTGGGTCAAAAAGGTCAGTGCTGTAGCTTCTAATCATTTCATTTATTTACATGCCTCAAAGGAGTTCTCAGTCTTCTTTCTAACATCCCTATGTTGTCTGAAGGCAGTCACAGCTTGCTTTCAGCCCATCAATCCGCCAACCTGTTAGCTACACTACATGCAGAAGGCAGCTTCTAGGTGTCAGTATCAGAGACGCAAATAATTCCTCTGACATTTCTTATTTGGCAATAATCTGCATGCTCCCTACTCCGGAGGGCACCTCAAAGAGCAAAGTGGTGCCACTGCAAGTCACCCATTTGGTGAGCCCTGGGGGAAGGTGGGATTGTTCTTTCCCCTTTGTGGTTTCTAAAAGTTAACCAAGCTTGACAAACGGCCGTTTATGCTTGTTTTGGGTTTTTAGGTGCCACGTGAGAGTTGGTTAAACGCCTGGGGCACAATGGAGCCACTTCGTCTTTATTCTATCACTTTTTATCTAACAAACCTACTGTTTGTAAATATTACAGGCAGCTAGAGCTGCTACAACCATTCATGAACATTAGAACTGAAGTGCACCGTAAATTCTTCGTTAACAGTACTTGCACACATGACTGTAAATATATACCTTTGGGAGTTCACACAGTTCCCCACCTGAGAGGTCCCCCTCGAAAGTGTACCTAGGCCGCACTCCTGCAGACTTCTCTCTCAGAAGAGGAGAGCAACAGTGACTGTGGTTGTTTGGCTGGAATTTCTTAACTGTATGAATGCACTAGACACCGACTGAAGTAGGCATCTGCCAAACTGCCTGGCTTTTGGAATTCTCGCTGGAGCAGCCTGCAGCTCACTTTTATCTTTTGAACTCCGATACGTATTAACCATGAGATGACTGTGTATCCAGACTGTGGCACTATGGAGTGCACCTTTGTCACGTCTGAGCCTGAAAGGCCATGTGAAAGCTGTGTTGACCTGCTGCTTCTCTTAGCTTGGCAGTGTGTGCGCCACCAGCCATTCACGAAGATCAGACATACCAGAGTACTGAAGAGATCGACACCCCTCACCAGGAACGAGAGTGAACCTGCCATAATAACAATTTTGTTGACTGCAGACACTCCTGAACCCTTCAGCAAAAATGGAGGCAGACTACTGGGAAATCAACCGCAAAATGCACAGATAAAAACACAATGGCGACTCAACCTGACGAGAACACTTGTCACTGATATATGGTTTTCTTCTTTAAGCAGACTGCTATGGGTAGCAGGTCAGCACCCACATTGCTTGCCAGCGGCATGGTTTTGCTGGTGCAGGAGTGAAGGCCGCCATGGTGACTGGCATGTGTGTGCTCGCGGCCTGACTGAAGCCTCAAAACCTGTACGTTCGCACTTACCTGTGAGAGGGATCAGAGGAACTTACTACGACACTGGAGGGAGAGCCAGGGCTCCTGCAAAGCAAAGAGTGCTACTCGTCTGCCGCACCAAGCGTTGCCAGCTCCCTGCTTCTAGGGGGGTGGGGGGATGCACCGCTCTCATTTTTGTTACAGGGGGCTGATATTGCAGAACTGCTGCAAAACCGCCCCCCATTAACAAAACTGACCCCCATGGGTACAAAACCGCTCCCCCCCCCCATCCTTCCAGCCACAGGGAAAACGCCCGGTGCCCACTACGGCTAGTCCGACCCTGCGATCCACACTCCGATGTTGCAGGGTCTGAAGCAGCTGCCGCAAGTGCCAGGGTTGGTTGCTGTTCCCAGTAAGGCCGTGGTGGAACGCTGTGCGGTCTGATAGGACCATGTAGGTCTTTGGGTTTGCTCATTTTTTTTGTTGCCCTAAGCAAGTGGTGTTACAGAAACGTTCCCTGCATGTTATTTGAGCGTGCACCCCCTGTAGTGAGGGACCCAACTGCATGAGAGTCTGGTATCCCGACTTTTTATCAGCCCAGCTAACACGCGAATCTAGCATGAGTCCTGAAACCTACGCATCTCTTCTGTAACGTCAGATACAGAATTATGTTGTGTTGCTTCTGGGGCAGGCAAGAAACGATACTGACGATGTAGGCCTTTTCCAAGTTAAGTTTAATGGAACAAAGCAACCGGCATCCGATCACCTCGACAGCGCAGAACAACAGCCGACTGTCGATCGTCGTACGCCTGACATTCTAGTACAGAAAACAGAACATGAACAGAGCAGAGCGTGCACAGGAAGTTAACACAGGTAAGATTCCAACATAACACATCCTCCTTCCGAGAGAACAAAATATAACAAAAATATTGAAAACCAAGGTAAAAATAAATTAACACAGAATCCATCCTTCTTCTAAGAGGAAAGAAAACTAAAAAGTAACATAATCTTTAAGATACATTGGTGGTTTACAAACTCTACGTTCAGCACACAAACTCTCATCACCCACCTTCTCAACCTCATGCATAACACGAGAGGGAAGAACATCGGGTTCAAAAACAGATTGTCGAGCGCCAGAATCTCTGAAATCAGTCAGGCATGAACATTGCACCCGAACAACCATCAACCTTGGAAGCTTGAACATGGAGTGAACCACCTTTCTGATAAAGAGCAACATTTCTCAAATTCCACCTCTTACCACCTTCAACAATCAGGGAGTACTTGCTAACAGCAACAACACGGAACGGCCCTCAAAACTTATGCAAACCAGCTTTCGTTCTACCAGACTTTATTTTGACCCAATCACCAACCACAATTTTGCCAGCAACAACCTGCGGAAAACTCTCACCATCAGAAAGTACCCAATCCTTCAACCAAGCTGGAACCATTCTAGAACCAGGAGAACGCCCACGCATAATCTGAAAAGAAGATTGATGAGTGACACTGTGGAGAGTAGTCCTGTACGACCAAATCATGTCCTCAACCAACCGTTTGGGATCTAAATTGTTGGCTAAAGCAAGTTGGATGGTACCTTTGATGAGTCTATTGGACCTTTCGACCATACCATTGCCCATTGGATTGTACAATGAAGTACAAGAATGCCTGACACCGCATTTCTCAAAAAACCATTTCATTAGAGGTTAACTGAGTGCCATTGTCAGTTAAAATCATATTAGGAAGACCCTCTTGCGAAAAGAGCCTCTCTAACACCTCTATAGTGGACTTAGTGGTGATATCTTTAAGAAATTCAACACAAAGCCTCTTCGAGTGTACATCAACAACAACTGCAGCAAAACGCATTTCCGCAGCTAAACCCGAAAGAGGGCCAATGAAATCCAAACAAAGGTTATACCAAGGTTTCCCTGGATCTGTAATGTGTCCTTTACTACATTGAAGGCCAACTCTTAACCTCTTCTCACACTCCTTACAACATTTACAGTTTTCCACCCAACCACGAATCTCATCATCCATCCCAGGCCACCAAAATTCTTGCTTTATTCTCCTAATGGTCATACCAAGAAACTATGTCCCTTGTGGGCCAATTTGAAAATATGCAACCTTAAACCAAAAGGTGGTACAAAGCGATCTCCTCTCATTATGTATGACTTCAGATCCAGAAAGAGACAATTCATCCAAGAGTTTCCAATAAGGTCTAACAGGAACATGCAACATACTCTCTCTGGAAGCACCTCTCTTTATTAAAAGAAACACTTATTTCAAGGTTGAATCCTTCTCCATTTCAATCAGCCACTGATCTTTAGAAAACGCACCTAAGACTCACACACATCACCAACCGCATCAACAGCCTCATCAGTATTAGATTTCTCCAGATCTTGATCAACCAATTTCCAATCGACAGACAAACGAGATAAACAATCTGCCTGAACATTTTTCCAGCCTTGAATAAAAACAATTTCATATAAATACTCTTGCATTCTGGCAGCAAATCTAGCAAGTCGCGCTGAACCCTTGCCAGCACCACCACCTGACAAAATCTTTAACAAGGGCTTGTGATCAGTCCTCAAAACAAACTTCACCCCCCAAAAATATACTCGAAAATACTCAACACTCCACACAGCAGCCAACGCTTCTCATTCTATGACAAAGTAATTCCTCTCAGCTTGAGTTAACGTCCTTGACGCAAATGCAATGGTTTTTTCAACGCCATGTTGAAGCTGCGAAAACACCACCCCAATACCAGTCAAACTAGCATCCACAGTCAAATAGGATTTACACGCAGGATCAAAAGGCGCCAGAATCCCAGCATTGCAAATGTTGTCCTTAATTTGTTGAAAAGAATTCTCTTGCAGTTGTTCCCAGACAAACCTATTGCCCTTCCTCAACAATACTCTCAGAGGTTCAGACAAATTCGCAAATCCCTCGACAAATTTCGAATAATATTCGAGTAATCCTAAAAAGGATCGGAGCTGATCCCTATGTTTAGGGGCTGGAGCTTGACTAATGGCAACTAGCAAATTCTTCTTGGGAGCAATTCCACCACTGGAAATGGTATAACCCAAATACTCAATGCTTTCAGTTAAAAAGACACATTTATCTTTATTGACAGTCAAACCGTATCTTCCAACTTGAAGAGCACTTGGCGCAAAACCAAGTTGTACAAAAACAACAATAATGTCTGAGTGACTTCTAGTTACTGTAGCATAAGTAAAATGTGCACATCGAAAGTTTCTCAAAGTCAATAGATTGCAAAGTGCCGAGAAAGGAATTTCAATGAAGTAGAGTTCTTGGTATAAAACACCGGTTATTTTTCCTCTTGTACTGGCCAACACGTGTTTCATCGCAGGGAAACAGACGAGAGGGCGAAGTATGGGTGATGAACTTTACTCGCGTAGTTTGATGGTTCCTTAGTGTAGTAGTAAGGCGGATACACCTGACTGGATTTGTTCCCCCTCCTGTAGTTCCCGGACCGTCTTTGAAAAACGGCGCCGGGAACTACAGGAGGGGGAACAAATCCAGTCAGGTGTATCCGCCTGTCTACCCTAATTTGAGCGCTACTGCTTCAATCTCTTCTCCTCCCGGTTATGGCCTCCTTACGACTACACTAAGGAACCATCAAACTACGCGAGTAAAGTTCATCACCCATACTTCGCCCTCTCGGGCGTTGGCCACAACACCACTTCCGGTTCTTTCTTTCAAGAGGCCCTGAAGATTCGCAGTCTGTTTCCCTGCGATGAAACACGTGTTGGCCAGTACAAGAGGAACAATAAACCGGTGTTTTATACCAAGAACTCTACTTCATTGAAATTCCTTTCTCGGCACTTTGCAATCTATTGACTTTGAGAAACTTTCGATGTGCACATTTTACTTATGCTACAGTAACTAGAAGTCACTCAGACATTATTGTTGTTTTCCCAGTGCAGGGGTTTTGTTGTTTTTGTGCAATTTGTGTGGATTTTGTGATCCAACTTTGAGCGGTTACGAGGGATTACCGCCCGCCCTTTTGCATGGATTCTGATACCCCATAGCAGTACAATACTTTGCGGTTACTTGGTTGCGCGCCTGACCAATTCTGGAATACCTTAAACCCTCCCAGTAGATCAATAGCAAAACCAAGTTGTGGTCATTAATAGTTTTCCCTGAGACAGGAATGTCATCCTGAAAATATACAACGCCTGACAATCCCTTTAACATGTTGGACATCATATGTTGAAAAACACTTGCAGCCGAGGCCAAGCCAAACGGCATACGAGTGAATTGGAACGTACCTTCGGTCGTGATGAAGGCAGTAAGAGATTTGGAGTCAGGATGTAATCTAATTTGATGATACGCGTTTCTTAAATCAATTTTAGAGAAAAATCTTCCCCCACCCACCGATTGCAACAACTCATTGATATTGGGAAGAGGAAAGGTATCAGTTATAATCTCCCGATTGAGCGATCTGAGATCGATGCAGAATCTCAAACGGCCATCGGATTTCAGAGTGATAACGACTGGAGAAATCCAGGGAGAAGCTTCAACAGGTTCAATAACCTTTGAGATCAACATATCTTGTAATAATTCCTTCAAACCCTGCCTAACAGACAAAGGCACCCTCCTGAGTTTGTGTTCCACGGGCGAAGCATTGGGTTTCAAAATGATTTTGTGAAAATAATTTTTGACACAACCCAATTTATCTTCGAATACTCTACGAGCCGCATTTGAAATGTCCTTGACTTGAATATCATTTTCAATAACCATGACCACATCTGGGGAATTAGGATTAATTATGATATTCAGATCGAACTGGTGCATCCAACCCAAAATTGGATAACCCTCTCTGGCAATATATACTTTGCCATTAATACTCCTGGATTTGAAAACAATAGCACCAAACATGTAACCCAACACAAAAACGGGTTTACCTTGGTAGCCAACTGGACTGATGTCTCTTTCAGCTAAAGAAACATCATGCCATAAAGAAGAAAATGTAGATTCGGGAATTATAGTAAACAAAGAGCCAGAATCAACCATGAGTGAAACATTTTGACCACAGACAGTGAAAAGAGCGGAGGATCTTGTTAATCTGGGAAAATCACAAGTTACATTAACCAGATCATACTCCACTTGTTGGATCATTAAAACTCTATTGCCAATTACGTTTACCTTAGATTTGACTTCTTCAAGACTGTCAACAAATGTGTTTTTATCACTACTCTAACCCTGTTTGTACATCCTGAGATAGTGACCTTTGCCACCACATTTTCTACATGTCTGATCTAAAGCATAACATTTTTTGAAATCCCCCAAATGAAATTGACTCCCACAACGCCAACATTCTTTACTCTTGACTTTGGAAGCTAAATGACTTGAATTATTTTTGTTAAAACGTTTCGAAACTACATTAACTTCACCACCCTCCTCACAATCACAAATTTCAACATTCCCAATCTGTGAAGAATTCTTATCCCGGCGTTCCAATTCCTTAATACATTTCTGCGACTCCTCAATCACTTTGGCCATGTCTATTGCATCTTTTAGAGAAGGGTCTTTGGCAGCCCACAATCTTTCTTGAATTTTCCTGTGTCGACATTGAACGATGAGCTGATCACGAATAAGCTCATCGGTCATGTTACCAAACCGACACTTAATAGAAAGTTTGCGTAACCTAGAAAAAAATTGTCAATACTCTCATTCTCAGCTTGAGGATGAGTATAAAAACGGTATCTTGCCATGACCAAATTAACTTCTTTTGCAAATCTGGTTTCAAGTCTCTTCAGTGCCTCTTTATAAACATCATCCATAGGTTGACCATTGGGACCCATAGCAACTGGTAAGTATTTAAAAATTCTCTGACCTTCATTTCCAAGAGTACTCAGTAAAAGTGCCTTCTTTCTTTCAGGGTGAAAATTCTTTCTATCTAGGGCAACAATATAATTATCCAACATTTCGACCCAGTCCTCCCACTCTAACATTGGTGTACCTGGAGAAGATAAAAACATTGGAGGCATAACGAAGTTTGAAGCCATGATGGTAAAAACGAAAGTACCCAAGATAAAGAAATAAAAAGACACAATCAATAGTAAAAGCAGATGTGCAAATTACAGTACAAACTTGTAGAGAAAATGAGGTGTGCACATCACCGTGAAAGAATCTGCTAGAACCAGGTGAGCAGATCACCGTGGAAAAATTATCACATGTAAGGCCAGAAGTAATCTGTGAAGTTGAGACTGCGATTAACACAAAACGTGGCGTGGGTGAAATGCAGGAATGCAGAACAAAGGATGACTCACACAATGCCTACCGGGAGTCAGAGCGTTCCAGCGCGTAATAATGCCACAAATGACGTGTGCGCTTCAATGACGCGGAATGACAGGAGAAGAACAGAGTGTCAGAGGAATTCAAGAACGTAAGTCACGTAGATGACGTGAGCGCTCCACTGACGTCAGATGCGTTGCAGTGACAGAGTAGCAACTGTCAAGCTTGGAACTCAGAAAGTTCAACAAGCGCGCGGCGGATATAATTTAAGAAAAAGTACCTTGAACGAAGGCCAAACCAGTCTGAATGCGAGGAGCCAAACTTCAGGGAACAGGAGGGCACAGCGCTAAAGGAGGTGACGTCCGATCACAAGGTTGCTTTCAAAGCGGTGCGCTGAGTCAGTCGAATCTGTACAAATCAGCAGACACCAAGAATCCGTCGCCAAAAATGTTGTGTTGCTTCTGGGGCAAGCAAGAAACGATACTGACAATGTAGGCCTTTTCCAAGTTAAGTTTAATGGAACAAAGCAACCTGGCATCCGATCACCTCGACAGCGCAGAACAACTGCCGACTGTCGAGCGTCGTACGCCTGACATTCTAGTACAGAAAACAGAACATGAACAGAGCGTGCACAGGAAGTTAACACAAGTAAGATTCCAACATAACAAATTAGTCCGGAAATCTGGAGGGGTACAACAAGCTGTTGGGATGGAAAAGCCCCTCACATGGTAACAACTTGCCTCACATGGTAACAACGTACAACTCTACCCCGAGTGCCCCGCTGCAACAATACCTGGATCCCTGGTGCTGATTTTGATTTTATGTGTGAACACAGATTATGCTGGTCAGCCCGGATGTAAGCCTGTCTCACGGACTGGGAGGAGTGCCCAAAGCGCTACCCTCAAGGCGGTGAAAGGCTACTTACTGCCTTCACCGGGATTAAAGTAGCATGAACACAGAGGTGGCAGCATACCGTGTCATGACTATTAGGAGGGAACAGGCCGTTTACCTGTTTCCCAGGAGTGAGGCCTACCGGCCCACTCGCATAAAGTTCTGCCTCTATGGAGGAGTGCCCTAGGATGCTGGCAGGCAGCTCTTAGGGAGCTCGGTCTGCCCACCAACCAATCCTCCTTTAATCCTGCCTAATCGCCCAATTTACACTTTTTTTGTCCCAGGGCTTACTCCTGGGTAGTCTGGAGGGCTTTGTTCAGCATGGACCGACACTTCCCGCTTAAGGAGCACACAGGGTGTTGGGCTTGCCTGAGTGCTTGCCTGAGTGGCCGGACCTGTGACTGCCAGCCCTCGCACCCTGCTTCAAGGTGTGGGAGTCCCACGGCCAGTGGAGGCTTGTCCCACAGGCCCCTTGCACACTGCCAACCTGCTGGGAGGCTGCCGCGCCCCACATTCTGACCTGCGGGATCCTGAGCCTGGCGGAGAGGTGAGAGGGCTGTGCGACTCAATGCTGCCCGGCACAATTCGTAGGACGATAAAATTGAGGACCGCTCAGAGGGGGGCCTAACAGGGGTTGAAAGACTGGTGTCTGGTCCCTTAGTTGCAGGCGTTGTTGGCAGCTGCACAGGGTAGTGCTGGATCAACAGAGGAGGCCTCATCTTTCCTGATCTGGCTGACAGGAGTGTGCTGGCCCTGCGTGGTGCCCCCACCCAGCACAATGGTGAGGAGCAGTCCAAAGTGCTGTAGGATCCGCTAGTAGGTCCTGCTCCCACTCCCCAGCTCGGTGATTGGAACAGGGATGCTCGGTGGCACCTGGGCCTTTGTAGAGGGCCTGGAGCGCTGGCCCTGCCGCAATAGGAGCTGTGTCCCCAAGGACTGACTACTGGCCATGGGGGCCCTGGTCAGAGCACTGCGAAGGGCGACTGGGGGCCACTGTTGTTCCTGCCAATGGGTGGGCCCCGGTGCCTGGAGTGTCGATGGGTGTAGATAGGAGCCTGCTCCTTGGGAGCTGAAAGCCCAGCCTGACTGTGGTCTCAAGGTCTGCATTGCTGGCAGTCCCAGGCATTTGGGAGGAACGCACCTTGGCTCAGTGGAGGAGGGAGGGGTCTCTCCTGGCGACTTGGTCACTGAGTGGTGCCTCAATCTGCTGCCTGTCTGGGTACCCCGATGATCTTGGGGTTGCAGGGTTCTACTCTGCCTCCTTCTCAGATTGGCGGACTCCCTACCTGAGGTACAGCTGCGTAACAAACTGGGCTGGCCCTTATAAGTGGCCCATTTGTCTTGGTACCTCTCCGACGACGCCCCAGTGCTCTGAGTTCGGCTGGAGAATTGCGCTCCACTCACACTTGGGATGGAAACTTGCCCCCGAAATCCTACGGGACACTGAGGATGGGAGAGTGTTGGGGAGGTTCTCTCTGACTATTTCGAGGTGAACTGGTTCTATACCACATGACAAAATGGGAGGCGATGATGGCAGGGATCCGGGGCATTGTGTGAGGGTTCTGCTGAGGGGTAAGACAAGCATTTCAGTCCAAGCTGTTGCAGGGGGAAACTCAATTGGCACGTGTACAAGAACTGCCACAGGTTGGAACCTCCGGGAAAGTTGGCTGCACACCGATATGTTGAGGAGAAGAGGGACAGGTTGGAGAAATATACCCTAAAATCGCATCACCAACTCATCTACAGGGAGGGCGACACTTCTGGGCACCTGTTGGCCTGGCTCCTTAGAAGGGAGACTTTTCGCTCGCTTGTACTCCACCTCTAGGACTCTATAGGGGCGGTCATGAATTTAGATGCAGATCTCACTTTTAAGGAAATCCAAGTTGTACTCCAGCATTTGCTCAGTGGCAAGGTAGTGATAGCCTCCCTGCCAAGTTCAACCAGGCTTTTTCCCCTTTCCTAACACACCAACTACTGGAAGTGTACCTGAAAACCAGTAGCGCTGGGGTCCTAGCAGAATCTATGCAGGAGTGCTACTTCTCCATGATGCTCAAACCGGAGTTTGACAGCTCAGATCCCTCCTCTTATAGCCCTTTATCCATGATTAATACGGACACTAAAATCCTTTGCAACATTCTAGCTCTGAGGCCGTGCCCAGTCATTCACAATACCACAATGAACCTACAGCGACTGACACATATCTTGCACGAAGAGGACGGTAGGGAGGACACACTCACCATTGTCTCCATAGATATCGCAAAAGCCTTCATTATTGTGGAATGGGGATTGGCCCTCCATTTCACTCCTGTGTGCAATTCTTATATACTCTTCCTGTCACCAAGGTGTGAGTGTGTAAATTATGTTCGGAGAGCTGCCCCTTTGGCAGGGGAATGCAGCAGGGTTGCCCCCTGTCCCAAATTCTTTCTGCCATTGCCCTGGAACCGATGGCCATCTAGATTCGTCAAGAAATGGCGCCCTGGGGTATCACTGTGGGGAACACAACTTGATGGCACACAATATACACAAATGTGTGGTCAGGTACAATCTCTCTCTAACAACACCAAATTCAAACTCACACACTTCCACTTTTTACAAGGATGCACTTAACACCATCCATGCTAAACAGAATAGACTCTTCCAGGCCCCAGTGATGCCCCCGTTGCAGACATCCGATAGCATCCTTTCTTCACCTCACTCGGCATTGCCCGATGGTGGATGACTTTTGGGCGTGGGTGGCTGAGAGGGCAGTGGTGGCAATCCCCCATCTGGCAAACCCAATTACATGCGTTTTGGGGGACACTTGCTGCAAAAAAGGTCAGAAAATTACTTTAAAATTTTTACATTTACTCCTCGTCCTTGCCAAATGGCATTTTGCAATCACCTGGCTGGGCACAACGAGCCCAGACTTGGTACTGGGAGCATGATGTGGCCGAATGGGTGGTAGCAGAGGAGTTGAGATTTAATAAATGCAGAACTGATGGCAAACTGGGTGGGACCTTGATGGCTGGGGCGGACTAATAGCTGCCTTCCTAGACCCCTCTGGATCATGCCAGCCTCAGGAGACAAGACTGGTAACTACTCCACATCAACCTACGATTAAAAATGAGTGGCACATACACTCACAGAACGTACACACTTTATATGGATTGCTCGCGGGTGTATGGGAATGGCTATTACTTGATGTATACCGCATACTTGCAATTGGTACTGTACCTCGCTTTGACGAGGTTTCGGATAGTATATGTTTATTGATGACTCCTTGTTCTTTTCTCTATTTATGTTACCAGTAACCATTACAGAATGTTTATTTGAAAAAAAGAGGTTCTGCTGCTATGAGCTTAACTCACCCTTGTCCTACATCACGTTAGCATGTAGCACTGTGCAGCAAGTGTGTGGTTTCATGTGCTGTGTGTATGTGTGCTTGTGAGTGATACAATAAATGGAAGACTCTAGTTTCCATTTTAGGAGACCCTGGGCCGACTGGAGGAGCATAAGAAGGTACAGCACCCTCACACCCCCTCCGATAGATTTGTGGTTTGCTGGATTCCTCGGAGCTGGGTGGGACACAAACACTGGAGGAAGGAAGAGCCAGGCTCTTGGTACACTTTAAAGAATGTGGTTTGATTGTGAGAGTCACCCTAACTGAGGAAGAAACCCGGGTCCTGGAAAAGTGCCTTGGGTTCGTGCCCACCCCAGGCCTGGACAAGTTTAAGTTACGCTGTGAACTAACGGAATTTTTCCGTAAGTTAAGTTTGAAAAGTTTCTTTGAAAAACACGTGATAGAACCCACACAGATGTTCCAGGGAGATACCAGTTTCAGACTGAAGTCAACTTTCACCCCCCCACCTCACACAATTCCACCTGAGATACTGGCTTTCGAGCAAGCCGTTGTTAACGAGGTTGAATCCTTGGTGACACCGACCCCTTTTAAAAATCTGACGACAGGCGAGTTTCGAGCGATACAGTCATTACAAAACAACACGGATATCGTAATTAAAAGTGCGGATAAAGGGGGTGGCATAGTCATCCAAGATAAGGGTGACTATGACCGAGAATGCCGTCGCCTTTTGAATAACAATACCAACTATGTGGTGTTGAGGGAAGATCCTTCTTCCAGTCTGAAAACTGGGATAATCGATCTTGTAATGGCAGCAGAACATGAGGGGCAGATTACTAAACAGGAAGCAGACTTTTTGACCATCTCTGAGGGTAAAAGTCCTTATTTTTACACCCTCCCTAAAACGCACAAAAGGCATCCTTCCACCACCTGGGAGGCTAATCGTTTCTGGTTTGGGTTCATTACTAGAACCCTTATCGAAGTACTGCGATTTTTTCCTAAGACCTCTCGTAGAATCAACTAGCACATACATAAGAGACACCAAGAGCCTACTTGCTATGTTGGAGACTATTGAATTGCCTGAGGAACCATGTCTTCTGGCAACGTTAGACATTGAGAGCCTTTACACATGTATACCCCAAGATGCAACAATTGATTCGATTGCAGAAACCCTCGAAAATACCAACTGGGAACACAATACGTCATGATCCTTTGTGGTAAACTGTGCAACCCTGGCTTTAAAACGCAACTTCTTTCAATATGAGAACCAGATCTACTTACAGGCCACAGGTACTTCAATGGGCAGTACATTTGTCCCTAGTGTGGCGGGGTTGTATGTGTACAATTTTGAATCCAACAACATCCTACCCACCACCAACCCGTACTTTCCAAACATCATCCTATGGCAAAGATACATAGATGATGTGTTACTAATCTGGAAGGGTAAGAGTCTTTGCGCTCTTTCTTTGTCTGGGTGAACAATCAAGATCCCCATCTGAAGTTCACCTATGAATTTGATAAAACCAAGGTAGTGCTCCTGGATGTGACCATCACACGAGTAGTCAACCATCTCAAATCGAAAACTTACTACAAACCTACAACGAAAAACAACCTCTTGCACTACACAAGTTTTCACCCTCAACCACTTAGAGAGAACTTACCATTTGGGCAATACCTCTGGATCAGGAGGAATTGCAGTGAGGTTACTGACTATAAAGAGCAGTCTAAAGACCTTACTAACAAACTGTGCAAGAGAGGTTACCCTAAACATCTGTTAACTAAAAGCTGTAAAAGGGCTCGCAATCAAAATCGCGAATCCCTTTTAGAATATCGCCCTAAGGACAGAGGAAGTGAGGTTCCTCTAACATGTGTTACGACCTACAATTCAGCATCTAACATAGTGAGTCGTAGCATCAAAAAACACTGGAGGATACTAACATCTAATAACTGTGCCTGGGAAAGACCTTTGTTCTCATATAAAAGAGCTAGAATTCTCAAGGACTCATTGGTCCACACACGCCCTCGGAAACCACAGGTAACCACAAGAAACGTATTGAATGCCTGGGGCCTGCCACTATCCTTGCGGAGGATGTAGTGTGTGCCCTTTTACCTCGAGCTCTAAAACACTCAGTTTGGAACCAGGGAAAGCATGGGAACAGAGGAAACACACAAATTGCAATACGTGCAATGTCATTTATTTGATAACCTGTCCCTGTGGCTTGAGGTATATAGGGATGACAAAAGAGGATGGTCAAACTCCGAATTGCGAGCATCGGAGCAGTATAAGATGTGGTAAGAACACCACCAAAATGACCGCACATTTCTTAGAACACAGACATTCCCCTAATGAGATCCACTGGACAGTAATTGAGCATCTGGAGCAAGGCACGGAAACTAGCCTCTTTGAGAAGGAACAGAGGTGGGTACACCGCCTGTCTACCCATGTTGTGGGTCTAAAAGACGATATCCCGTGGGGTACTGTTTTAAGACGATGATACACCTCTTCTGGTATTCACTGTGTAAGTACCGTCGCTATGATAAGAACGTTTATGCGCCAATTGATTTCTGGGCGCTATCCGTGACCATTAAGGTATCTGTCAAAAGTCGTGAGAGGAAATGCAATGATTGACAACATACGAAAAGCAATATTGGATGCACTTTTTCTGAATTACCCTTGAATATTATTGTGAAATGGATTATGATCATTTCGAATACATCTTTTAGCTGCAAAATGACTGCCAGAACCCTCTTGGGATGTGCACTGTTGTTGTTGCTGATCAATAAAGTTTTTCCTGTTCACGATCAGTGAAGGTTGGCGGTCTAGTGATTTTGAGCCTAAACGATAGAGAACACATCACGCAGACGCTTCCATAGCACCCCTGAAATTTGATCGTCAGTGCGCTTCTTTAAATCCCTTGAAGTAGCATTAAACAATATGCCTGTGCGCTACTCAAATACTGGAGAACAATAAAGTTTTGGTAGTACTCTGACGCATTGGGGAGCTGTTCCTTACTCAGCCCCAGTCACGTGACGCGGACGCTGCTCGCTTGTCACATGACCGGAAGGCTTAGCACTTTATAACGCCGCGGCGTTCCAATGGTGGGTAAGATCCGGGCTGCAGTGATTTATGGAATAGGTCTCCGGCGGCGAGTCGGTGTGCACAAAGTAAGTCTGTGAACTTAGCTTGACTCGTTTGCAGTGAGGCTTTGGTAACGTGAGTTTTCGCGATCAGCTTTTACATTCTTGCCGGCTGTTTTGCTTTAACTTTTCAGATGGAGCGCATCGTGAAGATAGTGCCCCACTGACAGCCCATGTGATTTTCATGTGATGTAAGTGTTTTTGGGTCTGACTATACGGCGCATCTTAGTCTTAATTACATCTGGCCTGAGACTGTATGTCAACCGACCTTCATTCGAGGGTCGTTTGATTTTTTACTAGGGGTGACGCATTGAATTTTAAAACTCAAATTGGAGACACGGCGCCATAGTAGGCACTCGGGCAAATTGTTTTCTGAGTTCTGTCTTGTGCGCACGTTAGGGAGCGAGGCTGGTCCAACGAAGAAAGATAACACCCCCCTCCCCCCCCCCCCCCTTTTGATACCTCACAGGGGTGTACAAAAGTTTCTAAAAGTTTCTAGCGGGTGTAAGAATTAACAATACCAAATAGCATATCGTTATACATAAATGTCATAAGGATTCGGCAATACCTGACAATGTGACTCAATGACATGTGTATAAAACTTATGTTTGTCCTGTCTAATTTGTTTGTTTACAGATTCTGGCTCCAGGTGATTTCTGGGAGTAAACATTACGGGTAACACTGGGAGTTAAAAGGAATACTTTTTTTGCCTTATTACATTTGTGTCCTCACGGAGTGGACGCGCCTTAGCGCGCGCGGACCCCCCCGGGGAATCTCATGCACTGGTCCTGATGAAAGCTGAGCACAATATTGCATAGAATAGCAGAAACAGGTTGACCTTTTTGACCTGGACACTGTGGTTCTAATACAAACCACTACGTTGTCCGCACTTGTTTTTAACGTGAACAGCTGGCCCATTAATAAAGCTTTTTTTAGGCGCAGCTGGGATCTTTTAATCTTGCACTCACATCACTGAGCATACACAAAAAAACTTTTTTTAAAAACCCAGCTCCGCTGCAATTGCAGGTGTCGCAGCACACAGGGGGGATATTCGGTCTCCCCTGTGGGAACCCCATAATGAAGCATGTCACCACTAGGGTGAGTGAGGGTTCTTTTAAGAAATAAGGTTTCTTTTTCAGTTCCTTTTCCTTATGATATTTTTTCTTCCTCATTTTGAACACTGTGTAGACCGCTAGGTAGGGCTAAATTGTCACGTATGGTATCACAGGTATTGTCACTCTTTTGTTGTTGTATTGATTGTGAGAGAGCCAGTGTCCTAGCTGGGTGAGGGAACACCACCCAAGAAAATCCAAGACCACCTGCCCTGAAGACTGGAGAGCCAGTGCCTTTCTGCTTGCCAGGACCAGTATGCCCTGTGAGTAAAAGAAGAGCATTAGGAGGGAGTGAGGTGCAGTGGGATAAAATGACAAGTGGATCCCCAAAGCTAGATGTGAGGAAATTACTGCTGCATAGATTGGGCAGTCACCCTACTGCATATTCAAATTGGTTAACTCTATATACGAGAAGGGGCCGCCGTAAAGTTATCTGTAACTGCACCGATCGGGCCAGCACCAGTGTGTGGTGTAAAATTGGCAACCATGTATGGTTGAGGGGGTCATTGTGAATAGTGAATTTTATCATGCCGATCAGGCTATAGTCGGGTGCGAGGTAAAGTCGGTGACCCAATAAGCCAAAGGAGGCCCGCAGGTAAGAGCAAGGAACATGACCTGGTTGCGCTGGAGCAGGGAGGAGAGGCCGTTGTGGTGAAGCAACGGAACCTGATTGATCGCCCTTACCTGTAAAAGGTATCAGAGGAACTTAGCCTAACACACAAGGGAGGGCTGAGGATGAACACTGCCCCTGTAAAGCTGAGGGTACTACTCACCGCCGGCAGCCGATGAAGACCTCTGCAATGTCAGAGTGTGGAAGGCTCCAAAGGACTCCGGTATAACAACCCCGGAAGGAGTGGGCAAGACTGATCAGAGGGCCAAAGGGCCCAGGGAAGTTTGTTCTGCCTCATTACACTATAGGCACTGGAACACATTTGACTTCCGAAGAGAATGAGTGGGACTCCTGAGGCTCAGACTGCTAGAGGGGCATCATCACCTGAATGTTGCATATTGTGAATGGGGAAAAACACTACCAATAAACAGGTATGTGGGACACAGGGACTTGTCTATCTAACAGTAGAGTACTGACCTCAGGAGATCTATGTGTATTATTTGAGTATGCAGTATTACACTTTGTGTTCATGTATAAATACTCCTTTTCTTTTTTATAAAAGAAAGTATTTGACTGGACAATCATGTATTGCCGGTATTAAACATATGAGTTGTGAGCCTGTGTTCACCCCCTCCATCAAGTCCCCAGAGAAGCCTTGGACTGCTTAACCTGCACTACCACTGAAAGTCAAGTAGTAAAGGGATACTTTGCACTGTTGCTCGGGAACCATAGTAGGTCAGGCACTGGGACATCGGGAGTAAAAAGGCTCAAGCACCACTGTTGGGCCCAGAATCTCCTTCTTGCCCCATTGCCCTCTGAAAGGGGTTCAGACACAAGGTTCCTGTTTTCTGTTGATATGAGTTTACTGCCATTCTGGGGATTTTGATATGAAGCGGTTTTGACAGCATTCAGTTTTTTGTGAATTATTAGTCTCGAAAAGTGTAGTGTTGCCTATCAGCCCCATTCAGGTAAAAATTCTGCTTGAATGTCACACCCACACTCTCTGACATCCCGTGTGAGATGAGTGCATATGTGCTATGTGAATGTTTGGCATATACAGGACAGCAGGCTGTGTGTGAAATGTGAGTACCTTTGCTGGATCCAGTGGGATCCTTATTAGGTGATCCTGGTTTAGCATGACCCAAGATGGAGGGTGAAGACAGCCTCCCCAGGCAGTGCAAGTGTATTGCTTGTATTCCTGTGTCTGGAGGATGGAGACAGACACTGTATTGAGGGAGAATGGGGCTAGGGCAATCCTTACAAATTCAATGAGAACCTTTTAACAAGTAACTGTTGATATAGCAAGTAATTGCTGGTTAGGCTTTCCTGGGCACAGCCTTCTGATAGATGGTAGGGGAAAGACAATGAGTCTGCAGATTTCATTGTTTAATGTAGACTACGTTTCTAGACAGGGTGTGACATTTTTCTGCCCCTCATTGCCACTTCATGAAAGTTGAGGACAGCCAGGTGCAGAGATTTCACATTTCTTTGTTTCCATGTTTTTAATAATATTGCTTGGAGCCACAATCATCACTACCTGCCTTGAGAGCTACCAGCTTGCAGAAAGGCTGTGAAGGACTACAGCCAGAGAATATCATTCAAAATGTAATCACTCCAAACCGGTTCCAGAACCTTAGATAGTGGATCCTTATTCACAATCTCGAAAATCAGTATATAAGTGGGACCCAAAACACCCCACTTTGTCACAATTCCAAGTTCTTCTTGACCAAGGAAAGGAGTGCTCCACAAATACTTGAATAGCTGCTGTGAGACGAGGGCGGTGTCTACAGAACAGCCAGTCTCCAAGAGGTGAGGAGACATCTTAAGTCTGCACAACTTTCTAGATAATGTGGATATGCCAAGCACCTTGTAGCCTGCCTAGTCATAGAGGGAAGGTCCTGCAGGTGAAAACGCCCAGTTTTTCTTCTGGTGTATGGGGCACCCAAGAGAAGCAGATTGCCATGGAGGGTCATCACTGGGGCTAACCCAAGTCATAAGGGATCATCTGGTATCCCAGAATTTCGCAAACTAAGCTAAGAAAATGAAGCCAAAAAATAGCATTACACCAAACATCCACACAACATGCTGAAGGAGTGGTGCTGTCATTGCGGACACGTGCCTCAATGCCAGAGAAATGACACTGACTCACAAGAACTGCTCCCCGGCCACAACTGCTCTATGTCCACAACTGCCAAACATGAGCACTGGTCAGTCCTGCTTGCTGCGCTACAGCAGGCAGGACCAATAGCCTGGGTGAGGAAAGAAACCAGTGCTGAAGTGAAGCAGTGCTGAAGAAGATGCCAACTGAGTTAGCCCAACAAGCATATTATTGAGGAACAGGCAAGCTGCGTAATATGAAGCCCAACATTAAAATCCTGCAAAACTGTCACACTCGCTGATAAGTTAGTCCTGTGCTAAGACACTGCGCTTGCCAGTGGGCTTAAGTACTGTTACAAACCAACCTACAAGTTAATGATATGGAGACGGCTTAGTGAATTTGCACCAGTGTTTAATCTTTGCTATGACAGAATCACATGGTCAACATAGACATTGGAGGACACATTTGGGAGAGGGGCACCCCAGGGGGTGTGGATCTTAACAAAGAGACCATATGTGACAGTGTTGCTAACCTTTCAGTTGCACCCCGTATCTTCTTATGTAGAACTACATTCTGCTGTATTACTAAAATATTTTTTAATCACTGGGTTGACCCTCATACTACCTTCCTGAAAAGCATATGACTGCTTGTACCCCCTACCCAGAAAGTCAAGTACAGAAAGGGTGTACTAGGCTCAGTTTTGCATAAGCATATTAGTACTGACCCCAGGACATCAGTGGCCACAGACCACTAGCACCTGCCTGCCCTGTGACACCCTCAATGCACCCCCTCCGGCCCACCAGACTAGGTCAGACAGCTTGCATCACTCGTCTGTTAAACCATACACAAACTACGAGATCCAGTCTCCTACCTTTGAAAGTATTACAGATAGCCCTGTTAAGATTGCCATGGTTGAACTTTAGACTCCGCTGATTTCAACGAATTAAAATATATAGTGATGCAAACCTTTAGTGGTGCCTAATTGCTACAACTAATTTCATTGTAAGACTGCTCTCACCTCTTTTGGTACAGTACCCTGTGAGTTTTAACCACTATTCACTGCACATATTGTAGAGCCACATTGACATTTCTGTATTACAGTGCATCAGTTCGAAGTCTTTCTCAACGAGAAGTGTTCGAAGATTAGCCAACATTAGAACGTTACGTACCTTATATAGTCTGGGTAGCCAAGGGTCATTGTTTTCCCTCCTATATTTCTTATTGATGCCTTCACCTAATACTGTGTTGTGCTTTCTTCAATTTCTACATTTAAAACCTACCAGTTATAATGTAAATCTATTTTTGTGTGTTAAGTTACTGTTACACACCTCTGTCTACCAAATATGGCTAAGGCGCAGGCTTCTTCGGAATCGTCAACTGCTATATACACAGCCAACTGCCAAAGTTAAGACAGGGCCATATATATCTAAGCCGATCCCAATTGGACGTGGAACGCAACAAGGCTGACCTCGCTCCCCTCTATTGTTCGCATTGGCCATTGGGCCACTGGCCGAAACCCTGCGTAGAACAAAAGAAGACTGAGGTATCCCGCTGGGAGATGGCATACATGCAGTCTCTCTATACGCGAATGATTTGCTAATATATCTTCAGGATATCCAAGAGTCATGCGGAGCAATAGAAAGAGCGTTGTCGGAATTTGCTTCTTTATCGGGACTTCGTGTAAATTGGGGAAAATCAAGCCTGTATCCATTCAATGAGTCAACCCCTGACCCCGCACTGTCGGTTAATGGCACACCAGTGCGCTGGCAACAGACGGCATTCCGTTATCTGGGAATCCGAATATACAGTGAACCAACGGATCTCCTAGAGGGTAATTATACAAGTGCTGTAACGGCGGTCAGATGCCATTTTGATGCACACTCCCCCTTACCACCATGGGCAGACTAGCGCTCCCAAAAATGGAGGTGCTTTCAACGCTCCTCTACCACTTTACAAACGTACCTTTATATATTAGACCTGCACTTTTCCACTTGTTTGAAAGCAATAGGAGGCAGTTCATCAGCATGATACCCGTAGCAGGGTGGCACTGGCCAAACTCTACCTACCAACCACGGCAGGTTGGGCGTATCCAATATGGAACATTATTACTTAGCAGCGCAGATGCAATGGGTGTCCCGAAAGCTTAGTGGCCTGCAACTTGCAGACACCGTTTCGCAACAATCAGGCTACACTCACCTGCAGATTATAACATTATTTCACCCTAGCAGGAAAGGAGCGGTACCTACCCAGCTGTAGGAAAAGTGGCTTACACCTGTTTCCGTCGTAGCCTATGCTTCGATGGCTGTCACCTCATATGCACCTTCCCTGCCTATACTGGGCAAGCCCAGGCAGCAGCAAGCAATCACTGTGGCGGAACTCCGCACATGGGAGGTGGCAGGAATCTGAACTATGGGAGATATGTACCAAGAAGGGCAACTGATGCCATTTGACACACTCACAGAGGAGTACAACCTATCACAGCGCCAGTTCTAACTAAACGCAGCATTGACGAAGGCGCTGCAGACAATCTGGGGTGACGTAACACAAGAACCCGTAATGCACCTCACGATTCAATACCTGTACATGATGGGCACGTGACGACACCTCACCAGATGGCTAGCAAAATCACTGCGAACGCACGCGGCAACCTTACTTACATCACCTAAATGCCAATGGTACCCAGACCTACAGAGGAAAAGCACTGAACGTGAATGGGTAGCCATTTTAGAAGGACGACCACATCCATATCGTGGAATGCAAGGTTCCGGCTTATACAAGTTTACATAACCTAGGTGGTCTACATGACACCAGCTAAGATTAACCAATTCTTTGGTCGGGATGATGCCCTGTGTGCGGGCTAGTAGGAGGTGGCCTCCCACATATGCTATGGACATCTACTTAACTGACCACCCTACTGAGAAACAGTCAGAAAACACTTCGCACAGTGCACCAGTTGCACGCTGGAATGGCCTTGGGAGATGTGCCTTCTGGGCTTATATCAGAGGCCTAAAAACCATAGGGTGCCAGCCTGATTAACAGATCTGGGACTCAAAGTAGCCAAACGCCTTATTACCAGACACTGGAAATCCCGAACCTCCAGCAGTGAACGCCTGATATCCTTATGCTGCGCTAGTCCAGAGAAACTATACAGACCCCGAGCGTTGTTAAACCAAGTGCACTCCCAAGTCAAAATGTGGTCACATAAACAACACAAAGACTGGCGATACACAGCTTTAGCATGTACAGAGTAAACAGAGGCGGAGACGGAGCATGCAGCGGTGCGAACGGGATACACTGACACAGGCGACTGCTCTTATCTTAACAAGTTGCATTAACGAGGCCTCACCCCCTCTCTCCCCCCCCCCACAATTCATTCTTCAGTATAAATACACGGTTATGCTTGACAATCCACATGTTCAACACAAAAGTATTGTCCAGAATGTTAATCTGACAGGTACGGTTTGATTTATGACTAATTTTGGAAATGTATCTATGCATATGATTATCGTTGAAACGTATGAAAAAATCACACACCTCTGTCTAAACAGTCACCTCTTTATGGCAACATAATTGTGATAATTGTATTGTACTGCACCTAGACGTGTCCTACAATACCTCGCTAGAGCAAGGCCTGGACTGCTCCCCCACGTTTATTAGCAGAGGTAGCAATCTTAGTGAGGCTAGCATTCTGCTGCATGAAGAGATATTAAAAAAGGGATTGCCAACATTCTCAATTTTATTTATTTATTTATATAGCACACTGCTACTCGAGGGCGTCTAGGCACTTGCAGAATCAACACACTGTGTACACTAGATGTAATATTTCCAGTCCTTACACAGGGTTACAGAGTAAAGAGTCATGTCTTTAGTCCCTTCCTTAAAGACAGCAACTCAGCAGCATTCCTCAAATAAAATGGTAGCTTATTCCACCATCTTGTAGTAATGCTAAGGAAACTTTTACCACCCCATCTCTGAAGACGGAATGTTGGCTCTGTTACTAACTTCAGTGAAGTCGACCGAAGTGTGTGTCCAGGGTGAATTTTGTAATGATTTAAAGGCAATGCGTAAGGCTTTAAACCTTATGCTCTTCTTTATAGGTAGATAAGAACAATTCCCAACAGGTATCAATTGGAAGACAATTTCAACAGGTGTATGCAATATGCATTACAAAAGAAAGAAATTAAGGAGTCACTGCAGTTTTTGAAAAAAAGGCGGGTATTATTCACCACTTTAAGAGCAAGGCGGGTCTGTTGCAAAGTTATACAGTTAAACAGCACTGTACACATCAAATGGGGTGACAACCCGGTGGCACTTGGTGAGGGTGATATATACATGAATATATACAGTGAATAGTGGTGGTAGTACAAGTGCTGGGGTGAAACAGCGTGGTCGGCGCGTAGTGACAATAGGTGAAATATACAGAGTAATGGCTCCAGGGATCAAGTTGCAATCACTTAAAACAAGAATGAGTCAATTTCCAGGAGTACAAAACAAGTAGGGCGCCATAAAATTAAGCTGTGTGGTCGACGGCGTTTCGATCCCCATCAGTCGGGATCGTCATCAGGACTGGGATGTCGAGGGAACAGTGATGTCCGCCAATGGCAATTTCATGCGGATGGAGGGGCTGGTGTGTAAGATCCAATGCGGAGTAGCGATTTAGATGGCTTGAGGCAGCGGGGGTGATCGGCGTCTGAATAAATCAGGACGTCGGGTCGGCTAACGCGAGGGGCAGCTTCTGGCAATGAAGGCGGAGCTCCCGCCTTCATTGCCAGAAGCTGCCCCTCGCGTTAGCCGACCCGACGTCCTGATTTATTCAGACGCCGATCACCCCCGCTGCCTCAAGCCTTCTAAATCGCTACTCAGCATTGGATCTTACACACCAGCCCCTCCATCCGCATGAAATTGCCATTGGCGGACATCACTGTTCCCTCGACAACCCAGTCCTGATGACGATCCCGACTGATGGGGATCGAAACGCCGTCGACCACACAGCTTAATTTTATGGCGCCCTACTTGTTTTGTACTCCTGGAAATTGACTCATTCTTGTTTTAAGTGATTACAACTTGATCCCTGGAGCCATTACTCTGTATATTTCACCTATTGTCACTACGCGCCGACCACGCTGTTTCACCCCAGCACTTGTACTACCACCACTATTCACTGTATATATTCATGTATATTTCACCCTCACCAAGTGCCACCGGGTTGTCACCCCATTTGATGTGTACAGTGCTGTTTAACTGTATAACTTTGCACCAGACCCGCCTTGCTCTTAAAGTGGTGAATAATACCCGCCTTTTTTTCAAAAACTGCAGTGACTCCTTAATTTCTTTCTTTTGTAATGCATATTGCATACACCTGTTGAAATTGTCTTCCAATTGATACCTGTTGGGAATTGTTCTTATTTACAGTGTATACCCATCCCAACTTGGTCTATGGGTTTTCTCCTGTTTATCCTACACTTCTTTATAGGTAGCCAGTGCAGAGTGTTGAGGGCATGTTTAGCTGATGTGTATTTGGCTAATCCAAAGAGCAGTCTTGCGGTGGAGTTCTGCAGCACCTGTAGCTTTGCTACAACAGATTTATTTACTCCAACCAAAACCCCATTGCAGTAATCAAATTTTGATAACACCAAGGCTGACACCACAGTTTTCTGTAGGTTTGTTGGAATAAAAGGGAGCACTTTCCTCAGGATTTGGAAGGTGTAATAAATAGATGCAGTAAGCATTTTTACATGCTGGGAGAAGGAAAGTGTGGAGTCCATAATGACACTAAGATTTTTCGCCTTGGTGACTAGGATTGGGACAGTTCCCAATTCGAATGGCCACCAGTCTGAGGACCAAAATGTTGTGTCCTTACCGAAAAGTAAAACCTCTGCTTTATTAGAGTTTAACTTAAGGCAGTTTTCGGCCATCCATTCGCTAACACTTCACATGCACTCCTTGAACTTAAATGCAGTATTCTACCACGCAGAAATTACCTAAGGAGTACGAGGGCCAAACCACCAACTCCTGCCTCAGGAAGCCAATTTATTAGTGTGCCGTGGTCTACTGTGTCAAAGGCAGCTGACAGATCTAGCAGTATCAAAGCTGCCGACCCTCCTTTGTCAACTGCCAGTCTGATTTCCTCAGGAGCGGTAAGCAAAGACAGTTTAGTACTATGTTGGCTTCTAAAACCATACTGGGTAGGTTCTGGGATCTGTTTTTTCTCAATAAAGGCACCAGGTTCCTGATTCATATGTTTTTCAAGAATCTTAGCTGGTAGAAGTAGGCGGGAGATGGGACGATAGTTTCCTACATCAGTTTTATCTAAGTTGGGCAATTTTGGAGTGTTTGGGTGGGGGTGGGGGGTTAAGTACATTTCTTGACCGAATGACTGATCCTGGCAACTGCTCTAACAGGGAAATAAGTATTTTACTAGCAGTTTTACAGTGCACCGTCGGTCATTCGCATGGCCACATAACCTGGTTTGCTAATCAGGAGCTGCTCTTTCACCGTGGAGTGGAGTTTGCTTCTAAAAAAATATGTTTTGGCAATTGAGTCACGTTTATTCATTGAGCAATGTCGCAAAGGTGTCACGTTCATTGCTTAAGTAATATTTATTGCAAATTACTGGGATGACTTGCTTGTCTGGATTGATGTGGACAAACAATTGGCTTTCAAACTCCTCCAAAGCGCGAGTCATCCAGCAGTCTGACACATAGCTGCCTCAATCGAGCCACTGGCACAAGTAAAGATGCAATAGGTTTGTACGCATGTCCGTACAGTCCTGGAGTCTCGCCGATCAAACTCACAACTCAATCATGATACATTTATCTAACACAGGAATACCACCATGCACAAAATAATAACACACATGCCCAATCAGACTTCAGTCAGTGATGTAAACCTCTAGTAAAGTCATTACCAAACTTCCAAAAGCACAGTGATGCCATTCCACTGACAGAGTATGCGCCTCACAAACGGAAATTACAATAACAAGCATTGGAAAGGCAATAGGGCTCGCATTAGGAAAGTTTGAGCTATTGGTCTTATAAATGATTTTTTTATTATTTAGGTGTTATTTTTTAAAATAGCTAAATTAATAGCTTTGTCATTTACAATACCAATAGTTATAACTTTCGCAAATGTGACACCGATAGGATTTGTAATGCAACATGTTTTGTATTTACGTGACTTAGATGTATTGATATTACAAATAACAATGGCTTTTAATTTTTTTAAATAATTAATACTTAAATAATTTATTTAATTTGAAATGGCAATAGCTTAAACTTTGGTAAATAACTTTTGTGAAGATTATATAAAAACGCTATTCATTCATTATGTTCAGTGTTTTTTATTGTGACGAAAATGCAAGAACAGAAGTGAAATATTAACATCTTTTTGTGATTTGTAATAAAGCGTGAAAGCTTGAAAACAGCTTAAAACATTGAAAGAACATATTTGAACCAGTGATGCTGTGGTTGCGCTGAGTGATTCTGTGGTTGCGCTGAGTGATGCTGTGGTTGCGCTGAGTGATGCTGTGGTTGCGCTGAGTGATGCTGTGGTTGCGCTGAGTGGTGCTGTGGTTGCGCTGAGTGGTGCTGTGGTTGCGCTGAGTGGTGCTGTGGTTGCGCTGAGTGGTGCTGTGGTTGCGCTGAGTGGTGCTGTGGTTGCGCTGAGTGGTGCTGTGGTGGTGCTGAGTGGTGCTGTGGTGATGCTGGGGTGGTGCTGAGTGATACTGGGGTGGTGCTGAGTGATACTGGGGTGGTGCTGAGTGATACTGGGGTGGTGCTGAGTGATACTGGGGTGGTGCTGAGTGATGCTGTGGTAGTGCTGAGTGATGCTGTGGTAGTGCTGAGTGATGTTGTGGTGGTGCTGAGTGATGCTGTGGTGGTGCTGAGTGATGCTGTGGTGGTCATTCCAGACCTATCAGGAGCCCGGTCTAGTTCACAATCATGGTGCAGTGTATTGATGTCAAAGTTGCAGTTATGTGAACAAAAGACGCCTTTCATTAACAACTAAACAAAAGAGGAATGGGCATCAATTCAGGGTCACTAGGGGTAGCAGCAGCTACTCCTGAATGGATGGTTGCTACTCTCCTCAAGTAGCTTATGACCCCTGCCAGCAAGCCAGGCACATTCTAGGTGGATGTGTGTTTATGCACAGGGGAGCAGCATGTTCCCTGCTGTTTACTGCTGTATGATGAGTGCTGAGGTTTGTGTCACCTAGAGTGTTTTTGAAATTCTTCCTGGAAAGCCCCTGCAGTAGTTTGATTGTCTGAAACTTTATGCATTTATTTACAGTGTTTTGTCTATTTGTATATTGTCTTTTATTTGTGTTGTTGTTGTTGGTGATAATCGTTCGTACAGCACTATATGTCGGCTGGAGTGCGCATGTGCGCAAAGTCCTCGGCCTTAGCTCTACAGACAGTTGTTGCTGCTGGCAGTGATCAAAGGTCAACGGAAGTCAGATTTAAGGAGGGTGAGGGCAGCTGGTTGAGTTAAGCATGAGTGCAACATAAAAAGTAAGATGTATAAATATGACAGAGATGAAAGAAAGAGAAGACATCACCACAAAAGGAGGGCCTTGTGGTGGAGAGGCAGACGCACCGAAGGGTTGAACAGAAAAGAAAATGGCAATAAATTAGCAAAATCCCGCAGGACAAACTTGAGAAAGAGAGGACGTAAAGACGTAAGAGCAAACAAAGAAGCTAGAAACGACTACAGGAGAAAAGAGCGAAAGTAGAGGAAGAAAAATCACATGAGGGAGAGACAGGGAGGTAATCAGAAGACGTTGCAGGGGAGGATGTCGGCAGCAATGGGAGAGTGGGAATTAAAGGTCAGAGAAAGAGAAGAGATAGAGCAACACTTCGAGGGAGAGACCGCTCACGTGAAGAGGAGGAAAAACGTGTAGGATGAGAGCAGAACAATATGGGAGAGACATAAAAGTTGAGAGGAAGAGGGGAGCAGCAGCCTTTGATGTGCCGGCCGGCCGTGTCACCTAGAGTGTTTTTTAAATTCTTCCTGGAAAGCCCCTGCAGTAGTTTGATTGTCTGAAACGTTATGCAATTATTTACGGTGTTTTGTCTATTTGTATATTGTCTTTTATTTGTGTTGTTGTTGTTGGTGATAATAGTTCGTACAGCACTATATGTCGGCTGGAGTGCGCATGTGCGCAAAGTCCTCGGCCCAAGCTCTACAGACAGTTGTTGCTGCTGGCAGTGATCAAAGGTCAACGGAAGTCTGATTTAAGGAGGGTGAGGGCAGCTGGTTGAGTTAAGCATGAGTGCAACATAAAAAGGAAGATGTATAAATATGACAGAGATGAAAGAAAGAGAAGATAGATCACCACAAAAGGAGATTCTCGTGGTGGAGAGGCAGACGCACCGAAGGGTTGAACAGAAAAGAAAATGGCAATAAATGAGGAAAATCCCGCAGGACAAACTTGAGAAAGAGAGGACGTAAAGACGTAGGAACAAACAAAGAAGCTAGAAACGATTACAGGAGAAAAGAGCGAAAGTAGAGGAAGACAAGCATCAGAGAGCATAAAAGGAGACACGGCCTGGCGGCCGTGAAACTGAAAGTACGGCCGGCCGGCCATGAATAATTAGGCTGCCTTTGATGTGGTAATGCGAGGCAGGCAGAAAGTACGGCCGGACGGCCGGACGGCCGTGAATAATTAGGCTGCCTTTGATGTGGTAATGCCAGGCAGGCAGGCGGCTGGTGGCATTGTGCACGCGCTTTTTAGGGCTTGCGCTTGCGCAATGACCTAAAAAGCACATGCACTGCATGGAATCGCCAGTGGAATCGCCAGTGGTTTTACTCTGGATAAGCCACAATAGAACTTCGCCAGCTATGCGCAAGCGCATCAGCAGGCGAGCCCTAAAAATGGGACAGGGATAGTATAAAAATCACCTTAAGTATTACTCTCAACTAATAAGAACATCCCCTATCCAACAAAACAAAGAAGAGGTATCATCCAGTTTTCACTGACAAGATTGTTGGGTCATACACTTCAGGTTGTTACGTTTCAAGCTAGTTGCAAGTTCTGGTAAGCTAACATTTCAGGAGAAATTGTGTTCACTACAACCTGTAAAAGCAAAGATGAATGAACTTTCCAAGCTACTGATTAAGGAAATCGGACTCCTGCAGAATGGTTTGAGCTTAGTATAGATATCACGTTAGGAGAGCACCACAATTTGCGAGTCCATGAGTGAACCTCTAGGATCAAAAGGCATTGGTGGATGACAACATCTTCTACAGGATTGTAAAGATAAATAGTTAAATCAGGAGCGGCTCCTCCGTTGGAGAGGAGGAGCATCGACCCACTTTAATTTCCCCCGAAGATGAAAAATAAAATGGAAATTCATTATATTTTTCTTTTTCATGCTCCTGTCCTGAACCGCGAGTTAGGACGGGGTGGGGCCGCTGCTCACTGAGAACAGGAAGGAGGCGGCTTGGCTGTTTATGCACTTTTCAAGCTGCGCATGGTCCTTTGGCCAGGCGTCTTGTGACGGCCAGCAAGACATGCGCATTTGAAATCTCTAACCCAGCTGTTAAAGCAAGTGCAGGCCTTCAGGGCGCTGAGGAGAGCAAAGTGAGGGTCGGTCTCCCCTCCAACTAGGGTGCTGCTCTCACAGCATGAGAGGAGCGCCAGGATTGGTGCCCGCAATGCAGCATCTAGTTCCTTTGCAGAGGTCCAGAGTGGAGGAGGTCAACGTCTGTTCAGGTAAGTTTTGTTATTAAAAATATACATTTGCATGCGCGCTACCCGTAGTTGCAAGCCGCCACTGTTAAAGTTACGTACTGACAATCCGGACCACTGCAAAAGACCTAGCCAACACATTTATGGTCACTGCACTTGATGAAGGCACACCTAAAGCAATGAGATTTGCTTATCGTTGTAAACGAGACTTTCTGTGGCTTAATTCCCTCCTATTTGGATGTTTACTGCCGCTGAACAGTGGAAGTCTATTTTACGGTTGGGGACACTCACAAATGGCTGAACTGTTTAATGGTTACACATTTCTATTTTAACCTTTGGTTTCTAGGAGGTCGTAAATTCTTTCCACGAGTTCATTAAAAACCTGTGTTGAAACCTGAGAAGAAAATTAGCGCCAAAGGGCAAGTTGCGCACTCAGGTTGTGAAAGAGTCAAATTGTTTATGTTGTGGGGAGTGGGTAAGGTAAGTGTTCATGCTTCCATATACGTATTATCATTTTCTTGCGCTCCATTTCCTTGCTTTATCCTCCTACACCACCATCTCCATTCCAACTTCATCTCTATCTTCCCACAGAAGAAACATGTAAATGAAAGGTCAATAAATTAGGGAATGACTGTGGCTCTTTTGGTCCTTGGTCCATTACAAATAGTCCATAGGGGCTTTTGGCCAAATTTGAGTCCTTTTGAATCCTCACAACGCATGTACTGTATCCTAAATAGGCCTTGAAGGTTTGATCCAACAATGGTGGACCACTGTATTCGGCATTTAATGAAGCAATGATCTGCAGTGAAGACCTTCTAAAGTTAGTGTTTTTCACACTGTAGTGGAGATGGAATAAATGCTAATATGGCAAAGCTCCTAGATGCAATTGTAGGCTATGTTATGAATCTTCTTTAAATCATATTGAAAGTTTGCTCCTGTAGATATATTGCTTGCGAAGGAAGGTTGTGATTTTACAATCTCTCGCTGACTGGCAATGTGTGGCTGTCGGTTTTTATATACTGTAACATGTTGAAACACTTCACTTTCTTGATCACTCTGCCTGCTAGATCACAGGATATGTTGCCCTTTACTACACTACATCTTCATTGTTGAAAAGCCATATTTATATTGACCAAGTTGGGCATCTGACTGGTCGCAATACATACTGTTGTACAGTTAGCCCTTATATTGTGGTAGGGTGTGCCATTAAGATTACTAAACAACAGATGTGCACGAAGTGACCAACAGATTAAATCAGACTATGCAATAATATATTAATAAGGTTAAACTTTCCTACTGTCCTTTTAGTGCATTAACAAAAAAATATCAGTGACTACTATCCTGCACTGTAACGGTCATACTTCCTTCCGGAAAATCAATAAAAACATAATACAAATAAGTAAGTACTGGCGAAGGAAACAGGTCTAGTTTGCTTATGGTCTATCTACTGCCATAATGTATGTATGTAGGTAGGTAGGTAATTCTGTCCAGTGATTTGGGCTGTAGACTTGGTCATAACTCCTATGGGAAAAACGCATATTGGGACACCTGCCGCCTTTTTTTTGGCCCCCGTATGTCAGGACACCCCTTAACTTTCCAGACACAAGCTGAAGTGAGTGTCGACCTTTTGGGGAACATTTAGTGAAGATTCGTTGACCAGCGGAGAGATGTAGGCAACTGAAATACAGGTTTCAAATAGAAATGAAGCCCCCCTTACTAGATCTAACTACTGGTGACTGCTGCTAGGGAATATTTGTAATATATGTGTGTGCCTCATTTGCCGTGTAGTAGAAGTACGGTTTTTATTCAGTAATATTAGACACGAAAAAACATTTTCCCAACGCCGATCTCCTAAACATGTTGGGAAAATGTTTGTTTGTGTCCGATATTCCTGAATAAAAACCGTACTTCTGCTACATGGCAGAGAAAACTTGTTGAATATTTGGGAGCGCGACAGAGCACCGAATTGTTTTGGATTTTTTTTTGCTATCAAACTACGAACCACAGCAAGCGTACGGGGCAGTGTGTGAAAATGGCGATTGAAAATATATATATATATATATATATATTATATATATGCTGCACTTTAAAAAAATCCTTTCATTATCCTATGCATCTATAAGACAGAGAATTTATTGAGTGATGCCTTAGTATACTTTTGAAAGGTAAAGCAGACCTCACCATGCATTGCTATGCACGTTCTCTGTAGAAAATGAATACAAATAGCCAATGAAACGATAGGAGAGAGAATTCTCTGCGCAGAGCCATGGCCTACATTACGTATATTTTACAGAACTAGCAACACCAGGACAAGCAGAGGAATGCCGATAGTCTATGTCCCCAGGTATCAGCTGAAAACCTGAAATTAATAGTAGCAGAAACGCCTGTTAAAGGGAAAATACCTTTAGTTAAGATTAAGTGCCAGTGACAGTAGAATAAGAGAATCCCAAAATGTCCAAAATAAAAAGGACAGAGGGGCGGGGCAGGGATTTGGTCTACTTGCACATAGTCAGTGATCCAGAAACAGTTCTTAGGTCTACGTTGGAACATTTGTTGCTAGGATATTTGATCTTATACCAGATACCGAGAACGCTCAGGCAAGGGCTTGTCTCGTTTATAAATTGAGCGTTTAGACTCAAGTATTTTTATATCAGATCGAAATACTATTTGTTTTTTGTTTGTTTTTGTTTTTAAGAGTAAAGGGGTGGGGGGTGTAGATGCCTAGGTAACAAAGGCATGCTATTTTGAGTTGTATTCTTCCTACAAGAAGAGGCCAGTTTCGGATCTGAGGACTGGCATGATAGTGTGTAGTGATAATTTCAGGGGGGTGGGCCACGATAGAATATGGCAGATTAGTTAGAACTGCACTAAAATAGGCTTAAAGATCCCACTTGTGACCTTGACTGCAATTGTCATAGTTTAAGGCTAATTCAGAGCCCCACCTAAGCTGTAGTAGAGCATTAGGCAGGAAGTACAACAGAGTCCTGTATCAATATTCAAGACGGCAGCGCTGAGCCATAACCAATCTCAGCCTGTGATAACTATTTTTTCTCACGGTGCCTAGGCAGAGAGGGACCACAAATATACTTATCCGCCTTAGTCAAGTTCAATATATTTCAAACCAAATTCCCAGCATCCTGGTGAGAAGGGCACACATGCAGTCACAACTGGATCCTGTGATAGGTTCCCTACAATTTAAGGATCTTGGAAGACCCTGACATCTTCGCTTTTAGGATTCACTAGGTAAATAGATTGGTTCCTGGACTCAGTAAAAACAACAGAGGTAATTAAATTAGAAGTGACTTTTAGCAAAAAATGACTTCTGTTTCATAAAGATAATGTCAGCGTTTATTTAAATCTGTTTCGCAGGACAGTAACAAAGACTGAATCAACCACACAAGCTCTATCCGTGTGATTGGTGCACACATTAACTCCCAAAGAGAGTTAAAGTTATCCCATTAATTTTGCTAGCTATTCTCTTCACGTCCTTTTCAGGCTGTAATGAAGTTTCGGGGAGGGTTTGCAGTGTGAAAGCTAGGGAGATAAACGCTAACAATTGCCAACCTAACCCTTGAAGTTAAAGTTTGTAGATTTATATAGCGCAGTTTACCATCTGTGAGGGAATTCAGGCGCTGCCCATGGGCACGGGGAGATTAAGTGATTTGAGCATAATAACATGTTGCGACGAGATTCGAACCAGGATCTCCAGCTCCCAGGTCGGCAGCTCTGCCCTCTGCACCACATCCTCCCCCACATTCCCTTCTAACCTTCTCCTTTCGCTAGTCTGCCTTTTTAACCTTACCTGTTCTTGAAGACCCTTTCCATCTCCTCAACAAGGGCACCCATCACATTCTATCAACAGCATCGGAGTCCCTTTTATTTATCTATCCTCCTAGCTTCACCTCATCTCGCCCTGTATTAGCGCTCTGTCCCACTGTCTTTATATGACCATATCAACCTCACCAAGATACTATTCCGCTGGATGTCGCTGCCAGCCCGCGCCACCACTCTAAGAAGTAGAATCATCTACAAAGACATCAACACTGGCACCACTGCCTATCTAGCTGAGAGCCAGAACACCTTCAGATTGCAGACAAATTCGTGTCAAAAATGTGACACGAGGTAACAGGCCTTCTCCCTCTAGCCACCTAGGATATGGAAAGACATCCCCACTACCATGACTATATCACGGTGCATTAACAGTCCACAGTAACTCTTAGAAACCTGCTACCACTCCAGCCATGTTATCAGTGTCTTTGCTTAGGACCATGTACAGCGCTCTGCGGCCCCTTTTCTCAGTTCACACTGTATGAATAACACATATACGCACTTTCCTTACCTTTATTTTTCAATTTCAACTTGTCACCTGACCCCCATTTTGCATACTTATTTATGATTTTATTTTTATAATTTGTATTGAGGTTTTCTTTCTTTGATATGACAACTTGCCTTATTTATAAGCATCTTCCTCCCAATCTGTATGCTTTAGTCACCTTCTCATCTTATCCCTTTCGTGTTGCTTCTCATGTTACATCATCATCCTATACTATACTCCCCTCTCTCTTTCCACTATCATCAAATCTTCTTTTTTTCGCCCTCCTTTGCTAAAAACGGGCCTCTTCCATTCCGGATCTATTCTCAAAACACCCATGTTGGCTCAAGGCTATTGCTTCACATATATTATTCTCTCACGGCACTCTGTTGTAGTGACGGCTATTACATCGTTATCTGTTCTACTGGACAACGTATTACCATATTTTTATTATTTTTAAGTGGTTGTCGTACGCCCCCATTTCGGTCTGGTGGTGCACAGACACCCTTCCTGTTGAGTTGCATCTTACAAAAAATTAAATAAAAATAACCCGCCCCTACTAGATAGTGCCTTCAAGGAGCCAGTCGCGAGTCTTCGATTAACCTATGGCAAAAAAAAATCAATATGACCAACAGATAACTGAATCTTGCTGTTTAAAAAAGGGTTACACTCTACTGGGGTCGGTCACTGGATCCCCCAGCGGATCGAGAAGAGGACATTTGATTGTATGGACGTTGTTGGCCCGATTCTGCGACACTCCTGTCGCGCTACACCTACACCCTTTATCTGCTGCTATATGTACACGTGCCGGGGGGGGGGGGGGGGGGGGGGGGGGAGTTTCTGGGAGTTGGGGGGGCTGGGGAGTAGGGAGGGTTGGGGGTTTATTTATATTGAGCCTATTCTCGGTGCCTGCTTGAACATTTGCTGCTCATTTGATATACTGTACCTGTATTGTTGTGGTGATCTCCGGTCTGTGGGGTGCCACAATTTTATTGCCTACTTGCTCAATAAAATTGGTTGTGAAAAAAAAAAGGGTTACACTATTTTCTTCTCAAGAGTAAAATGCTGCTTGCACTTGCAAAACGGCTGCATAAATCCGCCAGGCTCCAGCGCTATCTGAAATCCTTTACGAGTTCTGCCCAGGTTTGTTCTTAATACCAGACACTGTGTTCATATGTTGTACAAGGGCATGGCCAGCATATGCGCAATGACGGCTGCACGATTACTTGTTCCCCAGGTATATGAATCATCGCCAACATAATCCACAGCTCTCTTGAGGGGAAAAAAAATCAGGGAGGGGACAGCCAAAAGCGACTGACGTCAACCTCTCCTAAAGAGCGCCATTCATTTTATACAGTTGTAAAAATAGTTTTCCTCATTAACTGACATTCCTATATCTGGCAAGTCTCACTCAGCTGAGAAAACGGAGCCAAGCACTGGGCACCACAAGAGAGTCCTGGAGATGGTTTATCACCCCAGCAAACTGTTTGCAAATAGTTAACTATGTCTTTCGAAAATGAGATCTCCTAGATGAAAACCTAGATGAAAATAATCTTCTATGTTGCCACACCACACCCCAACAGATTTGGATGCGGAGAGAACTTTAACCCACCCCTTTCTACACCACGAAAAACCAAGGTGGGATGCATTATCCTTAAATGTGTTCAAAGTCATGCTTAGGTCTCTCAAAGTTATCTCAAACTATGTGCCGTATTTTCAGAGTGTTTTTGAACTCAAATCAATCTGATATGCGCTTAAAATGTTCTTTGTGATGGCAAAATCCCATCAATGAGTTACAGAATGGTGGAATTTCGAAGTTTACAAATCTAGTACCAGGCGTGACTTTGGAACTCTCCTGGGTGAGAGCATTCACAAACTCAAAGGCTTGTGTCTATTCACCATAAGTTTTCCACTATGACAAGGCTTTTACAAGTAATAGCTTGAAGGGAACGATCAAATGTGCATTGAATGCAACAAACAAGGGCAGTGGACCTTCAAAGGGACACAGCACCCACACAGTTATAGCCCTGAATTTCAAAGATTCAACAACATTTCACGTCATGTATGCACAACCTTGTATGCATCTTCTCCCCAGAGAGGTGCTCCCCTCCCTCTGGGGAAGTAAATTCAAAACATAGAAACCAAGGATGTACCATACATAAACAATCGATAGACGTAAATGCTGTCAACAAGCGAGTAATAATAACTCCTGCACAATCCGGTAATCTTCTTCTTTTATTTATGCTTCTTATAATTGTTCTTAAAACCAGCTAACGCGTTTCGTCCACTAGACAATGGACTTCTCCCGGGCAAAATATATATTTTCTGATAAGGAGGGTGGGGGGGATACAGTCTTAGCAATATATAAAAAAAAACAATGTTCTCGAGAAGATGTACCATCCCAAATTACACCATCTATGTGGAATATTTGTCAATGAGCATGAAAGCCAGTGGAGGATGAAGAATCCCATCCATGAGTGACTCACACACATTCATATCCCAAGTCTATGTTGTAAGAAGTACCAAAACACCCTGTATAAGGCATTAGACTCAGCGTGTCTCTGTTGTGCGAGGGGCTCAAGTACATAGTAGACTATGGGAAGAGAGGCCAAGCTTGGACCTGAGCCCGCCGCACAGCAGAGACATGCTGAGACCCGAGCCTTATACAGGGCTAGCAGGCTGAAGCTGCCAGGGGAGTGGGGAAGTTTGACCAGAACTCTAGCTGCCCTTGTCTGCTCAAGAGTTCTTTAACTTGCGCTGGTCGGTGGCTGTGATAGGGCTGCCATGGTTGAAAGCCCCTTCCGTAGCCACGAAAAGAGCAAACGGCAGTCTGGGGACGGGGGCAGCTGAGAGGCCCATGGACTTGGCTGTAGCCCATGAGTCGTTAAAGCGATCCAGCGCTGTGTATGCCTTGTCTCCGAAGAGACAGGTGCCATAAAAGGGTATGTCCATGAGCAAAGCCTAGACATCCCCCAAAAAGCCAATTGTTCCAGGCGTGGCGTCTAACAGCCACTGTCCTGGAAATCACTCTTTCCAGAGAGTCAGTAAGGTCTAGACCACATCTAATGGAGAACCTTATAGCGTCTTTACTGTCAAACTGCTTAGGAGAGGAAGGCTCGGGCCTCCTCCAGGACCTGTGGCACCACTTGCGCATCCATCTCTCACAGAGAGTGGGAATAATGGGCCATGAGGTGTTCATGGAGCACAATGCAAGGCTTGTGGCAGAAACCATTTTCTTGCCCTAACTGTCCAGCTTTTTGGATTCCATGTCTGGGGGAGGAGCAGGGAACGTGCCATGGGAAGTAGAGGCTTGAACTACCAAGGTGTGTGGGTAGTGAGGAAGTTTAGGGCCCCCGGGGCAGGGCAGTGGCAGCGGGCGATTTTCCTGTTCACAGGAGCCCCTTTGCTGGGTTTGGATCATGTTCAAAATAATCGTCCGTGGGGGCCTCAGCTTCAATAAAGAGGAGCAAGGGATCTCAAGAGGAAGCTCCTGGCTGTAGCACCTTTGTCAAGATGTTAGTCTAGACGGCCACTGTGGGTAGCTGAAGGTCAAAGACCTCAGCCGCCCTCTGCAACTCCATAGCTTAAGATGCTGCCTCTTCCGTAGTCACAATAGGGGGAGAAAGCATGCCAGAATCTGAAAAGTATCCAGTCCGCTGGCCTCACCCAATTCCTCAGACGTTGAAAAATCCGGTCAAAAAGAGACAGGCGGTAGCTCTCTTCACAGATCAGCGCTTGACTGGTGCGGAAATAAAAGATCTGACCTCAGCGCACTGAGGTCCTGTCAATATAGGAGACACAAAAAGTTAATCACCTGCTTTTAACTTAGTCGTGTTTTTAAGAGTAACATTAAAAACGCAGCTAGAAAGTTTAAAATTGTCCTTGCCTGCCATCGATCAGTCGGCATTCCCAATCACTAGCTCACTTCCCCGCATTACTTGTGCCAAGCCGATTTAGGCGCTGAGGCACATGGACTTTGGAACTAGTGGCGGTCATCTTAGGTGGGTGGGAGGATACTCCTGCAGCGCTCTAGTCGATAACCACATATAACTGCGAGGCACTGTACTTCACTATACAGTTTGCTCCCTCAGCCTCTTTTGCAGGTATCCTCTGCTATAGGCCACCTGGCCCTAGGACTACCCTTTCTTACGAATTACTTACACTACTAGAGCCCTTTATTAGTAGACCTAATTTCACCCTCCTTGGTGATTTCAATTTTCATCTTGAGATAGATGACCACAAAGATACGAAATCTCTGATAGAGGGTCTAACTACCTGTGGGCTGAGTCAACTGGTTGACGGCCCTACCCACCTCGCTGGACATACACTAGACGGCATCTTCTCTAATGATACCAGACTGGTGACGGGAACTCCGATTCCCCTGCCCTGGTCCGATCACAGGGCAGTACCATTCCATCTCAACATGACTCCTTTTGGTCCCGATCAAGTGAAAAGGAAACCATGGGAAATCCGGAGAACGTATAACGAGGTCTCTAACTCCACCCTTGCCCCTTTCATGGCAGACATTAGTTCCCTCTCTCAGTCAGACACGAACGAAGCAGCTCTCGGTCTGTCGAATACCCTATCTAAAGCAAAGGACACTCTAGCACCACCTAAAAAACACTACTAGGCTAGGAAGAGTCCCTCGTCGCCCTGGTTTTCTGAGCATCTAAGACTCCTTCGGCAGAAATGTAGACAAAAAGAAAGAGCTTGGTATGCCTGCCCTGACTCACAGGGAAAGAGTCAACATAAGCTAGCCCTAAGGGAATACAAAAGGGCTATAGTTAAGGAAAAAAAGATCTATTTTAATAAGCTCACCGCCTCGATAAAATCGTCGAGGGAGCTTTTCAAAATTATAGACACCTTGTCGACGCCTAAAAACATCGATCCCATTGCTGAGTCGCAGGAGCTCTGTGATAACATCGCCAGCTTCTTTCACACCAAACTCTCAGATATCTATATCTCCCTTAAAACCCTCAATTCGGAGCTGGACACCAAAAGGGCATCCCAGCCTTCTCCCCCTCTCCCCTCCTATAATAAGACCTTGGAACCAGGTTCCACCTCCAGTTTCTCTAGCTTTCCCCTTCTGACTCAGGATGAACTCAATCGCCTTTTGGATGCCACCAAATCATCCTCGCCTCTGGACCCCTGTCCTTTAAAAATTCTTAAGGCATGTAGAGAGGTGGTCCTTCCTCCTCCTTTAGAGGTTATGAATAGGGCCATTACTGAGGGGACCTTCCCTACTCCATGGAAAACGGCAATTGTTAAGCCTCTTCTAAAAAAGCCCTCTATGAATCCTGAAGTCCTAAAAAACTTCCGGCCCATATCTTTACTTCCAGCCCCGGCCAAGATACTCGAGGCCCACCTTAATCGTTACTTGACCATCTATTTAGAAAGTATGAGCCTACTGGACGTCTCCCAACATGGGTTTTGCGCTACCCATAGCACAGAGTCTGCCCTTACCGTCGTGGTCAATAACATCCGATCTGAGGTGGACAGGGGTCAAACCACTCTATTGGTGCTGCTTGACCTTACGGCAGCGTTGGACACCCTGTCCCCCTCAATCCTGGTAGACAGGCTGAAGGGAATAGGGGTGGGAGGAAGTGCCCTTAATCTCCTATCCTCCTTCCTTCATCAGAGGGAGCAAAGAGTAAAACTTGACAACTTTGTCTCCCACCCAGGCCGTGCAATGTGGGGTTCCTCAGGGCTCCGCGTTGAGCCCTTTGTTATTTAACATCTATGTAACCCCACTTGCCGAAGTAGTAAGATCCTTCAGATACCAAATACTGTCATACGCAGACGATACGCAGATTATCGTCTCCACCACCCTACCGATAAAAGATGCTGCCTTCAAATTTCGAACTTGTAGGGAGGCAGTCTTGCAATGGATGATGCGTAACTATCTAAAATTAAATGGGGAGAAGACGGAGGTCTTAATCTTTGGAGGAAGCCAGGATATTTGGTCGAAGGATTGGTGGCCCTCCTCCTTGGGAGATTACCCTCACCCGACCAACTCGGCCAAGAATCTTGGAGTTCTCATAGTCCCTGCTCTCTCTTTTGACCTCCAGGTCAATAGAATCGTACCCACCTGCTGTAATACCATCCGGATGCTAAAAAAGATTGCCCCATATCTATCGCCCGACGCTCGCAAACAATCAACAGTTGCCCTGGTCTCTTTCAGGATTGACTATTGCAATGCGCTCTATGGTGGCATTAACAAATAATCTCTCCGTCGTCTCCAGATGGTTCAGAATGCCGCAGCCAGGATGGTCTTAAACCTACCCAGGCTTCCATCTGCAACCCAGGCCAGGAAGGACCTCCATTGGCTACCCATACAGGCCAGGATTTCCTTCAAGATTATCTGTCTGGCTCACAGAGCTGTGTTCGGATCGGGTCCTGAAGGTATCAAGACCCTTGTTAGTCCTTACACCCCTAATAGAACCCTTCGCTCGGCCTCTAGAAATCTGCTTACTGTCCCCAGATTCAAAAAGGCGAAATGGGGAGGAAGAGCCTTTTCCACTATGGCCCCGAAATTATGGAACACTCTCCCCCCCCCCGAACTTTCTAGCCAACCCTCTTTGGGGATTTTCCATAAACTCTTAATGACATGGCTCTTCTCTCAATCCTACTAATTGCATTATCTGTTTTCCTATTCTCTACGTCGGTCTGTGCTCCTTGCTCCTTGATGCCGTTCGGGGTTAAGTACGCGCAATACAACTTCCCATTCATTCATTCATTCACAAACTTGACTTCCGGCGTGAACAATGGCAACAACAATACGCAGAGCTGGCAGATGCCAACTACCAGCGCAAGGTTATTGCTCAAAGAAAGACCTTCTGGATTCAGTCTGAGTGGTTGGGAAATTTAAAGGTAAGGAATCAGCGGCTAGATATCTTTATCAGATATAAAAGGTCATAAAAGCGACTCGTCTACCACCATTGAACTCACTCCTTTTTACCGTCTCCCAACAAGATGGCTCCTATAGTATCATTTTAGACAACAGAAATCTAAATTTGCATATGTGAACCTATGTGGTGCAAAATACACAACACAAAACACTAAAGAAACAGTCAGGGGGAGACTAGGAAACCCCACTGCCCCCCCCCCCCCCCCCAAGCATGATAGTACAAACACAAAAGAAGTATTGTTGTGTAGCGTTTTAGGATCCAAGCGTAAATTAACGATTCATGCCTTCATATAGGTACAATTCACATTGCCCTTATATAGGCATAGAAATCATAACCATATTTAGACAGAACCCATCCAGTCCAAATACAGGCATGGCTACTTCCACTAGTTCCAAAAAGCCACAACGATTTCTTGGAAAACTCAGCTTCAGCAGTCAGGGACATCCCCTTTCGGAATATTGGAATATTGATTTGTCCTAGAAATCATGGAGTTTTCAAAGAACTACCATTCCCTTGGGGTTCTTTGGTGACGTTATTATGTCCAACTTTACGTCAAACCAGGCACCTACAAGGTATAAATATGCCTACACTTGCCATAGCAAACACACAGTGGTTCGGAGCATCTCGACTACCTACTTGCCTGACGCAGCTCACTACAGCAAGTGCCAAAACAAGTGCCGAAGCAAGCCGACCCTCCAGCTGACGCACTGACAGAGAGGCTGCCTTTCTCACGCAGAGTATCCAGCTCCAGTGTTTCCAAGCTCCCCTTGCGGGGTGTGTTGGGATATCGAATCCCAGACAGAGATACCAGACCTCCTTCATTCTAAAACCAAGGTACGGAACTGACAAGACCCTAAGAGAAATCTTGGATAGATTCTTGGCAAAGAAACCTATGCTACACCATACTTACTTCTTCCCTCGTTCTAGTCCTAGGTTAGGTACATTGGGGTAGGCTTATTTTAGAAGCACCAGTTGAGTACTTTTAGCTTTATTATTTATGTATGTATTTTATGGCTTTGAAACCATACCATGCTTTTACAGTATTATTTTATAATACTTTTCTTGCTGTACGCATTATACTTTGCAACCAGTATTACGATTGTAGCAGTTCATTTCTTTTGCATGAGAAAGAAGACTGTTCAATAAATCCTTTTATGGAAAACGCCCGTCTCTCTATTTTGCTGCACCTCTGATGAAACGAAGCATGCACGAATGACTGAGTGAAATATCTATCTATTGTTTCCACAACTCTAAAGATACATTTAATCTTGGGGAAACAAAGTTGTCATGTTTATGCGGTTGTCAGAAACGAATCCCTTCTTGTTTATTCGAGGAAGTTTCTAGTGACCTCTGAGCTAGCTGGCACTCACAGTTGAGTCTAATATATTCGATAGAGACCTAGTCGACATAAGTCCTACGACAAATCTTTAGGATATGTTATTCCAATGCACAGAGCCTATTGGGAATATAGGAACTACACTACATGGTGCCCAACGTTTGGTAAGGCACTAATTTAACGCTAGATACTAGAGTAGCTCAGTCGTGCTTTTCAAAGAAACCTTTTTTCACGTAAAATACTCCAATAGATGTCTGGAGTGGGTAAAAGGATAAAATATCTGCCATAACTGAGTAGGACGAAAATCCTATGTATTAGTTTTTGATTTGTTCAACGTTGAAGGATACAGTGTTCCAAAATATTGTGCACCTTATCTTTGTTTCTTTAAAACTTGCTCTGCAAAACTTTGTCAACAAAATGACTGAAAGCGAGAACGGAGAGGCTGCAGTAAATCCAGCAGCCTTTAACATTACCGATTTGCAAGAAACTGACCCACATGCTATAATCATCCCGGAAAATTTAAGGAAAACCGTCACTATAAAGCTTATAACAATGGCCTATCATTGAGAGGTGGTAGGGTAATTTTTGTCATAGAGGCACATGAATATCATCAGAGAGAGGTATTCTATTAATGGATTGTCTTCCCTGAAGCAAATCCAGTAACACGTGTTCCACTTCTACAAAGTAGAGGAACCTCCAGCGGAATACACTCCTTTCGAGGATGTTGAAATTTCATTAACATACCAACTGCATGCACTCTGGTTTAAAGGCGCCCTACAACATCAAAATCACATTACCAGGCTCGGTCCACTAGGTAGACCAGAGGCAACATGGCCGATACTAGCCAGTTATACACCACATCCTGCCATTGAAGAAATGACAGGTGCAGAACTATTTGTTCAACTAAAACAACTAATAAAAATACATAGACAATTGGTTCAATATGTCATGTGAACTCTAACAGCCCAACCTTCTATAAGGATTCCACAGCAAACCCCTCACCAGGGGAACACAAATAAAATCACACCACAGACCATACAATCAGTCATTGGTAAATTGCCTGCAAAAAGGGATCAAATTCCATTCTGGATGGCTCAAAAGATTACTCAAATCGAGGCAGTATTTCCTGACAGTACACCTCATGAGAAACACAGGATTTTAACAATCTGTTTACCAATGGGGATCGCACCACATCTGGAGGACTGCGACACTTGGGGTACAGTCTTTGCTGCAATCTACACAAAAACACATGGTGTTCCGTCTATGGCAGTAATACCAAACGTCCTGAAACAGATTCAAAATGAATACGCGGCAGAGCCTGCTTTGAATCGAGGTATGAAATTACTTAAAGATTTCAAACAGGTCTCAGCTATAATATTAGCTAATATTAAAGGTGAGGCAGCATCCGTGGCGATCTGCCAAAATTAAGAGAATTTGATGTAACTGAGCAAGCATATGAACTGGCCAGAATAATTGAAAAATCATATGAAGAACTAGGTAGAGATAGTTTGGGTGGGAAACCAGTTAAACCCCAACTAACAGAAAGTCCTGAAAAAGTATTCATTAAAAATACTCTCACTACTCCTAAAAAGAAGTGGGAAAATACTAAACAGTCCCTTCCTAAAGAGAAACGTTTTCAATCCAGAGGTAGGTCTCCTCAAAAGGAGCCCTCTGAAAAGAGGTATAACCTCAGGAACAGGGATAATTTGAGAAAACGTGATAGACATCAAGATACTGATACACGTTCCTCTCGTACCTTTCAGACTTCCTCACAGAAATCGGAAAGAAGATGACGGTCAGAACACAAGGATGAATGCGTAAAGTCCAAAGACGATCAACAGGTTAAAAAAAATAAGAAAACCCAATTCTCCAAAAAGAAGGTAGCAGGTCTAAAAATCAAATATGCCGAGGATCTTGAGGACACAACTCAAGAACGGGGAGTGGGCCCAGACAATGCTGGACAGCGCAGCAGAAGTCACCATAGCTCGCAAGATCTTGAAGGATCATCTGGAGGCAGTGGACTTGAATGAGTACATTCAAGTTGAAACAGCTGATATCAGGGTTAGTGTACCCCATAAGTTATATCAAGTAACACTCCGCATGGAGGGGGACATAACTAGGAAAATAAGAGCACTCTTTTGGGAGAAGCTCTCTAAGGGTTATGACATTCTTCTAGCTGAAAAAGACTGGCCACCAAAATTTGTCAGTGTCACGGTGCCCCTGGTGACGTTTGTGAACGGGGCGGGGAACTTAACTATTGTTCCTTTCCGCCCCGTCCTCAGGATCCCTACGGCCCCTTTAATGCTGCATGGATGTCCCGAGCGGAGGTGGAGTCAATTTGCCTGACGTCATGCGATTCCGACCAATCAATGCCGGAGGGGGCGGATAAGGAAGCCCAGCCGGAACTGCAAAACGCGAAAGCCGGAGAAGCAGACGGGAAACGAGGACGAGAAGCAGACGGGAAAGGAGGACGAGAAGCAGACGAGAGTCCAGGAAGAGAAGCAGACGGGGGGACCAGGAGTACGCCCGGAGGCCACCGACACCGCGAGCCGCCCTTCTGGGGAAGTGTGGCTGGACAAGGTACGGGGCCGTTTAAAGGGGCTTTTTACCTCACAGGGTGGGAAAGGATAGGGGAGGTCTGAGGGAGGTCCCGGCACGGTACACCTCTGCTTACTCTCGCACCGTTTGAATAGAGCATAAACAACACACAGTGTTTGGTGTAGGGCCCTGGTGACTCCTCACTTCCCCTTTTCCCTCTCATTCCGTCGAATAACCCTGGGATGTGTCAGTAACCCTCGGATTGTTTTCTCTCTTTTTTTCATGATCTGATGCCCGGAACCAAGTCGCAAGTCTAATAGGACCGACTCCACTCAAGTCCGGAAGAACGGGAAGACCCAGACGTTTATTTTGCTGTTTTGTGTGCTTTTGCCCAACGATTTGATTTGACAGTCCTGGTTGCTTTGCAATAAATGCCTATCCCGCCAAAAACGCCAGACTGCTGACACATTCTTGCCCTCACCAAAACCCCCCCTCCTCACAGTCAGGGAATGCCCTCATGGCGAAGACATCATTATGCCAGCCCTCTCGAATCATGTTCCGATTCACTTAAAATATGCCTATGACAAAAATGGGCTGTAGCCCAGGCGCCAGCATTATACAAAAATCATGTAGGATGTGATGAGGATCCTCCTCACCACAAAATCAAATTAAAAACTCAACCAACGGCACACAGGCAGTACCCAGTGAAGCAAGTAGCTAAAAAACAGGTCAGGGAGATATTAGATCAACTTGAATACCAAGGGGTGATTGAAACATGCACCTCGTCAATGAACAATCCTTTGTTTCTTGTCTCCAAACCAGACAATACATATCGTCTAGTTTTGGATTACAAACTTTTAAATTCTTGTTGCAAAACCTTGGCAGTACAAAATGCACACGGTGCAGCACTGATGAATAACATTGTGCGTAAAAAATATAAAACCACATTAGATATTTCTAACGGTTTCTTCTGTCAAAACATTGCACCTGAAAGCAGGTACATGACCGCTTTCTCAATTATGGGGACACAGCGTCACTTCTGTCATCTCCCCCAGGGATTCAAGAATAGTCCAGGGTTATTTTTAGCCAGAGTAACAGAGTTACTACAAACGTATGATGAAGAGGCATTATCATATGTTGATGACATCTATCTGACAGACGATGACTTGGATAGGCACTTGAACAGAGCATATTACTTGGCTTCGCCTCTGAAGGGTACAAATTCAACTTAAAAAAAATCGAGAATTGCCCACCTCAACGTTCTATTCTTAGGATACGAGTTATCAAGTGAAGGCAAAAGCCTGGCAGCGAACTTTTTAGAGAAGTGTGCACTGCTCCAACCTCCAAAAACGCGGAAAAACTCAGTCAATTTTAGGTTTCCTGAATTTCGGAAGAACTTGCATTCTAAATTGCGCAGAAAGGGTTAAACCTCTCTACGAATTAATCAAAACCTGATTTTAAAACAACTGATTGGATTCAAAAACATAGTAGCAAAAGAGAGAGCTCTCGCACAGGGTAAACGCATAATGGTCGTTACTCCTGTACTTTCCTTAGAAGCAGTGACAAAAGCAAGAATTCTGAATGCAAAGGCTTTACATCAGAGATGGATACAATGGGTTAACTCTCTTGCTGCAACAGACGTTGAATACGTTTTTGACCCTTACTTGAAAACACAAGAATTTCTATAATACAAACAAGAATTTTCTCTGCCCACTGATATTCTGCCTCTAGACCAATACAAATGTATAATCTACACAGACGGATCCGCACATCCCGCAATTGGGGGCAATGGTAAATTCCGACCCATGGTCACAAAAACTCAATCTCTCGGAGACTGTACAGCTCAGCGAGCTGAACTACAGGCTTTCAAGATGGCGCTTGAAAATACCGATCGCGAATTCCACACACTCAGTGTGCGATTCTTATTACTGCGTTCAATCTTACAATGAATACTTGCAGAATAAATACGGATGAGAAGATCTACTCCAAAATCTTAGCGAGGAGGCTTTCAAAGGTCATTGATTCTTTAGTAAGCCCGTGGCAACACGGCTTTATACCCGGTCGTAGTACAACTGACCATATTAATAGGGTAATCTCATTATTTAACATCGCAGAGAGCTCTGGGCAACAAATGTCATTAATATTATTAGATGCCCAAATAGCGTTTGATCAAGTGGAATGGGGGTACCTCTGGCAGAATTTAAGATCAAACGGCTTTGGACCCCGCATTCTTACCGCTCTAAGAGCAATGTATGTACAGTCATACGCAAAAATACAACTGATGGGGCAACATTCTGGACAGGTAAAGATTGCAAGGGGGACAAGGCAGGGCTGCCCATGCTCCCCAATCCATTTCGCTCTATATATAGATTTGCTAATCAGAGCTATTCTAAATGACCCGGCGATTCTACTGGTGGTGGTCAGGGGATACTGCACAAAAGTGTTAGCATACGCAGATGACATCGCAGTAGTTACCCCGGACCCCCAGGCGACAATTGGTAGACTAGAAGATCTAGCTAGGGAGTTCGGGGACGAATCCGGTTATGGGTTGAATGCAGATAAAACCAAGATCATCTGCTCTAGCTCAATTTTGTGGCAGAATCCCAGGAGGGCAGAGGCAGCAACCGATTTAGGGATCGCAATTGCAGCTGATTTCGATACCATCTGGAATATTAACATAGACCCTCTTCTGATTAGATTAAGTGCAGACCTTAAGAGGATAAACAATCTACATTTATCTATCACTGGTAGGGCAAATGTTATAAAAATGACTATGTTCCTGAAAATACTCTATTTATTTCGCTGTATACCACCAGAAGGAGTAGTTTCTGTCCTGTAACTCCAGTTCTGTAGTAGGGGTATCTCTGTTATAGTCATAATCTAGTGAATAGTCCCGCCCATGTGCGTGGACCCCGGCAATCAAAAATAATCTTTTAAGTTGTCAAAATAATGCAGAAACTGCAAAGACACTTAAGAGAGAATTTAAAGACAAATAATGCAGCCTATATCCACAGGCTACACTGTCCAGTACTTCAACTAGAAATTCCACCAAAAAAACACAACACATAATACAGCCTGCCCAGTTTCTACCATAGAGAAACTTGCCTCCCCCAGTAAAAGACTCTGGAATGATAGAGAGGGAGGTAGGGACAGACAAGCCCCATAGGCTGCCATTATGTGGCTTAAATAGGATACTGTGCCTTTAAGAGAACTTTCCAGAACTTCTCCCAGTATCCCAGAATGCATAGCAGGTCCCTCTACTTTCAGTTCTTTTTGAAGGCAAAGCACGCCAGACCTGTCGCATTCCTTACATGATGAAATATCTCCACCGGGGAGGAGGGCGGGCGCTTATAACTATAACAGAGATACCCCTACTACAGAACTGGAGTTACAGGACAGAAACTACTCCTTCTGTAGTAGGGGATCTCTGTGTATAGTCATAATCTAGTGAATAGAATGGCAAGCCCATCCCCACACCAAAGCGGCGGTGGAGAATAAATACATAACGCCACTACTGTGCGAACAAATTCCGCAGCAAAGCCTGCCCAACCTGAGCGTCTGCCCTGGCGTCAGTGTCCAGGCAGTAATGCTTAGCAAAGGTATGAACCGATTTCCAAGTGGCTGCCTTGCAGATTTCAGCAATCGGCACGTTACGGAGCAGAGCCGTCGTGGCAGCTTTGCCCCTGGTGTAATGAGCCTTAGGCTTACCTCCTAAGGTCTTATTAGCCTTTTGGTAACATAATTGTATGCAGGACACAATCCACCTAGAGATGGACTGCTTAGAGGTCGCAAGACCCGTCCCGACCGATCCATAATTGATGAACAACTGGTCAGACCTACGAATATCTTTGGTTTTATCCAGATAAAATTTCAACACCCTCCTAACATCCAGGGAATGGAGAGACCTCTCCGCTGGGGATGAAGGGTTCTGAAAAAACGTAGGCAAAGTTATGGTCTGGTTGACATGAAAATCAGAAATAACCTTGGGAAGAAATTTAGGGTGAGTACGCATAACAACCTTAGCAGCATGAAACACAGTATAAGGTTCAGTACAACACAACGCCTGAATTTCACTCACCCTGCGGGCCGATGTAATGGCCACGAGGAACGCCGCCTTCCAGGACAGGTGCTGCAACGAAGCCTTATGAATAGGTTCAAAAGGCTCCTTCATCAATCTGGACAGCACCACATTCAATTCCCATGAAGGCGAAGGAAGCCTGACAGGAAGGAATACTTTCTTCAATCCTTCCAGAAAATCTTTGATCACAGGGATCTAGAAAAAGGAAGTCTGTGAAGGGCATTTCCTGTAGGCAGTCAATGCAGCAAGATGAACCTTAATGGAATGAACATGAAGGCCAGACTGCGCCAAATGTAAAAGGTAAGGAAGGAGGACATCTTCCTTGCACGTCGTCGGGTCATAGTTCTTGGACGCACACCAGATACAAAACCTCTTCCACTTGTAAGCATAGGATGTCCGAGTGGAAGGTCGCTTAGACTCCTTCAGTATGTCCATGCAATCCGCAGGCAGATTAAGATGGCCATATTGCATTATCTCAGGAGCCATGCCGCCAAACTCAAAGACGAGAGGTTGGGGTGCAACATCTGCCCCCCGAACTTCGTGAGAAGGTCCGCCCTGCACGGCAGCCGAATGTGAGGAAGGAGAGACCGGTGAAGCAGGTCCGTGAACCACCACTGTCTGGGCCACTCCGGGGCAATGAGTATCATCCGAGCCCTGGACCGGGCCAGCTTGATGAGCACCGCCGGAATCAGTGGAATGGGAGGAAAGGCGTACAGAAAGCTGTTCGTCCTGTCGATCCATAACGCATTCCCCAGCGTCCCCTGCTGGTAGTACCTGGAGGCGAAGTCTCTGCACTTGCTGTTTTCGGCGGTGGCGAACAAATCTATGTCTGGAGTTCCCCACCTTGAGAAGACTTCTCCTAGTACTTCGTCGTTTATGACCCATTCGTGGTTTTCCTGAACCAGTCTGCTCATGCGTCTGCCTGAACATTATGCACACCTGGTAGATGGGTGGCCGTTATCGTCAGTCCTCTGGCTAGGAGCCAGTGCCAGATCGCCTGCGCCTCCTGTGACAGAGTGCGTGATCTCGAGCCTCCCTGCTTGTTGAGGTAATACATCGTGGTGGTATTGTCCGTCTGTACAAGCAGAGAGTTGGTCTGGAAGGACGGAAGAAAAGCCTTCAGTGCCAAGTGAACAGCTCTGAGTTCCAGGAAATTGATGTGATACGTGGCCTCCATCGACGACCACGTTCCTTGAATCTGTAGAGTCCCGGAATGCGCTCCCCATCCCAGGAGAGAAGCATCCGTCACGACAGTCTGCGTCGGAATGTCCTTGTGAAAGGGAACCCCTCTGAGGAGATTCTCCGCCGAACACCACCACTTCAGAGACTGAAGAGCATGCAGCGACAGTCGAATCTTGTCGTCCCAAGATCCTTTCCTCTGATCCCACTGGTCCTCCAAGCACTCCTGCAGCGGTCTCATGTGCAGCCGTGCGTGTGGCGTCAGGAAGATACAAGAGGCCATCGATCCCAGTAGAGAAGACACCGTCCTCACTGTTGTAGATGGAGTTGTCATAAGAGCCTGAGCCTTCCCAAGGAGAGATAATCGTTGCTTTTCCGAAGGAGACACGCTTGCTGACAGCGTACTGATGGAGGCTCCCAAGTACTGAATGCATTGGACCGGAGTCGGGACAGACTTGGCCATGTTGATGTGCAGCCCCAGCTTGTTCAAGAGAACGCACGTCTTCTGGAAGTGTGCTCGCGCTTCCGAGAAGGAGGATGCCTTGATCAACCAATCGTCCAGGTACGGGTAGACGAACACCTTGTTCTTCCTCAGGTGTGCTGCTACCACCGCCATGCACTTCGAGAATGTTCTCGGCGCAGACTTCAGTCCGAATGGGAGTACTGTGTATTGATAGTGATTGGTGCCGACTTGGAACCGCAGGAACTTCCTGTGTTTGTGTGCAATGGGCACATGGAAGTAAGCATCCTGTAGGTCTATAGCACATAGCCAGTCCCCCTGTTGCAACTGAGGACAAATCTGATGCAACGACAGCATGCGAAACCTTTCCCTGCAAATCCATTTGTTTGCCTGCCGCAAGTCCAGAATGGGCCTGAACTCGTTCTTGTCCTTCTTGCGAACCAGAAAGAACCGGGAGTACAGACCTCTTCCTCTCTGAGACAGAGGTAAGTCTTCTATCGCCCTTTTCCTCAACAGGATATCCGCTTCCGCCTGAAGCTCGCGCAGCTGAAACCGCGAGCTGACCGGTGGAATTGCTGGAGGAGGGCTGGTGAACCGAAGACTGTATCCATTGCAAACAATATTCAGCACCCACTTGTCCGGAGTAATTTTTCTCCACTCTGCCAGAAAAAATTGAATGCTTCCCCCTACCGGAGTGGGTAACAGATCCGGGGGAAGTAGGTTCCTAGGGCCTAGACCCAGCCTGGCCCTTGGGCGCTGGAACCGACTGCTGGCATCCTCTGCCCTTCTGGCGCTTCTGGAACGGCTTACGGAACTGCTGTTGATGTTGCGATTGTCCCGAAGCCTGGCCCCGTCCTCGGCCTTGCCCACCGAACCGCCATTGGAAAGGGCAGTACGTCTTCTTGGTCTCTTTAGGCTTCTCCAGGCCCACAGCCGTGAGAGTCTCGGCCTCCACCTTCATGCGGGCCATCTCATCGTCCGCATGCTTCCCGAAGAGGGTCTCGCCGGAGAATGGTAGGTTGGCCACCCTCTGCTGGGCGTCCGGTTTCAGGGACGTAAGCCGGAACCATGCGTGGCGTCGTTGGTTGACTCCATGGCAAAATCCGTGAGCCGCTAACAGGGAAGAGTCCGCCACAGCGCTGATAATCTGGTTCGCCACCAGCATCCCTTCGTTCAGCACTTCCAGGAAGTCCTCACGCTTTTCCCGAGGTAAGTGCTCTGCAAATCACTCGAGGGAGTCCCAGAGGGCGCGGTCGTACCGGCCCAACAGCGCCGTGGCACTCGCAGCTTTCATGGAGGTAGCGGAAGTTCCACAGACTTTCCTCCCCACCGAATCCATCCACCTGGACTCCTTATCGGGGGAACCGTGGATGACGGGGTGGTGGCATGTTGCTTGCGGGCCGCCGTCACAATTACAGAGTCAGGAGGGGGTTCCCTCCTCAGAAAGGCCGGATCCGAATTGGGAGCCCGGTACTTTTTCAGCAACCTCGATGGAGCCGCCTTCGTCACCGCAGGGGTGAGAAAAAGGGCCATAGCCGGTTCTTCCAGGCCAGGCACCAGAGGCAGGAGAGGACGAGACAGGTGTTTTTGATGTAAAGTCTCAAAAATGACTCAAGTTTTCGGAGTAGGCACCGTCAGGGATATGCCCAACTTCGCAGCGCCCCTTAAAAGGACGTCATGGAACGCCACCAGGTCATCAATCGGGGACACCCTCGTGTCCGGTGACCCCGACAAGGTAGGAGAATAGTCCCTGGTCCCAGAGGACCTCGTGTGTGAGCGAGATTCGCGCTTCCTATGGCGGCGTCTCGACCTCGTGGACGATCTGCGTTGCGATCTCTCCCTTCTCCCAGAGCGAGACCTGCCAGCCCGTGGCCGCTCCACCGGTTTCCGTGGCGGGGTCTTCCTTGGCTCCTCACGGGGTTTCGGTTTTGGGGTCCCCTTAGGAGGTACAGGCAAAGACGGCAGCGAAGTGGACCTCGGCGGAGGAACCTTCGGCTGCGGGGCGGGCCCATGCGGAGGGACAGGAGGTGGTGGTGGGTCGCCTGAAGGAAGTGGAGGTTTGGGTGGAGGATCCTCCTTAGGAACAGGGGGATAAGTTGGAGTCCGAGGCCGAGATGGCGTGTACACCTCTGAGTACACCGAGCCCGGTGACCCCTTAGGCGAAGGGGGCGGAGATCCAGCCCCTTCAGCAGGTGATCGCTTCCTCTTGCGTCCTCCACTAGAAGCAGCGTGACTTCTGGGACTAGAATCCCTCTTGCGCCGTTTTGGAGAGGCTGAACGACTCCCAGACGCCGACCGCTTTCTGTTCGACGGAGAGCGTCGCTTTTCTGGCGTCGAATGACGCTTCCGTGACTCCGGCTTCGAACGCCGCCTCCGCAACGTCGACTCTCTCTTTCTCGACGTCGAACGCCGACCCCTCGACGTCGACCTCTTCCTCCGCGACGTCGTACGCCGCCTCCGCGACGTCGAGCGTTCCGTCTTCGACGACGAGCGTCGCCGTCTCCGTCGTGATGCTCTCGATGTCGAGGAGCCCCTCGACGTCGACCGGTGCCTCGACGGCGATCGACGGTGTCGCCTCAACGGCGAACGTCGATGCTTGTCACTTCACCTTCGGCGTCGATAGGAAGACTTCGACGTCGACGAAGACGTCGACGTCGACGGTGGCTTCGACGGCGACTTCTCCATGACCTTCGACATCGAGCCATCACACCGTCTCGACCCGGAGCCCCGGGGAGAGGGGGAGCACACCGCCGTCATCCCTCTCGACGTCGTCGTCGATGCAATCGACGTCGACGGAGACCGGGACCGTTTGCTGGGCTTCCTGCCCCTGAGGAGCCCCCCAGAGGCCTCAGCAGAGGCAGAGGGAACCTTCCCAGCCTGCCCAGACCCACCTGCAGCCTGCAGACGCCTCTCCTCAAGGCCAGAAAGCCTGATCTTCATCCTGTCCCTCAGAGTCCGAGCAGTAAACTGCTGGCAGATGACACAGTTCTCAGGGACATGATCCTCAGGGAGGCAGACGATGCAGACATCATGGGGATCACTCTTGGCCTTCTTCCTCCCACATGCTGGGCACTTATCAAAAAGGCCAGGCATTTTAGAGCCCTAAAACGCCTGAAACAGCACACAAAAGAGAAAGAGAACACCAAGAAAGAAAACTGAATCACTTTTTGAACACAAAAGTGCCAAAAAATCCAATAAACCCTTGAAACAAGGGAGAGCTCAATGCCAGGGTCCTGTAAGCAGGAGCCGGAAAAAAGAACTGAAAGTAGAGGGACCTGCTATGCATTCTGGGATACTGTGAGAAGTTCTGGAAAGTTCTCTTAAAGGCACAGTATCCTATTTAAGCCACATAATGGCAGCCTATGGGGCTTGTCTGTCCCTACCTTCCTCTCTATCATTCCAGAGTCTTTTACTGGGGGAGGCAAGTTTCTCTATGGTAGAAACTGGGCAGGCTGTATTATGTGTGGTGTTTTTTTGGTGGAATTTCTAGTTGAAGTACTGGACAGTATAGACTGTGGATATAGGCTGCATTATTTGTCTTTAAATTCTCTCTTAAGTGTCTTTGCAGTTTCTGCATTATTTTGACAACTTAAGAGATTATTTTTGATTGCCGGGGTCCACGCACATGGGCGGGACTATTCACTAGATTATGACTATACACAGAGATCCCCTACTACAGAACCCCTAATTTTATGTTTAAAAAAGTTGAAGCGATCTTCTCACAGTTTATCTGGGGATATGGGAAGGTAAGGAGATCGCTGAGATTCATGTCCCTTCCTCAAAACCGAGGGGCGTTGGCAGTCCCAAACATTCTATATTATTATTGGGCTATTATGTTTCAACCAATGTCTATATTGTTTAGATTAACCCAGCTAATTTTTCAGACAGAGACTCCACCATCTATCTTTGAATTAGCTATAGTAAATCTTGCCCTTGGCCTTGGCCTTCTACTTAGACAATTGGACAATAGGTACTACAAAAGAACTCGCTTCAAACCTCTCAGAGCAGCATGGAGGGTGTGGCAGAAAACCAGAAAATTGTTGAATATTCCTAAAATTCATCGTCACCTTTTACTATAGCAGTCATCCTTCTTACCAGATTTTCTGTTTGACAAGATTGGTAGTAAATGGGAACAGGCGGGAATCAACTCTGTTGGTGACATCATTAATTCAACTGGTCTTAAGACTTTTGCATATATTCAGGACCATTTTGAGATAGACCCTCAAAGCTTATTTAAATACTTGCAATTAAGGGAATCCACTAAAACAGTTATGAGTCACCTTACTTCTCATTTAAGCATACCGCTTTTGGATATTTTGGTTTGGAAACATCCCCAAGTGAAGGAAATATACGCGCTGATGATCGAAGCTAGCGAGGATGATCTAGTTAAAGTGGAATGTGCATGGGCAACAAAACTTGGAAACCAGGATGTGGATTTATGTAGGTCCCTTGAACTGTTCAAAACGGTTCTTTTATCGGTCAACTTGAAGGCTCAACATTTTAAGACCATCTATAGTTTATATTTTACACCGGCCAAACTCTGGACCTAGCGGAAAAGGGATTTGAATGAATGTCCAAGATGAGGGCAAGGTCCGGACAACATAACTCATATGTTCGCAGAATGCTCAGAATTGGGGTTGGTTAAATTGGGGATTGAATCCTTCCTTAGTAAGATTATGGGATGTACAATCATACTTACTCCCTCTTTAATAATACTGGGATGGGATGAATCCTTGCAGTTAGAAATAACACAGGTTTATTTTTGTTTCATGGCAACAGCAGCTCTCCGTATAATGAGAACCTCTAAATGGAAGGATAAAGACCCCCCCCCCGACATATCAGGCTTGGTATGCTAGACTGTTTCGTATATTTAATTTGGAGATCGCGCTGTACAAATGTAAGGGGAACAGAGCTAGGAAAAAAGGGCAGGAAATTTGGGTACCCTTGCTGGAGTTTCAGACACAGGGTTGAGGATGGAGGTAGGGGGGAGCGGAGAGGAGGGGAGGGGAGGGAGAGGGGAGAAAGGGGGAGAGAGGGCAGACGTAAAATTTTTATGTTTTGTTTTCTTTTTCTTCTCCCTGGGGCTCAGCTCCAACTTCCTCCTTTTAGGTGCTTTTGTTTCTCTCATACTCCTCCCCCTCTTTATTTTCTTGGTGCCCTTGCTTCTTTCTCTTTTCTTCTCGCTCCTTTATGCTTCTTTTGATTTAATAATGTTCTAATTAATGTATGCTGTTATCACTACATATGGGTCTTTATGTATGTTATGCACTTGATTTATCTTTCCTGAAAATACAAATAAAAAATAAAAAAAAGAATACTTGCAGACCTGGGTTCAAAACGGTTTCAAATAAGCAAAAGGTGGCACAATCAAGCATAAATTGCTTTGGGAACAAGTAGTTCAATTACAGAAAGAACTACAGAAGACTCACGTGATCTATACACTGAGTCATCAGCGTGATGGCGTTCACGTTGCAGGGAATTCATTGGCAGATGAAGCCGTGAAGGCAGCTGTGCAAACGGCTTCCGTAGCTGCACTCACTCGTTCAAAAACAAAAATAGACTGCAAAATAATGCTAGCTGTCAATGCCACAAGCAAAGGCAGCGGTGCAGCGTTACCGCTAAAATATCCACTCGAATATCCATACATAATTGACGCCAACTACGTTCCTTTTGCTCGAATCCTTGGAGTGGGGGATAGAGTAATTCCAAACAGGAGACAGAAAGGTCCTTTGATACAAGAAGCACATATGGGAGAGGGTCTGATACATCAAGGATCTCTAAATCTATATTAGAATTAAAAGAGACGTACTGGTGGCCAGGGATGAATACCCACATTCACAAATTTGCAATTAATTGCCCTGACTGCAACAGAGATCGCAGCAGAGAGCGCCGCCAGATACCCAACTACAGTATAGCCAGCCAAGTACAGACACTATTGTTAGTCAGCATTAGACTACCTACACACAGACGTCACTATGGACGAATGCAGCCCCACAACTATTAGGACAAGATTTATTTGGATGTGGCCTCAGCGCTCTGCTGATGCCCGAACTGTTATAAAAGATTTGCAAGTCTTTATCGGCACATACGCAATCGGCATGCTACATTCCGACCAGGGTCCTGCATTTAACTCCAAAGCTTACAAAGAGCGCCATGGCCAGCATGGGTGTTGCGTTGCGGTATTCGAGTCCATTCCATCCTGAGGGAAATCCTGTAGTGGGAGGAACAAAACGGGACATATAGCAATCTATAACAGCTAGGGTATTAGGCTCGGGTGACGGGTGGGTCAAACATCTAATAAGTGTCCAACGTAGTTTAAACAATCTGCCAAGAAATTCTCTGGGTGGAATCACTTCATATGAAATCCTTTTTGGTACTAGAATGCTTGTCCAGGATCTCGATCGTCACACTTCAGTTGTAGAACAAACACCCTTTGATATCAAAGACCTTTTGGCTGTTTTGCAGGACTTAAATGAAACAAGAAGTCTAAGCTACACATTGCAGAAGCCAACTACCACTGAAAGAGAACCACCTGTCCCAGCAAGGCCTGTCTGAATTCCAAAGATTGGGGATATAGTCGGAGAAAAGATCGCGGATAAGAAGGAATTTGGGCCTTCTTACAGAAAACCAGTACCTGTGCTAGCAATCCACGGATCAAGAACAGTGTTACTGCCGCCCCTTGCCGGAAGAAAGGAGAACAGGTTTGTATCAGTCGACCTGGTAAAACCACATCATGTGGCCGATAATAATTAGTAGGCCCAGTGGACACCACAGATGTAGCAGAAGACCAAATCTTGCTACAATCCAAGAGGTTCAAACTGAGAGACTCGCCACCTTTGAGGAATCTACCGTAAGAAAAGAAGGACTATGCAACAAAGCCATGGAACTTGTGCCTCTTGAAACCCAAATAACAGTTTGTCAAGAAAATCCTGTCTACAATGATATAGCATCTGACTATACTAATATAGCTACAGAGATTTCAAGTAATCCTGATGCAATACCAACAATTGACAGAACTGCCTCTGGCTATTTCATCAACTTTGATACGTTTTCTGAGGATCCCAGTGAGCCCGAAACGCCGTCAGCAAACAAAACTTTTAAAGATCAAGTAACAGAACTTTTTCAGCAACTTGAAAAAACTTATCTGATTTCACCACTTGGTTTGAATTTTGGATTGTGCTTGGCGTACTTTTTCTCCTACTTTGGCTAATCCTTGTATTACGTTTTGGAATGCTGATAAATGGAAGATATAGTAAAATGGACACAGCAAGTAAGAACATCAACTTGCTCCTGAGGCCACACAAGTCTTCTCATTGTGAACAAAGAGACTTGACATCAGTGTACATCACAGCCGTTCCTATACCTAGTGGTATAGCATGGGACAGAACTGATTATGACATTTATGGTCCTGCAGAGCTGTTGAAGATTCTACATCAATTCAAGGTTTCCTTGAGTGACTTTGTTCCACCCAGCACGTTTTCTGATGATTGGGACTTGGAGACTGTTAATAATATAATGTCAGATTTAGAGATGACTGCAAAATTTACAAAACATGAATACTTAGAAGGTTCATCGAATTATGAACAAATGTACTGTTAAAATCTCTATGGTCATCACTACTTGCACAAATCTGCAAACCTTAGAAATGTTTATACTTTCAATCAATGGGAACACTGTCCAACACCACCACCAAAATGTAGTTCAAAAACATTCTATGAAAAATTTCCAGGTTTAAATGTCTCAAACCCAGAAACATTTTACTTTAAAAATGTTAATAAGACAGGAATGAAAAGTATGTTGACTAATACTAAGCAAATTTATTCTGCAGTCTTTTATGCTCAGCTATAATTAGGTTTCCACTTTTGGAAACACAACATTGAGACAAAGACGGTCTGGGGCACAAAAGTCTGGCAAGTGCAGGGAATAGAAGCTTTATTTGGAGCCTGCATCATCCCTGAACAAATAATGTTTTTGAATGACACTGTGCAACAGACATCCTGTCTTGGCCTAGCCAAGATAAAAGATTTAAATAAACCGTGCATACTTACATCTACACCTGATAGTGAGAACACTTCAGAGGGGGTGGTCGACGTAGATTCACTTTTACTTAAAAACAGAACTGAACCTGAATGGAAAAAATGGTTAATCTGGCCTACAGACACAAACAACTGTCAAGATAGATTCCTGATTAAGACACAAGGGTTTACAGTAACTAGGCCAGATCCAAGATCTATCCAGAGACAACATCCAGGGATTAAAACAAGTTACAGTGTAGGAAAACTGTGCCTTGAGTGGCTACAAAAATCTACACTCACAGAAGTTAAACAACACTTATCTTTACTTAAAAATGGCGTTGATCTAAAGAACTTCTAACAAGGTCCTCCTAAACCAAGTCATAAACCTTTCATATACGCAGGTATATATGCCATTTATAATGAAGCTTGGAAAGAGACACAAGCAGAGACTGCAGAAAGAATACGAGAAATTGATCGTATTAATTTAGAGAAAGCTCTCTCTGTAGTTGCTAATGGGTTACCGACAGTCATCCAGAATGTATTATTTGGCCAGCATTGTATCCTCTGCCATTGACATAGTGGAACAGGACTTGCTCATGCTACAGCATGGACAGTCACAATTAGGCTCTATAATGCTTTTAGGCTGGACGTTACAAAATCTTCATTCTGGATACGTGCCATGGTGTCTAATCAACACCACGTCATTGTTTTCTGTATTTAACCTTACAGATAACCAAATCTCTCTGGCACAAAGAGGAGCAGACTATACGGTGCTGAGCATAGAAAAACTGGAAAGATTACCATTAACTGTGTCTGAAAAGCCAGCAACGGAATGGATAATACATGGGACAATCACTCTGCCTGTCACGATTTCCACTTTCAATATTGTTTGAAACATATACCAACAGGCGTGTATGAAAGGTTGGGTAAGTAATACATAAAGTCAACCTGGGAATTGCCATACACACACAGATGTTGTAGTGGGGGAAAAGATGTATTTCTTAGTGGTACAAACTGCAAAAGCGCACTAAGCGGTACACTTTTGTGTCAGGGTATTAATTTACACAGAGCCTGCAATGGTTCTTCGACCATCTTATCCTGCCACCTGCAAGGTTCTCCGGCAGTAGAGATAGATCCAATTTTTAGGCAGCTTTACAATGGGAGCTACATAATTTTGAATTATCACAGCTGTTGTGGAATGATGCCAGGAATAGCCCATCTCATAACTATGTCAGCCAGGGTCACTTGTTGTATGCAAGTATTGTTTCCTAAAGCTAAGACAGACGGGGAGTTGCCATTATGGCCTTCACTGAACATCTCTTCTATTCGAATTGATACTTTAAGCAGAATGAAAGCCATTCTTTTACAAAAAAATGTGCCACGGACTTCGACCAAAGAGACGTATGATCTGCAAGTTGCAAGGTCCTCTGCAGAGATACATGCCCTTTTATCCACAAACTGCCCAATACATTTCGCAGAAATGTTAGGTCGTATCTTAAACATGTCTGATACCAGTGGTATTGTACATGTATTTAAGACAGTTTTTTCGGGACTGTTAGCACCCTTTGAAGCAGTACTAGGCATTTTTCCAAACTTCGTGCACTCTGTGTTCGGCAGCCTACCTCTTATTTTGGGACTCGTCGCAGGAATTCTATTTTTGTTCCTTCTGCTCCGCTATGGCAAGTCCAGCCACTAGCAACATCCAGTTTACCATATAGAACACTCTCCTGGCAATGAAGCGTCGTGAGCGCATGACACAGATCTTGGGCTTGGCTTGTTTGAGAGATCTGAATACCATGTGGTTCCTATCATTCAGACCAATCTGGCAAGATTGCATCTTACCTGTTCTACGATGCCTGCTACGTGGAGAAGAATGCGTGTTGGACATCTGTCGAACACTTCCATCACCACTGCCAATGGATGTTTATACTTTGCTTGGTGCGGTAACGGCTCATGCATTGTGTTGTCCCCAGCGGCTACCAATCCTGATGACTGCATTTATTGAGGTCTCACAGACGCAATCTGCTGACGGTGAGATATGTGGAACAACAGGCACACAGGTACCATCTACTGCGAACATTGCTAATGCGGCTAACGCTGACGGCGATGCTTCTCGTCTGTTTACGATTGATCTGCTTAACGAGGTAGTCCAACTTTCACCTACAGTAGTAGACTAATTCTTTTCGAGCTTATTAGATTTGATGCTTTCTCCTAACAACGAGAACTACTTCTGAAAGATAGCACACAGCGTTCTACGGGACTCTGTATTCGACCTTCACTTTTCAAAACAAAACTTCTCACTTCAGAACTCTATTTTTATGCGATTTGACTTTATCCAAAATTGAACTTTGTTTTTTGGCACAAAGTAATCTGCTTAAAGTAGAACTATTCTTAGAGAACAAGAATTCTGTGAAAGACTTCCAAGTGACAATATTTGAACTTGTCCACAACCTGGACTGTATATATATATATATTCTGTCATGAAATGGTCTCGACGTTTTCTTCTGTATTTAAGAGCCATTTCATAAATGTAATTTCATGATTCATTCAGGTAGCATTTCCAATGCCATACTATTTGCTTTTGAATTAAAATATAGCTTTTAAAACTGCACACAGAACAAATGCTCATTTTTTGTGAACAACCATTTCAAATGCATTTATGTATTTTGTGAGGGATTTTTATACATCATGCATTAGATATGTTTTAAATGCTTAGAATTTAGTAATATCGAACATATTAAAGTGGAGTGGGTGTTGTGTAGCGTTTTAGGATCCAAGTGTAAATTACCAATTCATGCCCTTATATAGGTACAATTCACATTGCCCTTATATAGGCATCGAAATCATAACCATATTTAGAAATAACCCATCCAGTCCAAATACAGGCATGGCTACTTCCACCACAAATTCTTGGAAAACTCTGCTTCAGCAGTCAGGGACATCCCCTTTCTTGAATATTGATTTGTCGTAGAAATCATGGAGTTTTCAAAGAACTACCATTCCCTTGGGGTTTTTTGGTGACGTTATTATGTCCAACTTTACGGCAAACCAGGCACCTTCAAGGTATAAATATGCCTACACTTGCCCTAGCAAACACACTGTGGTTCGGAGCAGCACGACTATCTACTTGCCCGACGCAGCTCGCTACAGCAAGTGCCGAAGGAAGCCGACCCTCTAGCTGACGCACTGACAGAGAGGCTGCCTTTCTCTCGCTGATTTTGCTTATTTTCTTATCTTGGTGAAATATATAATGAAAATGTAATCTTGATGTTGATGAACAATAAAAATATTTTTAAAGGAGGGGGGCGTGGCTGGCGGCCGAACATGGCGGCAGCATAGAGGACTAGCTCCGGCGGGGAAGCGACCTCTCCATCTATCCGCACGATAATCCGTGACTATTTGTTACCTCCAACGGCAGCACCGAACGCCCGGGACCGGGCGGGACTGGCGGCAGGTTCCCAGACGAAAATCGCGCATTGGATGACGGAGTTATCGTCGAATGTTGAATCGACCGGAGCACAGGCCCACCTCCGGGCCCTCAAGTGATCGCTGAGACCGACCGGAAGTGCAGCCTGCTCGGTTGCTGCAGACAGGAAGTGGTCGGTGCAAGAGGCCCACACCCAGTGACGGTCCTGCTCCGCGTCACTCGGCTCGGTATATCCAGCGAAGACTCATTGGAAGGGTGGCCGTACTTTCTTAAGACTGTCATCCGAACTTTGCCCGACAGTCTGCCCTGCGGGGACCATCAAGGCGTCTCGCTTTTAGCAACGGAAGCCCCCTCCATCTTGAACTGAGATCAGCGTAGTGATTGCGCATTCACTCGATACCCCACCGGACCGACGAACTGTATTCCCTCCGCGATCGAACGATGGCCGGGAAAGGTGTGAAAGGCGGCACAACCCAGACTCGTATCGACCGCTTCACAAACGATAGGACCGCTTCCCCTCCGGCGGAGGGAAGAACTCCCCCCGTAAAACCAGGCGAGTCTGGGGGACCGAAGAAGGCGACGCTGGATGATGTTATGAAGGCTCTCACACAGGTCCAAACAACGGTGGGCTCTATCTCGACCGAAATCGCCCTTATCCGCGCTGACTTTCACAAGATGGACGAAAAGGTAGGCTCTCTAGAGCTTGTCACGAAATCGCTGGTGGAGGATGTTTCGGAACTGCAGACGGCCATGGAAGCGGTCATGGCGGAAAACAAGCTCCTTAAGGACAAGCTCGACGACCAGGAGGGCCGCTCCAGGCGGAACAATGTACGCATTCTTGGCGTTCCGGAGTCTGAAGGTGTGAGGGCTACGGATCTATACGTGGAGGAACTCATCAAGACTCATCTTCAACCCAAAGGCCTGTCGACCTTCTTTTCTGTGGAGCGAGCCCACAGGGTCCCGGGAGGGCAACCAAAACCAGGGGCCGCGCCGCGCCCAATCCTAGCGAGACTGTTTAACTACCGCGACCGGGACATCATCCTACAGGCGGCACGTGTCTCGCCACCGGTGAAAATCCTCAACTCAACGGTGGCATTTTTCCCGGACTACACGGCGGAGGTGGCCAGGCGGCGAAAAACATTCTTGGATGTTAAAAAGGAACTTAGGAAACGTGAACTCCCTTATTCTATGATCTTCCCAGCCAGGCTTCGGGTGGTGGCGGAGAACAGGACATGGTTTTTTGACGACCCAAGCACTGCGCGAGACTGGCTGGACGGCTGGCGTCCTGCTTCTCACTCTCGCCGCCCTGGACGGACTAAGAACGACTCGCCTCACTCTGATCGCACCGCTGCAGGAGCCGAGGGTACGAACAGTGGCAGAAGCTCTCCGGTACGAGATGAGGCTACTCTAAGTCTGGAGGTGGACCCTTGAACACATGTACGTGCTATTGAAGTTTGGAACTGTGGCTGGAACCGCCAAGGACACTGGGCCGAGGGCCTCCGTGGAGGGTATGAGGGGTCGCTAATTCCGGAGTGCTCCTCACCCCCAACGAGCAAGTAACTGTGTGTTTTCTTTGGGGTGGGTTTAAGCACTCTGCTAAATTGGGGTGGCGGGCAGTTTGGAGTCCGTGTAGCAGGGAAGCAGGGAGGGTGGGGATGTTGGGTGTGGGGGGGTTATGTTGGTTGATTGGTTTGAACTGTTTGGCTCTACTTCTCATTTTGAAAATGCTAGTAGTCACATATGACCGTATTCCTGACACCGGGTATATTGCCTCTGATCCTCGAACACTGAATCGGCGCAAACACACGCTTCGTTGCACGGGGTTGGGGAATTTCCTACTTGAAATGGCTCCGTCCCACCCTCTAGGACACCCAATTGCACGCTTGATCACAATATGGCAGATCCCCCACAACCTGCTGTAGTAACGCATGACACTGGGGTGGGGGCGGTACCACCGCTGCGGGTAGTGTCCTGGAATGTTCGGGGGTTAGGAGATAAAGTGAAGAGAGGGCTGGTCTTGCAATGTATTAAAAGACTGAACTGTGATATCGCCCTCCTCCAGGAGACACACTTAGTGGGGGTGGCCACCAAAGCCCTGGATAGGAGAGGATACCGCATGTTAATACACTCGGACTTTACTTCGGGGTCCCGGGGGACGGGTGTCTGGGTGAAGAGGGCGTCACGATTCATACATCACTCCACGAAAGCGGACAAACATGGCCGCTTCGCGGCGGTGTGTGGGCAATGGGAGGGCGTGCCCATTAACGTGGTGTCTGTGTACATCCCACCAGCGCTACATTCATCGGCACTTCCGGACTTGGGCAAATTTCTTTTGGAACTCCCGGAAGGGGATCTGTTAGTGGGCGGAGACTTCAATGCATTGGCTGATACTGATATGGACAGGTTCCCGGCTCGCTCCCTCCCTACTGGCCCAACGAAATTCAGGGACTTCTTGGAGGCACAGGGTCTGGTAGACATTTGGAGACAACTTCACCCTACTGATCGCCATTATTCGTACTATTCCTCCACCCATGCTTGCCTGTCACGCATAGACTACTTTCTCACACTGGGGGGCGGCAGACTCACTTTTGACAAAGTACAGATTGCGCCACAGGGCATTTCAGACCATTCTCCCTTGATCGCTACACTGTCCTGTTCGGCCACGGCTCGCACACGTCTCTATCCCATTTACCCTGGTTATCTCAAAATTCCCCCGATCCGCAAATCCCTCAAAACTGCCACTAAACATTATTTCCAGGAGAACTCCGGGTCGGTGTCCTCACCGACGATTCTCTGGGAAGCATACAAGACGGTACTAAGGGGCCAGGCCATTGCGACCATAACCGATCATAAACGCAAACAAAAACTAGAACTGGTAGAACTGGAACTGCAGTTGGAACAGGCTAATGTGACTCATATGACCACACCGTCAGAGACCAGTCGACACGCGCTGACTCTCTGCCAGCAAAAACATGACGATCTTCTCCGCCGAAGGGTGTTAGAGCGTATAGAATCGACAGCATGCAGAGTATATGATGTGGGCGACAAAGCCAACAAATTGCCTGCTTGGTTGGACAAAAAGCGGGATGGAGGCAGGCACATTCTGCAGTTACGGGACCAAATGGGGACGTATCACACGCACCCTCCTAAGATCGTAGACCTCCTGGCAGACCACTTCCAAGGGGTGTACACCCCAGAGGTGGTGGTCACGGCTGAAAGGGCGGAACTGGCACTTCAAGATGTAGAAGTGGAGGTGTTAACGCCGGAGGCGCAAACTGAGTTAGAAGCGGATCTCACGGTAGAGGAACTCCGTATGGCGATAGGCGCACTGCACACGGGCAGAGCACTGGGCCCCAATGGGATACCAATCGAATGGTTCCAAACGATGTCAGACACACTAGGCCCACCATTGTTGGCCATGTTCGAGAACTGCCGTGGGACCGGAACGCTACCCTTGGACCAGCGCTTGGCAACGATAGTAGCTATCCCAAAACCTGATAAACCTCCAGAGTGTTGTACATCCTATCGCCCGATCTCGCTCATCAATGCAGAGGCGAAGATCCTGGCGAAGGGTATTGCTAATAGATTGACCCCACACCTATCCCAGCTGATCCACCCAGACCAGTCCGGCTTTATGCCGCACAGGAGTACGGCATTAAATCTCCGTAGAGTGCACGGCGCGTTGGCACGAGCGCACTCCCTGACAGAACCGGCGGCCATCTTGTCACTGGACGCCAGGATGGCCTTCGATATGGTAGAGTGGCAGTACCTGTTCGCAGTTCTGCATCGGATGGGCTTCGGACCGAAGTTTCTATCATGGATCCGATTACTCTACACAGGCCCAATAGCCCATGTGGCGGCCAATGGCCATATCTCCCGAGCGATCTCTTTAGCGCGTGGGACTCGCCAGGGCTGCCCCTTATCCCCGTTGCTGTTCGCATTGGTCCTTGAACCCCTTGCGATCATTCTCAGAACGACACCACTGCTGAAGGGCATCAGATGGACGGAGACCTGGGAAGATAGAATATCATTGTATGCGGATGATATGTTGGTGTACGTGTCAGCCCCCGAACTGAGTGTTCCGATTTTATTGGCACTCTGCGACAAACACGGTGCGGCCTCTGGCTACACAATTAACTGGACGAAATCGGTCCTTTATGTTTTGAAGGGCCCTCGGCCAGTCCTCCCTGAACACTGTCCGTTGGTGGTGACCGATGTCTCCTTCAAATATTTGGGCATCCATGTCACTAGCGAAACGGCCGTCTTTACCGACCGGAACCTGGCGCCCCCCCTCCTCCGTCTGAAGGCAGACGTGAGACACTGGTCGTCCCTGCCACTCACACTCTTAGGCCGCGCTGCACTGTTTAAAATGATGGCGCTCCCGCGCCTCCTATACATCTTTGAAAATACGCCAGCTGTGATCCCGCCCTCCTACTTGCAGAAAATCACCGCAGTTGTCACCACTCTGCTTTGGGGTGAGCGTCCCCCGAGAATAGCCCACCTCAAGCTTAACCGCGGCTGGTACGATGGTGGAATTGCGCTACCGAATGTGCAGCTTTATTACTGGGCGTCCCAACTCAAGGTACTCAACCAGTGGATCCATGCATCACACGCCGACCCGGCATACATGGCGGACAGGGCCCAACTGGGAACACAAAGTCTCCTGGCCCCCCTCTATAACCCAAGTCTCCTTAAGGACCTGATTGGCCCCACTAAACACACAGTTACCTTATGGTATAGGGCACTCACCAAGCTACAGTGGAAGGGAATCATTACGAAGCTTACCCCGCTTTGGGATACCAAAAAACTGGGCTGCCTAAGGACCAGTAAAGGGTTCACCCAGTGGGACAATATAGGCATCTCTACGGTGGGAGATCTCTGGACGTCCACAGGGGTGGTTCCATTCGAGCAACTTCAACAACAATATGCCCTGGGCCCCACAGAAACATACAGATATATCCAAATCAGACACGCTCTCCTGGCGGTGTTGGAACCGGGAACCACAGTCCCGGACTCCTCCCCCCTAGAAGACCGGCTCCTCACGGACTTCATGCAAACAAGGGCCACCTCGCTCACATATCGTAAATTGCTAAATAATCTCCCAGACCCCCTACAGAAACTGCGAGAAAAATGGGAGGATGAGTTGGGTGCTATGGATGAGACGGATTGGAATGCCGCAATGGCGTCCCCGAGAGAGGCTGGGGTTTCGGCCAGGTTCAGGCTTATACAGTTAAAAATACTACACAGAACGTACTATACGAGGACCACCCTACACAAAATGCACAGGGCTGACTCCCCTCGTTGTCTTAGGGAATGTGGGGAGGATGGCACATTATTGCACACACTATGGGGCTGCCCTCTCATTGCCAGATACTGGCAGCAGGTCATGCGCACGATCTCACAGGCCCTTGATACCTCCCTCACACCCGAACCGCGCCTTTGTCTCCTGAATATATGGGAGGGCACTGATCTTAACCTCAGACAACAGCAATGGGTTACAATTGGAACAATGGTGGCGAAGCGTGATGTGGCGCAGAGGTGGGGGGTAGCGGAGCTACCTACTTTGGCGCTATGGTGTAAAAACATGGACAAATTGATGATCACTGAAAGAACTGTCTACAAACTCAGAGCGAACCCAAAGAAGTGGAACAAGGTGTGGGAGGCTTGGAATAGGTACAGAGGGGACCTGTGTGACCCGCTGCAGGAGGATGAAGACGAGGATTCAGAGGATGAGGAGGGAATGATTGATTAACCTGTGGGTCACTGCGGGGTAGGACTAGAAATGTGCTCTTATAGTTGGAAATTCAGCTCACGCTATGCGGGGGGGTGAAGGGGGTAGGCCTGGGGTTGGGGGTCGGCGTGTTCTACTAGTATCTTATGTTCTATATTGCTTCATGTCTATGCACTACTATTGAGCCACTATGTTTGGTTTGGTTTTGATTTTTCATAAATGGAACGAAAACAAAAATGAACCTTAAAAGTAAAACTTCATGACTCCGATATTTACATCCTGATGGTCTGCCATATCATCCTCATCCTGTGCTGCCGGACCGGAGGGTTGTCGGCTGAATAGCTGTGTAGAAGTACGTGACATTCTGCTCTTATCTCCTGTCATGATTACTGTGTAATTGTACTGTTGTAACGTGGATGATGAATATCAATAAAAGTTTTACACCCAAAAAAAAAAAAAAAATATATATATTTTTTAAAAAAAAAAAAAGAGAATCCAGCTCCAGTGTTTCCAAGCTCCCCTTGCGGGGTTTTGGGAAATCGAGTCTGAAACAGAGATACCAGTCCTCCTTCATTCTAAAACCAAGGTACTGAGCTGATTAGACCCTAAGAGAAATCTTGGATAGATTCCTGGCAAAGAAACTAAACCTATGCTACACCATACTTACTTCTTCCCTGTACTAGACCTAGGTTAGGTACATTGGGGTAGGCGTATTTTAGAAGCACCAGTTGAGTACTTTTAGCTTTATTATTTATGTATGTATTTTATGGCTTAGAAACCATACCATGCTTTTACAGTATTATTTTATAATACTTTTCTTGCTGTACGCATTATACTTTGCAACCAGTATTATGATTGCAGCAGTTCATTTCTTTTGCATGAGAAAGAAGACTGTTCAATAAATCCTTTTATTGAAAACGCAGTCTCTCTATTTCTCTGCACCTCTGATAAACGAAGCATGCACGATTGACTGAGTAAAATATCCATCTATTGTTTCCATGACTCTAAAGATATGTTTAACCTTGGGGAAACAAAGTTGTCATGTTTATGCGGTTGTCAGAAACTAATCCCTTCTTGTTTATTCAAGAAAGTTTCTAGTGACCTCTGAGCTAGCTGGCACTCACAATTAAGTCTAATATATTCGAGAGAAATCTAGTCGACATGAATCCTACGGCAAATCTATAGGATATGTTATTCCAATGCGCAGAGCCTATTGGGAATATAGGAACTACACTACAGTATGTTGCCTTCACCAACATAGTGAGCAAGAACCCAGCGGTTGGATACAGATGATGTCTACTGAAGGTTACATGGGGTCTTTTAGACCAAGGACGCCATCCTTAATGGAGAGGATGACTCACACACAATATTGTGTCATGCTTCATCATAGGCATCCTCTCCCCGCCCTGGTACGATGGTACTACCAGGGCAGACTCAACCGCCACGAAGACTTGGCAGTAGGAGGGAGTTCTTGTAGAAAACTTGCAGGACAAAATAGGGATCCAGTTTATTTAAAAATACCTTCCGGTGCCTCTGTTATCGACATTAATATTGAGGCCCTGAGGTACACTAAAAATAAATCAAATGATGGAACCCTACGAGAGTGATGTCTCTAAGTCCATCTTACAGTTTGCCAACATGTTTCTACCCATATGGATAGCCTATTAGGTTTGAAGCATTCGTCAGGGCTATCGGATCCCTATAATAACATTACTGGATTTCACGTGTCCCTACATGCTAGTGTGGGGGAATACAACTAAGAAACAACCCAAGTGAATCCGACCTGGGATACTATGCGCAATTTGTCGTACACCCTAGACTTTAGGGGATACCAGGGACTCTTTCAAAGGAGCAGTGGTGGCCTTCGTAGTCGCACATTCATCAGATGGCACACCACATGGGAACACCTACACCAATCCGCTCCCTGCCCGCAGGTCCTCAATATTAAAGGCGATAACCGAGGCACCTGAAGGTATTTTAAATTAAACTGGAACTAAGTGTGGTTGTAGATGATGTGGTCGATTCGGGCAGGGGAGTTTGTGCCAAGTCCCAGAGAGTGTGCACATAGCGTCAAATGAGGCAAGTGGTTATCAGATAATTGGGGACCATCCTACCTGCTGAAAAAATCTCCTTTTCATATTGATCCATTTTCTTGGGTTCTCTATCAGATAGGTAGTAGGGAAGGGCCCAGGGAGCAGTTTATGGCACATTATGCCTGAACCACAAGGTTTTTGATGACAGATGAGAGGAATGAAAAACCTGCTACACAGGTGTCAGTCTGTAACATCTTGCAGTCACTTTCTGGACTGTGGTAAAAAAAAAAGTAGGTTTCTTCCAAATTGCTAGAATGGGCTCTGTGAGGGCTTCGATGCAGGAGAGTAAGGGCTCTGTTTTGTGTAATGCAGCATCCAGTACCTCAGAAGGATGTTGACTTTATTCTTGGTTGTAGTGAGCAGTAAGTCTAACAACTCCACCACCTTCTTCATCACCGAATGAGAAGTAGTGACCTCAGGTGGAGGCAACCCAGTTGGAGAATATAAATTCCAATCAGGTGAGGTATCTAACCCACATTCACGAAGTCCAGGCCTTAACTGGAATCTGTAGGAAGAGGTGTCACCCAAGTGAAGAGAGACGGACTGAATCCATTTGAACAACCAAATTGAAGGGTCAACTTTTTGACATTAAAAACCAAGACAAACAACAATTATTGGCGATATAAACAGCTTTTATTTAAAAAATGGAGTTGTTTCTCGTTTAAAGACATGTCATGAGTAAAACACTGGGGCAGCTCAGATTGCCTTTGAACTAAGGATTATATTTCTCAATAACTAAAACTATCATCTTAAGGATCAAAGTATTATTTCCTCAGAAAATCTCTTTGGATGTCAACGTTCTGGACTTCCAATATTTTTCAACATCAGAGACACTTCCATTTTCAATATACATATACATATAGGCCCCTACACGGCAATACAGATGAAAATTATATTTTCCAATTGGCCCTAAAAAAGGTGATATAAATAAATGATGTCACTGAAACGTGCGTAGGCCAGTAGTCACACATCTGGGAATCCTACCCAAGAACCAAATCAAGCGAAGAATTATTCAGAAATAAATGTGATGGATTTGTAAAAATGTACAGATGCGAAAAATTCCTAGGACGTCTAGGTATGTCAGTGTACATTTAAGTAAGGCCAGCTATCGAGAAGGAACAATGGAAGTGAAATGGCAAAAGTATATAAAAAACATATTTTTATTTTTTATGTATTAAAAACCATATTGAAGCTGACCAACGGTCACATAATATGATGAATAAGTAAAAATATAGCTATAACAACATTACATACAGAAATCATAAAAAGTTCACATAAATTATACAATATACAAAGTAAAACAATATGTTAACAAAAATATACAGTTAATCACAAAAATGAAACAGGCTTTGTATCCTGGAGGAGGAGGACGAGTCCCCACACGCCGGAACACGGAGCAGCTACATCGTGCTGTCCACAAACAACCCTTCGTTTCTCGATTTTGCCATTTAACTGAACAACGCGAGGCGTCCTAGGAATTTTTCGCATCTGTTGCTACCCTGCCCTAGGAGTCTATAGATTTTCACTACCCAGGGGGTCCTTGTTATTCTCAGTAGTTTTGTAAAAATTTACATCATGACTTTGAAAACTGAGATGGATATGTATTAGAGAGCAGGATTCTATTTCAGATGTGTTTTTATTGTTACTTTTTTGTGTGGTATTTTTGATGGTATGTGTGAGAAGAATGCAAGGTGAGAATGAAAGGATGATGTTGTAAAAATCTTGTTTCTTTTTGGGGGTCATGATAAATTGTTTCAAAACTGAAAGATTCCAATCTAGGTTTTTACTAATTGCAATGTGATATAAAAACAGTTACAAATGGGAGATAATTATAAGTATATGTGTAACATAAATTTACAAAAAAATATATAAAAATGAAGAAAAGTTTAAAAAAAAATATATTTTTGATAAATAAATAAAACTGGAAAGAATATACCTTCTATGGTGAGATTCTCTGTTTCTTGGTGAAATTTCTTTTTTTTAGTAATACCACTGTATAAATTAAATAGGCCAGATAAGAGGTTGTCTGTATGGGGTCCTCCTTGGGATCAGAGTCCCCAAAAAAAAATGAGGTGCTGAGAGGATTCAGATTGGGTAAATGTTTTGAGATGGTTGTGCCATCTGTGGCGTTGGTTGTGGAGCAGGAGACTATAGTTGCAGAGCAGGTGGCCTTGATTGTGGCGCCGGTGAAGTCGTTAACAGTGCCGGTGAGACTATGGGATCCAGCGAGACGGAGAAGATCCTAAAGGGATAGTGAGCTGAGGGGACGTTGGCTGCGGTGCTCAGCCTGCAGGCGGTGCCCTGGCACTGTGCTCGGTGTGTTAGCTGAGGTCTTCGGTGACAAAGGGAGTAATGGAGCATAGGGAATCAGGTGATATGGCACAGGAAGAGCTGAAAAGTTTAATTCCATTAGACCCATGGGGCCAATCAGTGCTCCAGAGGGGACCATGTTTCTTCAGAACAGGTCATGTTTGCATTAAGGAACATTGCTGGGTCTGCCCCAGGAACAGGGAACACTGGGTTACGCTGACCGGACTGCGGGGTCTGAGTTTTTGCCACAGGCGGTAGCATGTGCATCTCCAGGTCAGAAGAAATTACAGTGGTCCTACATGGTGTCCTCCACTACTTTCAGCTTCAATGTGGATGCTGGCTGGGACAGAAGGGGTCTTGGCGACTTACTCTTGAAGTGGATTGTACAGATTAGTCGCGTCTCTTTTCTTTGTGTTTCTTCAACAGCATTGACCATAGCAGCAATTAAGTATCTTCAACCACAACTTGAATTTGTGTCTTAACGTGCATGGGCCATAACCATCTTCATCTACCTCTGCCTTATGGAGACAATAACCACAATGATTTTACATCATCATCATGTTTTTGACCCTAAGCACACAGGCAAATTTTGTGTGGGTTCGTAATGTACACCTGTCTATCACAGTCCCTACACGGTTTAAATCGTGAAAACATTTAGGGGTGGCATTATTACCAAAATGGCACCTGAAAGGAATAAAATTGTGTTGAGAACATCAACAATGGCCTGCAGAGATTTGAGCTCTGGGTTTGTGTCAATGGTGCGGAAAAAGTCAATGCGCTGATGGAGGCACCTTATGGCTACGCTGACATGCAAAAGATGTAGCTTCTGGCACTGAATGGAGCCAGTGCTCCGTACCGACATGGAGAGCTCTTCAAAAGTTTCCAGATTCAGTCTGATGCCTGGGATATTCAAAAGGTGAGTAATCTGCTATTAGAAGTATCCATCAGAAATAGTGTGCTGTGCCGTTTGTCCCGGTCCCTAACGTGAGCAACAAATTGAACCCTCCATGTGTGGGTGGCTCTGTACCTTCCTCAGACCCACTGCTTGTGCATGACACTAACAATAGTAGTGTATGTCAGAAATTGTCTCACAGGTAAACCATCACCCTGTTGCTGCTCATAATTGTTTTAACTTGTTTTTGTCGTTCATGTCTTCCATAAACATACCTCCGGTGGTGGTCCAGGCAGACAGTCTTCGAAGTCTATCAGTACCAACAAGGCCAAACCGACTCAGGACCATGACTCTCTGTACATATATTTCTTTTGAGTACATCCTTTTCATTCATCGAGCACAACAGTACATCGCCAAATTGAATAGCTGAGTAGTATGGGCTTCACCTTCTGTTGGGGTCTGGGTGCGAAAAACAACTCAATATCAGATTAGAAGGGTCCTGAGATCGCCAATTCAGTTTTGGGAGGGTGTGTCCGAGAACAATATTGGTGTCCATTTTAAAGCTCATAATCTAGAATTCCCATTCTGCAGTGGGGTAGGGAATGGGGGTCCAAGCTTACACAGAACCAAGCTAAGCCTGTTGGCACTCCAGATCAAGATTGTGTCTATTTATTTAAATATTCATGCCAGGAGTTGAAAGTACAGATTAGCAAACTGATACAGAGGCCTAGGTGACAGCACCATTTGGATTAACACTTTCTTGCTCATGACTGACAGAGACAACGATCTTCAAAAGATACAAGGCTTTTATGGCCACCAGTATTTTGCCAAACCTGCTTTCGATGACATATGCCTAAGATTTGTATACCTGTACCCCCAAGTCTCTGAACATCACATCCCCCAAACGCAAACCTCTGGACGCCCACCTTCTACACCAGTTTTAATCGGATATATATGAGATTTAGCCTAGTTGACTTTTAGGTTTGATAGCTCTCCAAACTCACTCATGTTGTGACACTCAATCTCATATTCTTTAAATTTGAATTAAAAAGAATAAGATTAGTCATAGGAATAATACTAATAATAATTTGTTTTATACAGTGAATAATACCACTGTTTTGCAGTTTGTGTGTGTGATTATAAACAGATGTTACTATAACCGAATTTCATTGTGCTCCAATGTTTTTAATCACTGAAGGATGGAAGGATGAAATGGCCTTGCAAGATGCAAATATATATGTCCTTCAGATCACAGTAGCAAGTGGCAACTGGAGCCAACTTAGGATTCATTTATTCAAAACAATCTGTGAAAGATGACTTCATAGCTAAATCCACTTTTGACCTAAATACCTCGAGACTAGAATGACTAAGGGCAAAAAATGTGCCCTAAACATCTAAAGTTTCTGTCACGCTGAAGCGTCCATGCTTCTGAGGCAGCCACAAATTCAAAAGCACGTCCAGTCATCTCGAGCACATGAATTCAGAGCTGGCATAGAGTAGGAATGAAAAGGAGCGAGATTCAAAGAGGAATTCAGCAATCTGAGGGAGTATGTATCACAATATTTTATTTACTGCTATAGTACTTGTGCAACTAGTCAGTCGCTTCAGAGAGCATATGGGAAATAGTGGAGAGGTAAGGCAGGAGTAAAAAGACATCATGAAGATTATACAGATATTGTCATTTAAATTTCAATAGGCATTCACAACCGACTCTTTATATTTGAAGTTCCACACTGGGTCAGCAGGGTCTTTTTGCCAAATGTGCATCCGCTGACTAGGCAGGTGAACTTTTCTGTAGGTCAGCATTTTTTTATTTTTCTAAAGCTGAGGTCGCTTTTTTAAAAGTGTAAAATCTAGTGCATGGAGCACCTTGAACATTTTACCTTGCCTGGGACCATCATCCCCAAGATCCTGAATAGGAAAAGAAACAGTGGACATGGAGTCAAGGGACCCCAAATAGGGCAGGTTTTCCAAAGCCATGTCCGCTTCTTGGAGCAGGCAGATGCCCTGCATAAGGATTTTCCCGATCGTGGAGACGACAGCACCTGCTCTGCTGTGCTGTTTGGAACGTCTCTGTCCCTAGCGCTCTGATGAGCTGTGGGGTAGGAAAGGTTAGCAGGCAGTAGTTCTAGATCAAATGGATAAAATATGTATCAATTAGGTTAATGGCTTAAAAGCCTTTCCAAGAAGGATGACAAATCACCATTTAAAACCTCTAGATAAGCTAGAGCAATTAATGAGCACAGTAATTTGTGTCAGATATATAAAATCTAAAAGTGGTCTTCAATGGGTTTAGCCTAAGAATGCCTCTCTTAAGATCTCCATAAATACGTTATTTAAGTCTTTGACAAGGACCCCAGGGCATCAACAGATGTCTGACATGTGAGACTGTTTCTTGGTATGGGCACAAATTGTAAGTTCTAAAACCCAGTGAGTTCCGCATCAGAAATTTTTTAAAAATGTGGTCGCAAATAGTGCACAAACGTTTTTGAATTTGAAAGAATTTTGAGAATTGATCGTGGTACTAATAGGTTGGTTCACAAAATACGGATTCTTTGTGGGTCACAATTCGACATACCTCATCAATATTCATGAAGTAGGTAACAAATTGTGACTCACTACGATAAGATACCATCACAGAGATGGTGGCAAGCTGGGGTCAGCAGACCATCATATCTGTGTTAGCATTTATAAATAAACGTGTTTTTTTGGTATAGTTTAAGAGTTGGCAGAGGGCCCCAGGACCACGGTTTACTCAAGAAACTTTTTTTGTGTGTGTGTGTGTTTTTGTTTAACATTCACTAAGGGATCCCAAACTTTACAACCAAACTTCACAAAGTTTTGTTACTTGATTACGGTCACTAAACATTTATATACAACATAAAGATAAAGTATTTTCAAGGAACGCCCTAAACTCGCCCGCTTTTAAAAAGGGATGTTATAACTTTCTAAACCCATTTTGAAATTCAGTAACATTACAGAATCACTAAATGGGTTTAGCCGATTTTTAAAAACTTTATGATATTGCAAGCCATGTGATTTTGTGAATTGCAGAATCAGACCGCAAAATGGCTTTGTACATAAGATGCTATGTTTCTTCTTGTAGCATTTGAAGTTACAAATGATACACATTTTAATTAGATGAATGAAACTTTGCCTGGTGGATGCTTCAGCAGCTCGAATTTTCTATCTTCCTCTAAATTCGAGAAGTCTTAATTCCGAGGCAAGTTTCCTATTTCAAAAGTAAATTAAAGAAATGTATCAAGTAAATATGTGGGGGGGGGAGGGTGAGGGGGGAGCCGACTATTTATGGTAAAAAAGTGTTCAATTGGTACAATTAAGCAGGCAGAATAGGTGCTGCATTGTTGACGATTTTTTTCACTACTTATAGGTGTTTAGTAACCCTTAGAAATTTGATGTGAAGATATATCGCCCAGAAAGATGCAATTAAATAGTGATGCTGTAATTGAATATTTTAATTAAATGTTTGCCCAGGTCAATAAGGTGAGCTAAAGATAAGACAATATTGCAATAAACTATTGCCTTTCATTATTCACTGTTGTTTTAAGAAAGTGCAATGGCGGTGGCCTCTCGCTTGCTATGATCATACAGCAGAGGTTAGTCACTGCGATAATTTGCAGTAAATGCAGGAGCGCGCAAATTTGGGAAAATCTACGAGTGTGTGATTTATTAATTGTTTGCTATTTTTGTAATAAAAGTATTTATTGCAGACTTTTCAAAAAGGATTTTCTGTTATGAAACTGCCATGATCTCACCTGAAAATCTTTTTTTAAAAATGAACTTTAATTATTTATGATGCTGGTTTTACAGTGTTTATGTTTTGACAAAAGTCTGTATTTAACCATATTCATTTATTTTTCTAAGTTTACATGTGTTTACCCAAATCTATTTTGGGGTTTGGGAAAAAATGAAGTTGAAACTAGTATATTCCACATTTACTTAACCAATAAATGCACACTCATAACAGAAATCCTGACAGATTTCTAGAATATGCATACCCAAAGATGCAAAATGAATAAACTCATATGAGCACATGCACATTTTAGTATCTATCTTGTGCGCAGCTATAGCTATTAAAGTAGAATGTTTCCCAATTATGTCTGTAATAAGAGAAACTTATGTTCAATGAAAATCACTCCAAGTTACTATTAGTAGTGGTGTAATAGTAACCTCATCACATTAGTAACCACAATATGCAAGATTAGTAGCAGTGAACACTATCATGCTGGATTGCCAGCCGCAGTGTACAAAAAGGTTGGTCAACGTGGAATGCCTCTATGTAGGTAATACATAGCTGTTATAGCTGCAATTCCCCTGTTACCAAAGTAATACAAATACAACATTGCATGTTTTTCACTGATATCAGTCTTAAAAATATTTTGGAAAGTTAAATGTTTTTCTTGAGATATCAGATTACGAGTTCTAAAAATCCAAACATTTTTATCTCGAATTCATACTTTTATTTTTTGTGTACATTTAACTAAGCATACGGTTAAATTTAGTAAGTTGGGCTGCATGCACCCAGGAGAGCTAGTTATAGGTAGCTGGAGAGCTACTTGCTGGACTCCAGCTATTCGTTGGAGAAGTCTGTGTTAAAGCCTCATTCAGAAACATTCTCTCTCTTAACTGCAGTATTTGTCAATCCACACAGCGTTCGACTTGGCAGACATGAATGGCAGCATTTAGAATTGCTCGAAAACAGCCAAAGTTACATTTTTATCCACATGCAAAAGTAAATACAGGCAGGAAAATAGAGGGTTTTCTGTCTGCATTTAGCAGTAGAAATCTGTACAAATGACAGCCTTATTTATGATTCAGGGGGCTCATTCTGTGAAGCAGGATGCAAAGGTTACCTGTGGCTCAACACAACTTTGACAGAACTCCTATTAATTGCCGTGCCCATACAACAAGATGCAGTATAAACCAGACTCAATGACATGAATTTTGACAGCTTAAAATCCAAACATCAACCAAATGCCAAGTCACTTGGATTCACCCTAAACGCCAATCTCACCCTAAAGGAATTGACTGCCAAAAAAAGCATCTGGATAGTGTTAACTCCCTACTTCTCGGCATGGAAGACCACAATGAAACCCTCCCTCCCCGCATTAGGGTCATTCTACACATTGCAGCACGTCTCCTCAAGGGCCTACAGAGAGATGATCACATCACTCCCACCCTGATGGAACTCCACTGGCTCCCCTGGTCAGCCTTCACGATCTTTAAAACAAACTCCATCATTTACAAAGCCATCAGGACCAGCACCCAGTTATCCTGCACACAAGCTCACTATCGCTGGTAGTTCTCGGCACACCCGCATCAGAGTGCAGATTAGGAAATGTAAAAAAAGTAAGACAATCTTCCCCATCTATACAAACAGGATCTGGAATAGCATCTTTGTATCCATCAAGACTGCTGCAGCTTTGCTCAAATTTAGGAAGGAGTTGAAGTGCCACCTCTTTAAGGTACACTATATTACAATGCATTAAGCATCCACAACTCAGCTTAGTCTCCTACAACTCATTGACTTTAAGCTTGTCCAGAGCTCCGCTGCCTTTTGGCTAGGTTTGCGCATGAGAAATATCATATACATACCACAGATTTTATATTAACGATTATGCTTGCTAAAAAATCCATGCGGGTGTTAAATAAGACTGGGAATGGGAGGGAAGATCTTGCATGCTGCAGGACACACTAGTGATTCCAGAGGGAACGTGAACTAATTTTGTTTGTTGTGTGCAATTTCACATAAAGACTCAGATTCATAACCAACCCCTCTTTTCACAGCAGAACATTAACCGGGAGAGAAGAATGTCATGGCTCACAGGAGCGAAACCCGCAGCTATGTTGAGGAGGCCCAAAAGACAATCTTGGATGTGGTCTTTGCGAGTTAGCAGGCCTTCCTGATGTCCGTTAAGGTGGCTTAGGTGTTTAGTGTGATCTGAATCCGGACAGGAAATAGCTGTAAAGGTGGATCATTTGAAGCTAGGCAGAGGGCGATGACAATTTCAAAGAACTTTGCAAATGATGGTGGGTTGAAGATTGTTCTGTAATTTACCAAGACTTCGGGGATATATATATATATATATATATATATATATATATATATATATATATGTATATATAGGCAAAACGCAAAACCCCCAACTCTTGGGTTTGGAGAAATGAGAGCACTCAAAGCCAATACGGCGTAGGTCAGCCAAATCATTTATTCATCAGAAACCTCCTCGATAGTCAGTTAGCAAACGCGTTTCGGCGTTGCCGCCTTCGTCAGTGTAACTGACATTGTTTTTGAATTACATTTAAATTAAGAAACACTGTGATCGTCATTGATCACGTGACTAACTTCATGTGCATTAACATAAACAAGGGTACATAAGGCAATGTATTCATTATTTTCGCGGCGGCCATCTTTGAATGTGCAATCTACTATATTACATATATACATATATACAGGATGCGAGAAAACCAAAATCGATAATTTATTTGTCACATCAATTGAAAAATGAAAAAAGAAATTGACTTAATTGCTCATTCTCGCTTTTGAACCATAAATCTAGATGGTAATTGCGCCGCAGGTACCTGCAAATGTGAGTTTCACCTGTAATTTTACGTGAAAGTCACGTCATTTCACAGGTGGGACCTGAGTGCCAAAAAAAAAAAAAAAATTATATTATATATATATATAACATAGACTCAGGGCAACAACAATGTTTGCCGCAAAAAATATCAACGCGCCTGTTAAAGATCCAGTCGTGAAAACAACATCATTACAGCAAAAGTATTTCAAATTGGAGAAAATGATGCGCAAAGAGATATCCAAGTGGTGGGAGGCGATCACCCTTGAGAAATATCAGGAAGAAAAACGCGTGCCACGTGGTTTGAGGATTCTGATAGCCCCCTCTTATGAAGACACCGATGAAGAACTGGCAGGGGAGTGGGCAGATAACCTAATGGACTGCTCTAATCGGATGCTATCAATATTAATCAAACACGCATGGAAGAATAGAGGCATTCTAATATTGGCTATTGATGAGTTAAGAAGTGAAATTGAAAAAGAAGAGAAAGATGACATCTTCAAAAATAAAATGGAGGAAATAAGAACAAAGATTGAAAAACATGAGGAAGAAACTATAGCCAAGAAAGAACGCAAATTCCTAAGGGATGAAATCGATTACCGCTCCGGAAGAGTATTTACCTTTAGTCATAAGTATGACAACCTGATAAGGAAAGGTATACAAGGCACACTGGACAAAACACAAGGTGCAGAAACAGTAGACGGGGAGATCAGTGAGAGCGATATCTCTGAAGATGGAAATCCAGTGGATGATACTACCACCGCCCAATCGACAAATTTTTGGAAGGAATTTCAAGCAATGAATCAAACGCAGACCCAATCGAATTGGCAAAAGGACAGAGGAAGAGGGAGGGGAAGAGGATTCTCCGGACGCGGCAAAGGAAGAGGAAAAACTACAGAAAATACAGCAACATCCGGAAACAAGTCAGGAGAGGTGGCTGGAAAGGCGATTGCAACCCCTATGGGAGTGGAAACACGGGGCCAAAAACGACGTGGAAAATGAACATCAACAATGTGGTAAATTTATCAAATCATATACTAACTGATGATGAGTTTGATGTTCTGCAATTTGGTTTATCCTTTTGTCCCACTAATCAATTCTCTTATCATCGAGAACGTGTTGACCTATTTTGTTTCCTACGAAAACTCCGCCTCCATAAATGGAACAAACTAAAGGCGAAGGGGGGCAACATTAACAAGGGTTCTAAAACAGAGGTTCCGGCAATAGAGACCATCAATGAAGTAGAAACACTGATGGCTCTCGAGGAACTAGAACGAGATAATCCTGACTTACCACCCATTGATGCCCAGATGTTGGGATACAAAACAAATCTGAGCAGCTGCAATAACTTTAAATCTAAATCCACCTTCAACCCAGTGGTACCATCTAGTGGTATAGACACCTTTGAAGATCTGGTCATAAAAGATTTGAAAAACATGGCCAAAAGCAAAATGTGGTCAAAGGACAACTTGACTAAAGCTCAAAGACTGGCCATAAAGTCGCTCAAACAAGACACTAATATAGTGATACGTCAGAGTGATAAGGGTGGAAACGTGGTTGTCCAGAACTTATCAGATTACATTGCTGAGGGGTGTAATCAATTAAGTAATCAGGAATGCTATGAAACAGTACCAAAATCCCTTATTGAGGAGTCCAACAACACTTACTATGGCAAACTGAAAGAATGGCATAAACATGGGTTGTTGGAGTATGACTAATATGCATTCCTTTTGAATAGAAACCACAAAATTGCGATACTGTACCTGTTGCCTAAGCTGCACAAAAATCCAACTAGACCACCAGGGAGACCCATAGTCTCCTCCATGAACTCACTGTTAGAAAACAGTTCTAGATATATTGACTTTTATTTACGCCAATACGTTGAGACATTACCATCCTATTTGAAGGACAGCCGTGACTTTTTGAAGAAAATAGAAAATGTCACTTGGAATGAAAATTTCCTGCTGATAACACTTGATGTGTGCAGTTTGTACACTTCAATCAAACATGAGGATGGTGCAAAAGCCTGTGAACATTACTTGAAATCCAGATCTATTTCTTTCCTAGAGCACAGTGCGATGATTGTTCAGATGATTTATTTTTGTCTTGAAAATAATTTTTTTGTGTTTGATGGGAACTTTTACAGACAGAAGCAGGGCACTGCCATGGGCACTTGCTTTGCTCCCAGTTTTGCCAATCTATTCATGGGCAGATGGGAGCAGGCAGTGCCCATGAGACATCATCTGTATCGCAGCCATGTGGTATTGTGGCTGCGATACATTGATGATTTATTCCTGATCTGGAATGGCAGTACAGACTTGGCCGAGTCATTTGTGGGAAGCCTTAATGATAATGACTGGAATTTAAAATTTGAACACACCACAAGCAAGACTAATGCCAAATTTCTAGATCTAGAGATAACTGTGTCAGACAACAAATTGGTGACTACCTTATTTAGGAAGGAAACGGCGGGCAATACACTTTTGCACGCAGCCAGCAGCCATCCTCCCTCGCTCATTCGCAGCATCCCCTATGGGGAATTCCTTCGGGCCCGAAGGAATTGTAAAACCAATGCTGATTTTGAGAAAGAATGCAACCTCATGACGAATAGATTTGTTGAGCGAGGATATAATAAAGAGGTCGTGCGCCTTGCTAGATCAAAGGCTAGTCAATTTTCCCAAGGTGAACTGTTAGATTCATCCAATGATAGACAGGAGGACGGAAATATCAGATACATCACAACCTACAACACAGGATCCATGAGGGTCAGACAGTGTTTGGCTAAACACTGGCAGGTGTTGAAAACTGAAACTACCATTGAGGAAGCCATACAAAATTTCCCTAATATGACCTTTAAAAAGGGACAATCTCTCAAAGATAGGCTGTGTAGCAATGACATTGTAAAAAAGAAAGAATCTCCATTAGATGTTAAGGGCTTCTTTACATGCATGTCCTGCAAGGCATGCAAGTATAGCTGTAATGTCAAGAAAGTATTCTACCCGGTGGAAAATGTGGAGAAAACAATTGAAAAACACTTAACCTGTCTCTCAGACCATTGCGTTTACATACTGACCTGTCCCTGCCCCAAGAGATATGTGGGCAGCACCATGTTTGCTGCCAAAAAGCGTGTATTGGAGCATATGAGAGCCATCCAAAACAAAGATAAGCTCTCACCTATTGCCCGACACTTTGAAGAGTACCATCACAGTAACAGGGATCTGTTACGTTTCTGTGTTGTGGATAGAATACCAACCAGCAACAGGGGAGGGGACAGAATCCGCAAACTTAGACAACTAGAATCCCAATACATTCTCAATCTAGAGTCTAAGATCCCGATAGGTCTGAATTCTGAGGAAGAAATGGCATGGTTCCTGGGAGAGTAGGCCTTACATGAAATATTGAAAACTAGTCTGGTTCTGTCTCTGGAAACATGGGTAACAAGGCAAGGGGCATTGCTCTACTGACCGACCTGTCCTATCTGCACTTGAATACTTTGTTATGCTGTTATATATATACTGAGTCTAAGGCTTTCCGCTGTGATTTTAATATTCACTGTTTCACTTGTTTTTAACGTAACTAATTGATGAATAGGAGATATGTCCACACTTTGGGTTATAGATGAAACAATTTGGTATAGTTAATGAGCCAGGGATGTTTCTTTTGCAGATTGGGAACTCCAGCGAATATATGGAATGGACAATCCAGGGACATGAAATTTGCCTGCCTAACTGGGAAACGGAAAATGTTAAGGAATGTTTGTTAACGTTACAATATGACTTATTGTTTGAACTTGGGAATGATAGAAACTAAGAGACTTGGTTGAAAAAGATCATGGACTAACCCACTTGGGTTTTGGAATCTACCCAATTTGTCTTTATCGTTTATATTTATGAAGACCTGGATGTGGATTAGGTCCTCTCCCTGATGGGTGCATTTATCCTTTTCTCTTTAAATTTGCCACTTGGCATAGAATATGTGATTTTCTAAAAATCATGAGTTTCATACGTTTCTTACATCAAATGTTTAAATATGTGTAAAACATTTACCCTTGGTTATATGTTTTTCTATATTTTGTATTATGCCACTTGGCTATTATAATACCTTAATGTACACAGGTTTCCCACAAACGTTATGCCATTATTATGTGGGCAGACGAGCCCTATGTCTCTCCAATGTATCTAGTACAGGAGGCTTTATCTCATGATTTCGCTATTATTTCTAAAGAACATTGCTTAATTTAAGCTGGCACAAACGCTATGCTATTAGTATTTGGGCAGGCGAATCCTTTGTTTCTCAAACGTATTTTACGCAGGAGGTTCGATTCCATGATTATGTTATTATCACTAAAGAACACTGTTTAATTTAACTGGCACACTAATGAAATATTTACTCCTTGGCTCGAATGCATATCCTATGTTGTTTCACGCATTGTAACTAACCCATTGAAAGATGGCCGACTCCTCACAGCACGTTTGTCCCCTTTTGATGTTGTTGGTTTAATGTATCACATGCACTTTATTTAACCTATGGAAAAACAACAACACTTACCCGTGAGCAAGGCGGTTGTCCGCCGAAACGCGTAGGGTTGGTTTTGGCTTGTGGTTATGAAATAAACCAAGGATTTGACCAAGCAGACGGCATTGGGTCCAACTTTCATCTGTGTGGAGTGCGTTGTACTTTCTGTACGAGTGGATTTGCATATATATATATATATATATATATATATATATATATATATATATATATATATATATATATATATATATATACTCGTCTGGTGCAGCCCGCGCCCCCCAATTAGTACTTCAATTGGATTTAAAGAACGAAGAGTTGAACCCAATTCTGGAGCCAAACAAAAAGGTGCTTTATTTACATTATATATATATATATATATATATACGTTCTTTTCAGGGAGAAAAGCGCAAGCGACTGCTCGTGTGAGTGGAGTGGTGCGATATATATATATATATATATATATATATATATATATATATATATATATATATATATATATATATATATATATACACACACACCCACACATTTTATCCAGCAACAGTATTGAAGTGTTATGCTTTTGGTTTAGAGGGACCACTCCTGACTGTTTGTTGGAATGCCCACTTATGCTTTCTGGCAAAATTTGTGGAAATCAGTAATCGAAGTCCTAGGTTCATATGAAGGACTGGTGGCATGGTGAAGAGCAAACTGCAAGTAGGGATTTGTCACTAAAGAATGACATTTGTTTGTCACACATACAATGTTATGGCCCCAGAGGAGCACCTGTGGATGACGCAATCAATGAGGAGTTCTGTGGATTGTAGCCGGAATCAGATATATATATATATATATATATATATACACCCTGGTGTTATAAATAATGAAGGAATATTTTCACACCAGACCTGTTCCTGGTTCTCCGTTTCAGATGTCACCGAAAAACATTTAGTTTGGGAACAGACTGCTTTGAAGAGAGAGAAAGAAGAAGTTCTTCAAGCAGACAAACGACAATCGCCTTATCTAGATTTTCAGTACATTTTGACTCTTAGAGCAAGACGCTGTTACTTCAAACAGTAAAGAACTTCTAAACCACCTACAGCATGTATAAAAGAGAACCAGGGAATCTCACTAGGCCCTTAAGTGAGGTCAAACAAGGGCCTAAGGCACAATCAAAGATCAACAAGTGCCGAGAGAGCTTCAAGGATCCTAAATAGGCAGCATTAAGGTGTAAACTAGTAAGCATGTATACCCGTTTGTTTAAAAAAAAACATTAAGGATTATACACACACTTACAGTGAGTATATAGACGGAGGAGAAACCAGCGCTGTCAGCTATGAATGGTACTGAATGCAACATGCATAATATGCTGTGGAATGGTTGGCATTTGGTAATGATTGTATACATTGTACAATTTGTGACAAGCTGATTGTGCATATTTGATCACAGATTAACAAGGCTGAAGCACTCAGGACAAAGTCCATTTGGTGGACTGAGTGATTATTTACATCAAAGGTATGCATTGTCCTTTTAAATTACAAACAAATGACTGATGTATGGGGAATCATATAAGGGCCTTCTGCTTCTATTCCAAAGCTTTAGGCAGATGGCTCGTGGCATGAAGAGACATAGGAACAATCAGGAGATCACTCAGAATATATCCAGACACTTCACAATTCAAAATGTGTTCTTCGTACACCCACCAGCCTGCAGTAAAGTAATATAAGATGAATAAAATGAAGGCCAGTGAGATGCTATTAATTGTTTTAGAAGAGACCGGTGAAATGTCCAAACAGTCAAACTGTGGTTTTTGTGCAATGCTGTAACATACAAGCGTCTCAAGAAACCACAACTCGATACAATAGTCTTGGCCAGAGGTCACAATATTTTCGTGCTCTATCTGTTGTACAAAGGAATGGTGGTCGTCAGGCATCAAGACTTTCACCTAGACATGGCACTGGAATTGTCTACATGCCAGCATAATCCTAGATGCATAAATGTAGCTATTCATATCTATGGTGGGGCGCTGAAGCACATTCTGCTACACACGCATGTAAATTATGGAGTGAGTAGCACTCTACAATGTGGCGTGTTTAATGAGATTCTCATGGTAAGCATTTTGGCTCTAAGTGGCACATGCAACCCAGAAAATATTAAGAACAGAATGTTTGAGCTTTACGTTATTATTGTATCTGTTAGCAAGTTAATGATTGAAAAGTCTGCCCTATGTGTAAAGTGTTTTGCTATCAAGATTGAGGGGCAGCAGAATGCACTTCTTTTGTCTGTGATATAAAATGGCATTCACAAGTGAGTGTATCTGAAATAATAACATTCCCACTGTTTGACAAAAGCTCCATCTGTGCTTATCCATCTGTTCTGGTCTGCAGACGTCAACACCATTGTGCTGGAGCAGTTGATGAAAGATTGGGCACTCTTGCCCACTTTCCACCTGGACGCTTATCTAGATATGGGGCCACTAATACTTGGTTACGCACAAAACTACAGAACTAGCTAACCATTGAGATCAGATACTCCTATGCACATCTGCTTTCAGCAATGCCATCATAACCCTCATATTATTAAATTAAGTCTCTTCCACGTGGAAAATGTTCCGTTCAAAGTATGTCTGCAGTGTGTACATTACATACCTTGTGAAATATAAACAAATACAAAACGGTTTTAAAGAACACAAGTTGAGAGAAATTTGTAATATTTATTTCAGAAGGGGCTTCTATTCTCTTCGAAGTCGGGATAAAGGGACTAAATGTGTTTTTTTCCACAGCCAACAGTTAAAGAAAGATCAAATTACAATCAATGGTGACTCATATACTCTTAGACCTCAGACTCTGTTCCGTTATCATCCTTGCGAGACCTGATAGATATCAAGACATATAGTAGCAGGAAAGGAAGTTCTCTCTTGAGCAACTATTTCAAAGCTTTGGCACAGTCACTGTACCCTCACTTGAGTGATATATACATCATGTCACCATGCCAGGTAGATGAGGACCTTAATTGGTATTGCGCCGGGTCTGGTGGCTCAGTGGACTAAAGCAGCCACTGCAGGGGCCTGTGTTCAACCTCATGGTCACAGGTTCAAATTCCGGCGGGTCCACTCAGCCTTTCATCAATCTGAGGTCGATAAAATGAGTACCATTGAGTTGGGTTAACAATAAACATCTGTTATTCAGCGCCAGGACACCTACGGGTAATCCGGCACTGTACAAATACACCGGTTATGTTATGTTATTGCTTTTTCCATCTTCGTGGACAGCATTACAATTCCCTTTCTGAAAAGAAAAATAGGCTAATAAGCATGTGTTTTTTGCCTACTGAATGAGTGGTTGGCACAATGGTAAGGAAGTTGTGGAAGGGTCTATGGTCTACAGTCAACAGTTATCATGAATGTACATTGATTATACTTCTATCAATTCTCAACCTTAAAAATAGATTCCACAGCATCTGGGAATGAACACAAGAAGAAAGCAGGGTACTTTCGCCCAGACAAACTAGTTAGTGAGAAGTCCTTGGCCAAGCCTAATATCGCATGTAGAAGAAACCTCAAGAGCATAATTTTGGGAGAATGTGTATCTTTTATGTAGCTGCCAGCATAAGTCTCTGATAGATACATTCCTGAAGTACACTACCAACAACACCATGGCCTTGGACTCGGGACAGAGGTTGTTCTCCCTGCAAAGTTTAACAAGTGGCAATACTTAGTATAATCCATTCAACAGTGGTGACCATAGCTGTGAGTTGTCTGGTATCATTCACTCCAAAATTCACATAGAATTGATCAAAACAGTGCAAGTCCATGTTTATGACCACGTAAAATAACAACGCACAGTTTAAATCCAAACTAAGACACGTCTAGTGAAGCCTCCTGCTAAGGCTTTCCACTCTGGTATTTTCTACGTCCCCAGTCAAGGAGTGTAACATGAACATGCCATATTGCAAGGCCTTTGCCTACTAAATTGCTGGGGGAGCTCTGGACAGTAAGTACCCACACTTGTTATAGAAAAAACAGTACTGCAGAGTGGTCTGCATGAATCAATAACATTCCAGATCTCATCACTAGTAGATAGAATCTCAGTGCTAGGACGGTTGCCTTCAACTCCAACAAGTTTATGTGTCGAGGGGAACTGGACTGGTCCCGCACGGCAAAGAAGAAGAGTTTCTTGCAATGTGTTCCCACTGATAATTTAAGGAGTCACAGGTGACGGAGCAGGGATGACACTGGTCGATGGGCCATTCCACTGGGGCAGTGGCCTGGATGAAGGTAGGCAATGAGAGATGTAGAGAAAAGCGCTTCCTCATCACCAATAACCCCTGAATCAATAATCATCTAAGGCATTTCGAACCTCCTCCTTTTTGAGTGGAGTGGGTCCCATGAGATTGTACTCCTACGACTTCTTGTCTGCAAAGAAGTCAATTCACCTTTTTAGTTTCTCCGAAGGCTAGGAGTGGGATTGCACTCTGAAGGACTAGCTGTTTCCTGATCGAATGAAGGCTCCATCAAGAGTCTTGAAGTGGCACAACCTCCTATCTTTGAAATAACTGAAGGTCTTACCTATATGGAAGAGAGAGGACGTCTCAATGGTACTGCTTAGATGGCACCCAGTGATTTGGCGAGGGCTGTGCCAGTTTTGTACTACCAAAAGGTTCTCATCTTGTACTTCCAAAGGTTCTCATCTCTAGAGTAACCAAACCGGTTCTCCTCATAAAAGGAGGCTGTTTCATTTTTCCTGGGCCTCCAGCTTAATAACATAGAATTTAAACAATGATTGACAGCACATGGACAGAACAGAGGTCACAGTTCATGTGGCAGTACTGATAAGGTGCTGGCGTATGTACAGAGAGAAAGAGAGATATGAATCATTTTTCTTCTGTGTGACCTGGTTATCCGTATGGCTATGTTCCTTCCTGTTTGAGTAAATATGTTTATTTCCCTCTAGCAAGCGAGATGGCTTGTGCTGAATTTTGTACCAGGGACACACATCACAGCAGAAGTAGTAGTATAGCACACATCCTAAATAGGTGTGATTATTCATTCTTTAGCTGTATAAACACTCCTGGGTAGAAAAAGTCAGGTGAAGGTATCAATGCGTCAAATTAGAAAGCTGTGAATTTGTACACACCTGCACAAAGGCACAATACCTTCACTAGACACAAGATCATATCATACAAATATATAAAGATACATTTGTAGGGTTAACATGACATTCCATTACTCCACGGGAACATGAGTGAAATCCGACCCCCTCACCTTACACCCTTGTGTTGCTTCCAGTACCAAGCAAAGGCAGCACCCTGTTTAATCATTGGGAGACCCCAGCTTGTACCTCCACAGTGCCACTATGGGCGACTTCATCAGTCTCTGGGTCTGAGTCTCTGTCCATTGTGTGGTAGAGGCGGGGGCTAAGAGTTGATCTGTCAGAGCTCGCCATGTGTTTATCACTTCTTCAAGTTCATCATTTCTTCTACTTAAGCATACATATTTGTGTTTCCTCAGGTAGGGCATACTCCGCCACATCTTTGCACCATAGTTTTAATGTCGGGCATGTTGAGATAGAAATTGATATTAGGATGGGATGCACAGCTTGTAAGCGTAAATTCAATACAATTGGGTTCACCTAGGGTAGCGTAGATACCCCTAAAAACGCTGGTAATAAGTACATGGAATGTGATTCCAGTGGAACACTGGGACCATCCCCTTGGGAACACCTTAATTTCCTCTAATGGATAGAGGATTCCACAATGTTTAGTGTTTCAAGTTTTTCTTTTTATTGATCAAAAGTTCATTAAATGTTGATTCAAAACGTATTGGTTTAGTTCATATTTTCACTCATTGGAAAGCATGAGTGACATCTTGATTACTCAGACATCATTAAAGTTCAAAATATCCAATGCATTTCGGGCTCTACTATACGCCCTTCATCAGGGAATAATGCTGTAACAAAAGAAATATTCTAAATTACCATCTTCCATATAACATTAAACAGTTCATTCAGTTAAGTATCTCCTGATTTCCAAAAACGTATCTCTATGCAATTATGTGAAACGAAAAGCTGGTTTAGAGCCAAAAGTACACGGTCAGTCAACTGTAAATAAATGAACAACTCACATGTCTGTTGGTTTGGTCACTGCTTAACTGATGTGTTAACGCTGTTGTGGAGAGAAAGAAACATGGGTTGTAGTGTGTTGTGTCAACGCGAAATAAGAAGTGTGTCATAGCTGCCATGTGTTAATAAATACACTAACCTGATGATCGGTAAATTCAAACGTGAGTCTGGCCGCTCGTCCGAGGGTCCGTGCTCACGGCGATTTGCGATTTCTCAATGCAACAATGTTGCTGTTCGGTACATAGTTTGAAACGCGATGCCGATCACGTGGGTAATGAAGTGGGAAAAAAGACTATCAACTTATTTGACTATGTGTAATTACTCATTTTATGGTAAGTATGTGCCAAAGGTCAACATCGCAGATAAATGTAAGCCGAGTTTGTGTAATGTAAAATAGATGAATAAAAATGAATAAAAAATGAATATCGAATAAGAAGTATACGCTAAACTGAACGACATGGTATCGAACTGATGTGTATAAGAAGAGATCTCCCGGAACATGCTTCAGTGAGTGGTGCTATTACAGAACTAGGTATGAATGACTGTTAATGTGGATATGGTAAATGCTAGACAGGAGAACCAAGTTAACAAGACACAGGGGCAAATTTACATATTTACAATACGTATCATAAGTAACATGAAAATTCATTTCTATCATTCAAACCAAATGGCTTTTGCGTGCACAACTTGAAAATCCAATGATTCTCTCTTTGGAGAATGTATTTAGTATTGTCTCTTCCTTCTATTTTGTTGATGGTCTCTAGAATTATAAATTTGAGCTGGGCAATGCTGTGTTTAGCTTCCATGAAATGCATTGCAACTGTTGATTTTGCATTCTTTAGACGTACATTAGATTTGTGCTCAGTGAGTCTGATTTTCATCTTGCGTTCAGTCTTCCCGATGTATAACTTGCCACACGGGCATTTGAAGGCATATATGATGTTTGATGAATCACAAGTAGCATTGACTCTCAGTTTGATTTCTTGTCCTTTCATTGGATGGTTGATTTTATTGCCTTTTATCACGTTATTGCAATGTCCGCAATTATAACATGGTATGGTTCCATGATAGATTTCAGAGACAGAAATTCTTGGTTGAATCATTTCTCCTAGATTTTTTGTTCTTGTAAATGCGAATAGAGGAGGTTCCTTGAAACTCTGATTGAAATCAGGTTCTAACCTGAGCATTTGCCAATGTTTGAGGATAGTCTTTTTGTATTTGTAGCTTGAAGTTGAGAATTTGGAGATAGCAACAATTCTTGTTTGCTCTTTCTTTTGGCTTGGTTGTAGAAGAGTGCTTCTGTCTTTTTGGTCAATTTTAGATTTTGATTGATCCAGAATGTGTTGTGGATATCCTCTTTGTTTGAACTTGTCTTCCATTTCTTTTAGTCTTTTTTGTGATGTGCTGTGTTCAGATGTTATCCTTTTGACTCTAGCCATCTGAGAGAAAGGTAAGAATTTCTTTAGATTGTGCTCATGAAAACTACTATAGTGGAGCATATTGTTGCGATCTGTACTTTTGATGTGTAGATCAGTTGTGAGGCCCTTGTCTGTGCGAATAATTTTAACATCCAGGAATGCAATAGTGGTCTCTGATATTTCCCAAGTTAATTGTATTCTCTCATCAATTTGATTGAATTGTATAAGAGCCTCTTGTAGTTCATCTTTTGTGCTGGACCATAGAATAAAAATGTCATCTATGTACCGAATGAAAGTTTTTAGATTTTTGATCCATCGTTCGTTGCATAATATGTGCTTTTCTTCATAAAACTTCATGAAAAGATTGGCATAGACCGGCGCGGCCGAATTGCCCATTGCTGTCCCAACCAGTTGCAAGTACCATTGATCATTGTGTTTAAAATAACTTTGATAAAGAGAGAAAAGCATCAGTTCCATCAAAAATTTTTGGAAGTTCACATCAAGATCAGTGTTCATTAGTGCGTTCTCTATGGCTTCTATGCCCATTGAATGTGGTATACTGGTGTATAATGATTTTACATCTGCTGTGCATAAGATTATGTTGTCACTGGGATCCAATTTTATGGTCTCGAGTTTAGTTAAGAACTCTGTGGTATCCTTTACGTATGTTGCCATAGTTTTTACTACAGGCTGCAGATATTTATCCAGTAGTTGACCCACTGGTTCATGTATGCTGTTTCGAGTAGACACTATTGGTCGTAGTGGAGGGTCGAGTAGATCTTTGTGAATTTTTGGGACCATGTTTAGAGAAGGACTTCTAGGATTTGCTTTCAATAAGAATTTTTTTGTTCTGTCATTGATTGTTCCCATTTCATGTGCTCTTTCCACGATTTCTTTTAAGTTTTTTGAGAATTCAATGGTCGGATTCTGTTCAAGTCTCATGTAAATGTTTGTGTCTCCTATGTGTTCCATGACTTTCAGTTCATGTTGTGCTCGGTCCATTATTACGATTGCACCACCTTTGTCTGCTTTGGTACAGATTATTTTCTCATTATGTGATAATTTTCTGAGAGTGTCTAGGTCCTTCTGAGTTATATTCTTGTTTGTATGTCGTTGATATTTAAATTTACTGAGATCTTGTTTCACCATTTTCTCAAACATATCAATCGTTTTGTGGCTGACAGGAGCTTGAAATGTGCTGCTTGGTCTAAGTCCTAATAGTTGATCCTCCTCTTGAGTGGTCTGTACAGGCAAAACATTATCAAAAAAATGGCGTAGCCGTAGTTTCCGCATGAGTTTATAAAAACTCACCTCTACTTCCAATTGATCCGTTGTGTGTGTGGGTACAAAGGATGTACCTTTCTGTAATAGTTGTATTTCATGTTGATTTAATTGATGCTGGCTAATATTAATCACTAATTGATCTTTGGAGTTTTTTTGTGATCTTTCTTGGTACCCGTGGTGCTCCTTGTTGCTGGTGCTTCCTTCTCTTTCTCTTTTTCTAACTCTCTTGTTTTGGCCTCTCCTGGGTCTCCTTTTTGTGCTTGACCCTGGTCTAAAAAATGACTCTGTTGTGCTGGAGTTTGGGTGGTAGGTTGTATGTTAGATCCAGAGTCGACGTGTAGAACGTCACCACTGGTTGGTGGTTCAGGTGTTTTGGTTGTTGTTCGTTGTTGTCTAGCTCTCTGTGTTGAATCACTTTCAGAAGAGGATGTATCGGTTTGTGATGTATAGGGTTTGTTGGCTCTCTTTCTTGAATAGATTTCAGCCCAGGTGTACACTTCCCCTAGGCGATAATCCAATGTATCCCTCTTATATTTTCTGATTTTCCTCTCATTTAAATCCTTGGTATGTTTCTCCATTTGAGTATGTATGTCATCCAAGATCATGGTCAGTTCCTCTTCAGTTAGTAGTGTAGATAGTTCATTTTGTGTTTCAGCTATTTCCTTGGTTAATTCCTCCAAAATTTCTGATAATTCCTCGATGATCAACAAGATAAGATCAAGTGAACATTTGTTTAGTATTTCATACCATCGGTTCTGGAATTTTTTGGAATTTTTACAGAGAGACGGTTTAAGGGCAATTCTGAGACCGCGGGGTATGCTTTGATTTTTGTGACTGTTTTGTGACTGATTACAGTTGACTGACCGTGTACTTTTGGCTCTAAACCAGCTTTTCGTTTCACATAATTGCATAGAGATACGTTTTTGGAAATCAGGAGATACTTAACTGAATGAACTGTTTAATGTTATATGGAAGATGGTAATTTAGAATATTTCTTTTGTTACAGCATTATTCCCTGATGAAGGGCGTATAGTAGAGCCCGAAATGCATTGGATATTTTGAACTTTAATGATGTCTGAGTAATCAAGATGTCACTCATGCTTTCCAATGAGTGAAAATATGAACTAAACCAATACGTTTTGAATCAACATTTAATGAACTTTTGATCAATAAAAAGAAAAACTTGAAACACTAAACATTGTGGAATCCTCTATCCATTAGAGGAAATTAAGGTGTTCCCCTGGAATCACATTCCATGGGCATGTTGAGATAGCCATGTAATAGCAACTCTACAGCAACCCAACACCATCGCCAACTGCCCAAATTTATAAGTTATCTTCAGACCCTGTGGCCGTATAAATAGTCTCAGTAGGCAGTGCAGGGGAGTCAATTCAATGTGTGGCCACGTTGCACACCCCAATTCGTTGACCACTAGCTGCCAGAAGAAATATACTGAACCGCATTACCATGCCTGATGCAGAAAATCTGCACCTCTGGCATCACACCGTGAACATGTATCTGGTTGTGTCCGATACATTCTATGGAGATGTACGGGCATCAAATATGTTCTCTGCAAGAAGTTCTAATGTATTGGCCGAAAGCATGCATTACTGGAGACAGCAAGCGCAGTTTGCATGCTTGCCTCCAGTCGTCCTCGTCTATCGGAGTTTCAACATCTAGATTACAGACCACTAGGGCTTACTGAGGAGCATTGAATGTGTATGAGCACATTGCTCAATACATTAGTGTGATTAAGTGTCTGCTCGTGCCACACATGAGAAGGATCCAGAGTATGGGAGGATGGCAGGGCTGCCGGGTAACAGGGCCAGGAATGCCTAGCCATCTCTGCCAAACCAGCGTGTTGTATAAATTGAAACTGGCCCAGTCCAAACTCATCCCGGGCATTCTCAAAGGAGATTCAATATTTATTGGGGTAAAGCGTTTCCCACTGATCGCAGCCTCCCTCCTTCCAAGTCTGAAAGGACATATTAAGTGACATCTGTCTGATTTGCTTAAGAATCCATATTGTAAGCTTTCTGTGAAATGGCGCGTGGCCCAGAACAGCCACCACGAACCGTTGCCACACTGCAAATGTCTAACTACACATGGAGTATGTCTTGGTGTGTTCTTTCCCTCCAATAGCAACTCAAGGAGACGTCCGGTCTCCAAGCCCCCACTCCAGTAGCCATGTTTCCCAGTTGGGGCTCGTATCAAGCCATCTAGCTGCATGTTGCAGCTGGGCAGCATAGTAATAGAGATTCAAGCGCAGGACCTCCAATCCACCCAATGCATAAGGCCTGGTCAGTGTAGTCCATTCTGCTCTACTTCGTCGACCCGCCCACAGGAGCAATGCAATGAGTGAATTTAACTGGCAGAACATTGAAGTCAGAATGGGGCACATAGGATTTTGCAGTGTGTACAGACATCTCGGTAGGAGAAAAATCTTTGAGATGGCTAGCCTGCCCATCAGACAGGGGTATCTTGTTCCAAAAAGTTGCTGATTTCTTAAGACAATCTACAACCCTGCCCTTATTAAGCGGTAAGTGTTGCATCCCACTATGGGCTATCCGGGAGAGTGTGTACTTAACCGGCGCAGTCACCATTCTCGTCCTATTACAAAGCTTCATGGGGTCAAGTCAATGTCATACACCAGAAAGAACAGCTGCAAACAGGGTACAGGAAAAGAATAGGACACAGAAAGCAAGTCAACCCTTACATGTACTGAGAAAGGAATCAATCGAAGAACAAACATTGTTTTAAGTAGGTGCATGCTAAAGTAAAACTCAGACCTTCCTATAGCGATAAATAAACAGAGTCTCTGTACAAATTATTCTTACAGATGATCACTCAGCAAACGTTATAGAAACAAGAAAGCAAAACTGATTCTCTATCTGGGCCCTAGGGCACAAGCAATGATTGTATTTGCATACACGAGAGCCCTTCTGGGTCTAGCTGGAAAACTGTGATATTCCTAAAATAATATCAATATCATAACGTCAAAATAAAGGCACCAAAAACTACATATAACACAAAAAGGGGAAGGGTCAGGTATTCAGGAGCCAACCACTGGGCAAAAGGAATATATTATATATATATATATATATATATATATATATATATATATATATATATATATATATATATATATATATATATATATATATATATATATATATATATATATATATATATATATATATATATATATATATATATATATAAATCATCTACTGGCGGTCACCAGTAGATGGTTACAGTTAAGACCTATTTTCCATAGAAAATCCGCAACATTATATTTGGAATAACTTAGGCGCCGGTTGATGTTGACGAATGTTCGCGAAATTTTCAAACTTGGTGGGGTGCTCCGGTCCGCTCCGATCCTGAAAGTCTTAAGGTGATTTGTGAAGCGGGGTCCCAAAACGCATTTTCCCCATGCAATTTCCCATAGGACCTTTAGCCGCAGCTACAGCCCGAACTGCTGAACGGAATTACACCAAATTTGGCAAAGAGGTAGTCCTTAGTTCAGAATCGTGCCTTTTGCTTGAATGGTGTAAATCCATTCAGTAGTTCCTGAGAAAATGACAGTTTAAAGCATAGATATATCTATGGCCTCAGAGGGTCCATGTACCCTAAGCGCAACCCTGCCGTGCACAAGCTGTATTTTAATTGGCTGTCAACAATCCAAATCAGGAAGTGTTGGCAGCCATCTTGTGCCTCGGTAGAACCGAGCCGCAAGAACCCCCCAAAAATATGTTGCAAAATGCAAAAAGGGGGCAGGGTAGAAACACCCTGACCCCCGAGGCCTGCTCATGGGGGTCCCACAAGGACCCCCAAGGCCCCCATTATTTTTTTTTTAAACGGGAGCATGTGCACAGGATCCGCGCATCCTGCCGATAAAAAAATAAATAAATCAGCGCAGGACCCCGCGCTTCATTGGTATTTACCCCCCGGGGGGCCAAATCAGGGGGCAATGGTTTTTATGTAAAGGGGGGCCAAGAGGGGCCCCCCAGCCCAGGGGACCTGGGCTGGGGGGCCCCCAATTTAAAATTATGTACGGGGGCTCTCAGGCCCCTCCAGCACCGGGGACCACCACCCACCAGGACTTATTAAAATTGGCTGGGGGATTCTCAGCCCCCCCAGCCCCGGGGACCACCACCCCCGGGGCTACTTAAAATAGGGTGTGTGGTGGCTCTGAGGCCCCCCCAGCACCGGGGACCACCACCCACCAGGGCTTATTAAAATTGGCTGGGGGATTCTCAGCCCCCCCAGCCCCGGGGACCACCACCCCCGGGGCTACTTAAAATAGGGTGTGTGGTGGCTCTGAGGCCCCCCCAGCCTTGGGGACCACCACCCCCCGGGGCTTCTAACAAATGTGGGCCTTGTTCAGGCCCTGGGGACCGCCACCCCCCAGGGCCGGCTCCTGCAGTGTCCCGGGGTGCCCACACCACTGTTTGCAATGCAGGGTGGGAGCAATTGCAAACTGCTTTGCTTCAATGAAGCAAAACTATATGGGGAGCAGCATGTTAGCTGCTCCCCATGTGGAAAAGCAATGCCGGCTCCCGCAGGAGGCCGTCGGGACCGTGGGAGGATTGGGGACCCCCCCCCCACGATTCCCAACGATGAGGGCCAGCCCCGGGGGATGGGGGTCCCCGGGGCTACAAGTGGCCCAGGAGGGGGGCCACGTGCCCCCCCCCCCCCTCTCCATAAACATTTTTCTATTTTTTATTAAAAGAATGGCCGGCCCCGGGGGATGGGGTCCCGGGGCCTTAAGTGGCCTGAGGAGGGGGGCTATGCAGCCCCCTCCATAAAAATATTAAAAAACTTCTGGCCATGCCCTCTGGGATGGGGTCCCCAGGGCCTGGAATTGGCCACGGGAGGGGACCACGCAGTCCCCTTCCCGTAAATATATTTTTAAAATTTTAATTTGGGGTGAAACCCTGGGAGATGGGGTCCCCAGGGCCCCACCAAAGTAAAAGGAAGGGGAGCCACACAGCCCCCCTTTCAAAATTTGTTTTTAAAAAGAGATTGTCACTAGGCCCTGCCCCCTCACAAACACACCCTGCAAACGCACCCTGTGGCGCGTTTTAAACTGAGGAATTAATCCCCTTCAATTCTGGCGGTCCCTGTGTCCCTACTTGGACCCCAGGAACCCTCAGGATTTAAAGGGACTTAATCTACCAACTTAAAACGCGCCACAGGCGTGTTTGCACAGTGATGAAGGTAGGGGGCGGGGCCTGAGGTGATATGTGTGCGAACACGCTCTGTGGCGCTTTTTAAATTTGGGAATTAATTCCTCTTCAATCCTGAGGTCCCCTGAGGCCAACTAGCCCACCAGGTACCTCCAGTAAGCGCCACGGAGCTGCGTTGCAGTGTTGTGAAAAAGGGGCATGGCCTCTGAACACCTCTCTGCAACTAAGCCTCCTGGCACATACTGGAGGTACCTGGTGGCCTAGTTGGTCCCCAGGGACACACAGGATTGAGGAGGAATTAATTCTCTAACTTAAAAAGCGCCACAGGGCATGTTTGCAGACATATCACCTCAGGACACGCCCCCTTCCTTCACCACTGGGCAAACACGCACCGTGGCGCTTTTTAAGTTGTGGAATTAACTTGCTTTCAATGCGTAGGGTCAAATAGCCCAAAAGTATCTATAGTATGCGCCAGGGAGCTGCGTTGCAGACAGGTGTTCAGAGGGCATGCCCCTTTTTACAACTCTATACAACACAGCTCTGTGGCGCTTACTGGAGATAACTAGTGGGCTAGTTTGACCCTAGGGACCCTTAAAATTGATGGGGACTTAATCTCTCAACTTAGAACGATGACAGGGCGCGTTTACACAGTTGTGAAGGGAGAGGACGGGGCCTGACGTGATGTGTGTAAACACGCCCTGTGGCACGTTTTAAGTTGGGGAAAAAATTCTACATCAGACCTGAGGGACCATGGGGGCCAAGTAGCCCACCAGGTGCCTCCAGGAAGTGCTACTGCACTGAGTTGCAGAGAGGTGGTGCAGGCCGTGCCCCTTTTTACATCTCTCTGCTACGCAGCTCTGTGGCGCTTACTGGATGTACTACGAATTCATATTTACTCATCTGTTATCAGGAGAGACCTCAGTGCTGCATCTTTGAGCCCAGTACTAATCATGAAAAGTAATTCTAACCATACTTACCAGTAACTTGAATTTCCTTCCATAGGCTAACATTGACTGGTTTCACTTGGAAAATCTTCTAAGTGTGGAGTTTTGGAACTTTAAAATATTCACCTAAAATCATCCAAACAACGAATTCAGATTTACTCACCTGTTATCAGGAGAGAACCCAGTGCTGCATCTTTTAGCCCAGCACTGACCCTGAAAAGTAATTCTAAGCATACTTACCAGTAATCTGTATTTCCTTCCATAGGAATTCATTGTCTGGTTTTCACCAGAAAAGTTTCTAAGTGTGTATTTTCATAAACTAAAAATATTCCTAATAAATTGCCTGTATGACTTTAACGCATTATTTCAACTGTTTACAGGAGATGCACCAGTGCTGGAACCAGAATCCAGCACTGAGTAAGAAAAAGTGACAATAGCACTACTTACCTGCTAAGTGAATATCCTCCCATAGGATAACATAGGTGATTCTATGTGCAAACTTTTTCAAGTGTCAACTGTGAGAAGCTGGCCGGGTATATGATGTCCACTATTCTAGTGGGCACCCGGCACCAGTCCAAACAACCCTTATGGTGATGGTTGTAAAGTCAACCTTATAGACCAACTATCCTAGTGGTGGCATGGACAAAGCAGTCTGAGGCTAAAACTTCAGAGAACATGTGAAGCCAGGTGTTTTACCAATAATAATCCCTTGAATATCAAATGAAAGGACACCACACAAGGTATATATCAAATATATATGTATTAATTACAAACACAACCCCTCTGCACTCTTTATGAGGTCAGAGTTTGAGATACGTTACAAGTTACTCATTAAGCATACTATAAGTTGCACAAATACAATTCTGCCCTAGGGGCCTCATGAACCATATACTAAGTGAGTGGTATAAGAACCACTTCAGGAAAGGTGAATAGGCCTACGGAATCGCTGGGGCTACACTGAACAACCAAGGGATTGGAAGTAGAAGGCCCATGGGAGGCGTGTGCAGTGTCTAAACACACACGCGAGTTACCATAGAGTTCGAATGGGAATGTAAAAGTTACAAAGTAGTAGATTTCGGTCACTTCCGGATGGACTACGGCAGAGCCCTGTTAAACTAGGACACTTGGATAGTTAATACCCACGGGAGCACCGGAGTACTCTAGTTACCTCACACAGGGAAGCCGGGTGCATAGGTGTTCTTTCGTGTCGGGTTTAGTCGCTGTTTCCTATGGAGAGCTGTAAGAAAGTGCTGCAGGTGACCAGGAGAGAAGTGTCCGGCTGGATCCAAGGGTGGATCGGAGTCGAGAAGAACCTGAAAGCAGAGGGGACAGAGTCTGGGTCCAAGAAGAAACCAGGAAGAAACCAGGCGATGTTGAGATGCAATCAGGTGAAGAGGGGAAGCTGGTCTCTGCAGCCACGTGGACCAGGAGGTGTTGACGTCGACCAGGCGCTGCATACGAGCTGTCCCACGAAGGATCTAGGTGGCTGCGGTGTCGGTATCCGGATTGGAACCAACAAGCTTTGGTAACCGCAACCCATGAAGGAAGTGAAAACGGGCTTCTGTTCAGACCAGCAAGGTCTGTGGCACTTCTCCATCACAGGGAAGATGGAGCAAGACTGGATCAACCAGGCAAGCGTTGTAGATTCGAAGATTCGTCTTTCTAGGGCTCACTAGCCAACGGGCTAGCAACCGGGAAGACGCATTGAGCTGAAATGCAGGCGCAGGCCCCACGCGGCACTCGTGGAGTGTGGAGTGCTGAGCTTTGGTGCAAATGCTGCTCGGGTCTGGGGCTTCTCAAACCCCAATGCACAACTTCGAGGGTACCTCAGAAGCTGCACAGGTAGCAAAAAGCAGGTAGTCCAGGATGTCCGTCCCACGTCTCTCGTGTCAGCCATGGGTCTCAGCTTTGCTGTGGATGTGGGTGAAAGTCGGAGAAGTCTGGAAGTCCAGTTCCTGAGTGGCTGAGTCTTCGGGTTCCGGCGGGAGCATCGACAAAGCAAACTGGCAAGTTACTGGTGGTGTCTGTTTGCACGGGGTGGTTACTCCTTGACCACAAGGGAGATGTCTTCAGTCTTGCAGTCGATATGGAACGTCGAAGGTCCAAGAGTTTCGTTTCAGAGTTTCTTTCCAGGATAATCTCATGTCTCTAGACACAGCTCCTATTTTTATACTATACTAAGGGGCTGGATTACCTGCTAGGTCCCTCCTATGGGTGGAACCTGGGAAGGGAGTGGTTACATGCCTTTCCCTTTGTACAGTTTCGCGCTGGGGGTGGAGTGCCCCAGCAACTGGTTTGAACCAGGCTATGCATGGAGCACCTTGTGTGCCCCAGGCAGGGTCTGGTAAAACATCTTTCCATTGAACCCACCCTGCCCCAATACACTAAAGGCTGTCTGGGGAGGTGCTAGCAACTCCCTCAACAGGAAACCTATTGTCCAGGCCTCCCTTGCCAGAGTTTTGTCCAGCTGCAGGAGGTCAGACTTGTGTCTGTGGCACCAGCATCCATTTTGTGATGCTGAGGCTCTGTTTAACTTTAACCAGGTAAAGCAGTAACTACATGTCTTCTCCCTCTAGATAGGTGACATGCTACCCCCGCCGCCAGGACTGGCGGGGGGGGGGGGTAGTATTCCAAAGTGTTTGACACCTTACACAACATGTTTTGATAAAGCCAAACCAAAGTTAGTATTAACCGCAGTTGATTATAATGCACTTAAGAGTATATGGTATGGCTAGATCATAGAACAGCTATAAGGACATGGTTCCGAAAGCTGCAGACAGGCTCAGCTCATGCTAGAGCACCATCTCAAATAAAACCAAGCACTCTGCCTTCAGGATTATCAAGGCCTGCCATAAGAATGACTTCTAGGTATATATGTGTCTATATATAAGGGTAGATATAGGAATACTATATCTAAGCAAGAGGTGAATACACCACCTTGCCCAAGCTGAGTGATAAGCCTGTGGTGTCAATTTGGATGGCCAGCCAGTGGTGGGATAATTCATGCTGCAGCCCCTGGTAGGCCTTGTATGCACCTATGCCCTGGGTACCTATGGTACACTATACAGGGGCTCACAAAGGTGACCCAATTCCTAATTAGGTATGTACCTAAAGTACATGGAGTCCATTTTACAAAGAGAGCAGATAGCCTGGGGTCCTGAATATCATGATCCCAGGCCAACTAAGTCAAAAACCAGCTAAACACTAGACAAAAAGTTGGGGTAACCATATAGTCAGATATCCACCATCCTACATCAACTTTTAAAATAGAATAATATTCCTTAAAAATCACTACTGTAACCAAAATGCTTTAACTCAACTGTTTACAGGAGATGTGACAGGACTGAGTCTAGGATCCAGACCTGTGGTTAGAAAAGTAATCCATAAAGTAACTAATTGCATTTAACTAGAAATCCCCATTGAGCTCAATGTTGCATTGTGTTTGAAATTGTGTTGCCCATTGCAACAACTGTAACTACAGTACTTAAAAGTCTATTGTCTATTTGCAAAGTACTTAGACTAAAGTAATTCATTCTGAGAAAGTCTATTTTGTAATGTATAATGTAATTATAAGGTAATTTAAAAAATAAAATATCTAAAAAATAAATAGTTTAAAAAAATGTAGTAAATCAGTATCAAAAAAATAAATATAAGAATTAATACATTTAAAAATTGTCATTTACAAAACCATTGAAATTCACTGAAAAAAATATAGGTTTTATACATGTTATAGTTAGGGATTAGCAGTTAAAAAAAACCTTAGAAATTCACTGAAAAAAAAACTGTTTTAGGGGTGTTATAGTTAGCTGGACATTTCACTAGTACAAAACCATTGAATTTCCTCCGTTATAGTTAGTTATACTAACTATAACTCGTGCGCCCACAATCCACTGCTGATGATGTCACATATTACATAATTCATGACATGGTCAGTGACATCACTGATGACATCACGGATGACATCACTGATGACATCATCCACGTGACAATCAGATACACCTCATCATACACTAGTATAACCTTTCATCACTCACTATAAAATATAAACTGCCATTTTTTAAACCATTGACACACCAACACAAAACCCACTCAGTGATTTGTAGATCTACACACACATCTAAACACTTACCTATACATTCACTCATACATTCTGACAAAGATCAATAGAACAATATTAAATATACTTATACATCTATATTAACATTATAGAGCAGCAAATATCCTACTCACTTATGCAGTCATCCTACTCACTTATGCAAATACTTGATAATACTTACATTTACTCATCTACACACTTAAACATAACTATATTGATTTATATAGAAAGTAACTCATACTTAGTGTGTTATAAAATCACTAATATAAGTATACAGTTTTCCATACATTTAGTCAGACAACCACTGATTCTTATATATACTTATTTATATACACTAACGGTCACATACAGTGCCTTTTATATTTCAACATGGTTAGACATGTATCATTGAGAAATATACTCACTCATCAACACACCCATAAAGAGATTCACTCCCCAAACAACTGTTTACACCTTCAGTCTTAACATCATATACCTACTAAATCAACTATTTACACATCTTTGGACAGCCACACACCTCCCACCCAACCACATATGTATTCAGTCTCCCATACAAATGCTCACTTAACTAATTAAAAACTAATATAGAGTTTCACACAGCAGTAACCAACTTATGCAGTTGTTTACACAACAAGAGACAGAGTGATACAGATACTCACACAGTTTAATCACTTTCCCATATATTTAGTGAGACACTTTAAATTATGCACTTACACAGTCAATCACAGTACTACTAAATGCTCCATCCAGACACTTATACATCCACTCAGTCTTCATTACAGATTCCTATATATAGAATACTTTTTTTAATATAGAAGCAAACCACATTCACTGGATGATATCAGTGATGTCACTGACCATGTCATGAATGATGTAATATGAGACATCATCAGCAGTGGATTGCGGGCGCGCGAGTCATAGTTAGTACAACTAACTATAACGGAGGAATTTCAATGGTTTTGCACAGTGAAATGTCCAGCTAACTATAACACCCCTAAAACCTATGCTTTTTCAGTGAATATATATATATATATATATATACACACACACACACATATATGTGTGTGTGTATATACACACACACACAGATATATATATATACACATATATATATATATATATATATATATATATATATATATATATATATATATATATATATATATATATATATATATATATATATATATATATATACACACACATACACTATATACACTGATGAAAGCCACGGCTGAAACGCGTCTGTTTTGATCGAATTGCGCAATAAATCCTAAACCAGGGTTAAACTAACGAGAGTGCTGCTCCTTCTGTTATTAGACAGTGGAGCATTGTATGTTAGCGGTTCGCCACCGCTGGATCGGGCACCCGTTCGAATTGAGTGCAGGCTTTAGACGGCGACCATTGGAACATTGAAAACCAAAAAAAACCTGCACTGCCGCTGTGAGCCGTGAAATCAACACCCGTCCCGAGGGAGCAGAGCAAGAGAAGCAGAGGTCAAGGCGGCTCGGAAATCGGAGGTAGGAGAACCGACAGCACTTCATTTACTACCGGCAAAAGTGAGTTAGGAGCACAGATAATGGAATTCACCGATGTTTAGTGAAACAGCCCGTCGCGAGGTGGCGACTGGAATCTTTAAAATACGCCCTGGGGGAAGCACACAGGGCCCGACCCAAACACAAGATGCTGCACAGCTAACTGTGAAAAGTAAATACCAACAGTTAGACAGACCGTATGAAAGAGAAATAAGAAAATGGTGGGAGGCCACGTCCCTCCAACATTATGTTGAAGTGAACAGAGTACCACGTGGCCTCAGCATTTACACAATACCGGCGTACGAAAATCCGGACCCGGATCTATTAAGTGAGTGGGCAGAGAACACGGCTCATTCATCTGAAGGAATTCTAAAGCTTTTAATTAAATTTGCTGGAGGGTTCTGGAGAAGGCCCTAAAAGATATAGAATCACTGGAAAAGAACATCTGTTGTTAGACAGTGGAGCGTATATATATATATATATATATATATATATATATATATATATATATATATATATATATATATATATATATATATATATATATATATATATATATATATATATATATATATATATATATATATATATATATATATATATATATATAATTCCGAACAGTCTATTTGGAATAACTTTGGTGCCGATTGAGGGATCTGCCTGTAATTTTCCTTAAATTTGCCTCGCTGCGCTCCGCTCCTTCCCTGAAAGTTTCGGGGGGATTTGTCAAGAGGGGGCCGAGAAAAAAGGGGGGTCCCAAAACCTGTTTTCCCCATGTTAATTTCCATAGGGACATTCTGACAAGGCTACAGCTCGAACGGCTGAACGGAATTATACCACATTTGGCAAAATGGTAGGGACTGGTATGCAGCAGTGCCTTTTGTATGTTTGGTGTAAATCCCTCTGGTAGTTCTTGAGAAAATTGAATTTGAAATTTTTCAAATGACATTTTCTATGGGACCTTTAGACACGGCTACAGCCCGAACGGCTGAACGGAATTACACCAAACTTGGCAAAATGGTAGGGACAGGTATGCAGTAGTGCCTTTTCTATATTTGGTGAAAATCCTTCCAGTAGTTGTTGAGAAAATGAATTTGAGCAAATTATATATCTATATGCGCTCAACATTCTATTGAGAATAACTTTGGCGCCGATTGAGGAATCTGTGTAGTTTTCCTGAATTTTGGCCAGCTCCGCTCCGCTCCTTCCCTGAAAGTTACGGGGGGATTAGTCAAGCTGGGGCCAAAAAGGGGGTCCCAAAACATGTTTTCCCCATGTTAATTTCCATAGGGACCTTTAGACACGGCTACAGCTCGAACGGCTGAATGGAATTACACCAAACTTGGCAAAATGGTAGGGCCTGGTATGCAGATGTGTCTTTGCTATGTTTGGTGAAAATCCCTCCAGTAGTTCTTGAGAAAATTGAATTTGAAATTTTTCAAATGGCATTTTCTATGGGACCTTTCGACACGGCTACAGCCCGAACAGCTGAACGGAATTACACCAAACTTGGCAAAATGGTAGGGACAAGTATGCAGTAGTGCCTTTTCTATATTTGGTGAAAAGCCCAACAGTAGTTTTTGAGAAAATTGAATTTGATCAAATTATATATCTATATGCGCGCACCGTACGCGTACCCTTACGTGCGTGAGCGAGTTTCTGATTGGCTGGCAGTCGACTGTTAACATTCCAAACTGTCCAAACCAGGAAGTGTTGGCCACCATCTTGTTTTTCAGGAGAACTGAGGCACAAGAGAGCCCAAAACAAGAGAGCCCAAAACAAGAGTGGAAAACACGAAAAGGGGGCAGGGTAGAGAGCCCCCAACCCTCTAGTCCTTCTCAGGGGGTCCCAAAAGGACCCCCAAGGGCAAAAAAAAATAAAAATCACAGGGTACGCGTACCGTGCGCGTACCCCGCGATTTTAAAAAAACCCTGCCCCCTTTTCGCGTTTTCCACTCTTGTTTTGTGCTCTCTTGTGCCTCACTTCTCCTGAGAAACAAGATGGCTGCTCAGGTGGTCCCAGAAGGATAATAACATAAATAAACGTTATCCGCTAATAGAATTAGCATTTACAAAACCTTTGAAATGTATTGAAAAAAAATATGGGTTTCACGCCTGATATAGTTAGGAATTTGCATTTAAAAAACCTTGCATATTCACTGAAAAAAACCATAGGTTTCAAGCCTTATATAGTTAGGAATTAGCATTTAAAAAACATTGCAAATTCAATTAAAAAACCATAGGTTTCAGGCCTTATATAGTTAGGAATTAGCATTTTAAAAACCTTGCAAATTCACTTAAAAAAAACCATAGGTTTCAGGCCTTATATAGTTAGGAATTAGCATTTAAAAAACCATTGAAATTGCTCCTATTCAGTTAGTTGTACTAACTATATTTCGCGCACCCGCAATCCACTGCTGATGATGTCACATATTACATCATTCATGACATGGTCAGTGACATCACTGATGACATCACTGATGACATCTCAAATGACATCACTGATGACATCACTGATGACATCACTGATGACATCACTGATGACATCACATTTGACATCACTGATGATATCATTCATGTGATAATACGATGCACCTCCTCACACTCTAATATAACCTTTGATACACCAAGTGTTAAATACAGACTACCATTCTAGAAACCATTGACACACCAATACGAGTTACTACATACGCACTCACTGATTTCTAGGTCTACACACTCATTCACTCATAGAATCACTCATACATACAGTCACTCATCAATACAATACTATCATATGCACTCATACACCTATACAGACACTCACACACTGCCACTCATCCATGGAGTTACTCACACACCTAGTCAGTCATGCAAAGAATCAATCACACTTCCATTTCCTCAACTATACAGTTATACACACAACACTTTACTTATTCAAACATATACTAACACATACTTACTCTCTTATACAATCACTGATACAAGTACACAATGATCCATATAGCCACTCGCACATTCACTGGCTCTCATGTATAGTCATTTATATATGCCAACTCTCACATGCACTGTGTTTTACATATGTACTTACTTGCACATGTAGCACTGAGATATCCATTCACTCACCAACACACCCATGCACACAGTCAACCGCCCATATAGCTGTTTCCACATGCACTCTTGAACTCATACACCTAGTGAATCAACTGCTCATACATCTATGCACAGAGTCGCACACCTTCCAGCCACCCACACACACACTCAGTCTCCCATTCAAATACTTGGGCAACCAATCAATAACCCATATAGCCACTCATATCGCTACTGATCAACTCATGCAGCAGCTTACACAACAACAGACATACTGATGCACACATTCAGACAGTTTAGTCACTTACCCATGCTTTTAGTAAGACACATTTAATCACTCACTCATACAGTCACGCACCTACTAAATCCTTCATCCAGACACTTATACATCCACTCATTCTTCAACATGTAAAACATATTTAAACTTTACAGAAACACACAGTTACTGGATGATGTCATCAGTGATGTCAAATGAGATGTCATCAGTGATGTCATCAGTTATGTCACTGACCATGTCATGAAGGATGTAATATGTGACATCATCAGCAGTGGATTACGGGTGCGCGAAATATAGTTAGTACAACTAACTATATGGAGCAATTTCAATGGTTTTTTAAATGCTAATTCCTCACTATAAAAGGCCTGAAACCTATGTTTTTTAAGTGAATATATATATATATATATATATATATATATATATATATATATATATATATATATATACACATACATACACACACACATATATATCTCGACTCCACTTTTCCTTAGTGCCTCCTCGCACAAACAGGATCACGGACACAGAATATCAGAATATGCTAGTGCCAGATATTTTACTGGAACGGTGCATGCCTCAGACGCGTTTCGGACACGGGGCTGTGCCCTTGTTCACTCAACACACATATACATACATGTGAAGACAAAAATACACTTACCAGAGCCCAAGAGGACTATGAAGCAAGTAGCAGAGTGAAAACTATTCTTCATAATAAGTGCACTTATGTAAGAAGGAACAGGAAAACAAGCATGATAATATAGCAAGACAAAAAGGCAAACAATGAATGAAGCTAGACAAACAGTAGGTGCCTAATAACTGCAGTGAACACACATGAGAAAGCAATCAAGGAAAAACGGGAGAATGAAAAAGACAAGTTAAGAAAAAGTTTACGAAACAAGGTAGGTGGGGCAAGGCGGTAGACTAAATATGTTAGGACAAGCACGGGGATACTAGAAACTGTAGCAAGCAAAGGTGGAATTGAAAAGTAACTAGAGAGAAAATGCACTGTGCAGGAAAAACAAGCAGAGTGGTGAGCCTATACAGGGACATGGAAAATAAATATGTAAAGGAACAACAGGATCAGACACTGGGATCCAAGACAGGAATCAAAAGGAAATGGTAGCAAGATCAGAATGAAAAAAGTAGGAGCAAACTAGCAAGGGGTCAGATAGGGGATGCACCTGACTTGAGAAAGAAAAAACAGGCAATGCAGCGCAGAGAGAAATCTGCAGCAAGCTGCACTGGAACAGGAGACAGACTCTGGCGGAACTAAGGCAGGGATTGGTCAACAAACAGATAAAAAGAGCTTCGGTACACAGAGGTTCAAACATTAACGCATGCACAAGGAATTTCAGGCAATAGTAGCTTATAGATGGTTCCAGGAAGCAACAAACTCAGGGTGGCGTCACATGATTGGGCTGCACAAGTTTAGCAAAAGAGGGAGGTTGTGTGTGTGTGTGTGTGTGTGGGGAGAGGGGCGCACGTGTGTTCTTATACGAAAGAATCAAGTGCTTAGGAACAGCAGTACTAGCACTACTAAAAGTATTGCACCTTTGTGGTCCGGTTTTCATGAATGCTTGACAAAGCATTCTGGGGTGTGTTGTACATGGAAACAACAGTTTCCTGTGTGTTGAACATTGAAATGGTACGCTGAAAGAAGTCATTGGGGACTGTGGATGAGTTCTAGTGATTATTTCCAGGCTACAGTTGGTCTGTGTGCAGTGTCCCCCAGTGGCGGAGAGATGGAGTCGTAACACACCCACTACCTACTGAGGGATAAAAGAGCTTCTTGGTGTGTGGGTCAATGTCCCTGGACTGCTGGGTGTGTTCAGGGCTCCCACCCATGCCAAGGCATCAGTAGGCCATGCCAGCGTAGCTGGAGCTGGACATTAGGCTTAGTCTTAGCCTTAAGAAAATAAATAGCACACAGCTCTATGTTCAGAAAACACGGCAGGATGCCCTCACAAGTGCTTATCGGTATCCCAGTTCCACGTGCCCAAGCTTAATCACACAATATAGCAACAAAGCAACATAGTTGTAATTTGTTCAGATGCATCTTTATAGATTAAAAATGCACGCACTGATAGGTTGGGAGAGGTATTCCTCCAAAGAGAGAATGCTAGGTAAAGCAGGCTTTTCTAGGTCACATGTTGTATTGCAGGAGTTGATGCTTCCTTAGTGCCATAAAGGAGGATTATGCCCCGGTTGCTCTGACAAGAAACTGGGTATCCTAGCTAGGCAAGTTTTGACAAAGAAGGATTAATCATATGTTTCTTGTCAGTTCTGTGGGCAGCATTCATTTTTCTTCTTGCACAAATACCATTTGCCCAAAGGATAATTGTGATCAGTTGCCGGCAAATCTCAACGGCAGGTGTAAGAGTGCAACCACAATCCAAAACTCAAACATTTCATTAATACAAACGGATGGACTTAATTTACACCGAGGACAAGAAAGCATCACCCCTGGGTACAGCTAGTACAGCACAAATTAACGATTAGCAGTCATGGGTTGTTATCGGTCAGAGGGAAAAGTTCAGATTTCACCGATACCAGAGCACACGAAGAGTATGAATGTGAGGCACAGCATTTGTACTGTAATTGAACCATAGGATTAAAAACCCTCAAGCAGCGCTAAGAAGGTAAACCAAAAGGGAACTTTATGGACACCTAAACAATTATGGGAATCTTTACACTCTTCTGCGCTTCCATGGAAGAAGCATAAACACAGACACGTATTCTCAGTTAGCAAAACCACAGAAAACTACGTACGCATACACTACTAACAGAAACCTTCAGAAGATCTCACTGCTACAAAGCAACGGTTTCAAACCTTCACCAGCCAACACCCACCTCGTATGATAACGAGCCTTCGCACTGCTTGTGAAGCCTTGAACCTTGCACACATTACATTACAATCTCTTCTGAACGAAGATTACATTCACAAGACCTGGCTTTTCACTCAATGACACGAAAAGCAGTAAACTACAAAAGGCCAGTGCAATCCATACAAGAAAAACGCTTACGGCATTTATGTTTTAAAGATGTTTTGTCAGTCTTTCCAAAAATCAACCAGAAAGTAAAGAAGGGCTGGAGAACATTAAATGTGCTTGAAACACTGCTTTGCTCTAATCTAACCAATTTTGAGGTGTCTGTTGGGCTGAGAACACACTATAGCTCAAAGTATGCAAAAGGCTATCAAACCGTCAACACAGACTTGCTTACATTAAATAGGAGACCAGAGACCTATACAAAAACACACGTAGAATACACCGCACTTAAGAGTAGAATGCATTTTCATGATCCGCAACTATGTTTTTTTTGGTTAAACTTTAATACAGGAACTGGTGCATTTTAAAACTGATACCTAAAAATGTTTTAAAGTTATAACATTTGAACTGAATATATCGCAAAGGCAGAAAGATCGTATGTCCACTGCCACGTTATCATGTATGTATCAATCAATCAATCAGTGACACTTATAAAGCGCGCTACATACCCGTAGGGTCTCAAGGCGCTGGGGGGGGGAGGTGCCGCTACTGCTCGAACAGCCAGGTCTTCAGCTTCTTCCTGAAGGAGAGGTGGTCTTGGGTCAGGCGCAGGTCGGTCGGGAGGGAGTTCCAGGTCTTGGCGGCCAGGTAGGAGAAGGACCTTCCTCCTGTCGTCGCTCTTCGGATGCGGGGGACGGCGGCGAGGGCGTGGTTGGCTGATCGGAGGTGGCGTTTGGGAGCGTAGAAGTTGACTCGGCTGTTGAGGTAGCTCGGGCCTTGGTCGTGTAGGGCTTTGTGTGCGTGGGTGAGGAGGCGGAAGGTGATTCTTTTGTTGACGGGGAGCCAGTGAAGGTCTCTCAGATGTCCGGAGATGTGGCTGGTTCGTGGGATGTCGAGGATGAGTCTGGCTGAGGCGTTCTGGATCCGCTGGAGTCTCTTCTGGAGCTTGGCGGTGGTGCCGGCGTAGAGGGCGTTGCCGTAGTCCAGTCGGCTGGTGACGAGGGCCTGGGTGACGGTCTTTCTGGTCTCGGTGGGGATCCACCAGAAGATCTTCTGTAGCATGCGTAGGATGTTGAAGCACGCCGAGGAGACGTTGTTGACTTGCCTGGTCATGGAGAGGGAGGAGTCCAGGATGACGCCCAGGTTTCGTGCATGGTCTGTCGGTTTGGGTGCGGTGCCCAGGGCGGGAGGCCACCAGGAGTCGTCCCAGGCGGAGGGTGAGGAGCCCAGGATGAGGACCTCCGTCTTGTCCGAGTTCAGTTTCAGGCGGCTGGTCGTCATCCACTCGGCTACCTCTTTCATCCCTTCGTGCAGGTTGGCTCTGGCGGCGGCGGGGTCGTTGGTCAGGGAGAGGATCAGCTGGGTGTCGTCGGCGTAGGAGATTATGCTGAGGTTGTGTTTGCGTACGATGGCCGCGAGGGGGCTCATGTAGACGTTGAAGAGGGTGGGGCTCAGAGATGATCCTTGGGGGACGCCGCAGATGACTTCGGAGGCCTCTGACTTGTAAGGTGGTAGGCGGACTCTCTGTGTTCTTCCGTCGAGGAAGGAGGTGATCCATTCCAGCGCCTTGTCCTGGATGCCGATGTTGCTGAGGCGCCGTACTAGGGTGCGGTGGCAGACCGTGTCGAATGCCGCGGAGAGGTCTAGGAGGATGAGGACCGCTGTTTCTCCATTGTCCATCAGGGCTCGGATGTCATCGGTGGCGGCGATGAGGGCGGTCTCGGTGCTGTGATTGGCTCGGAAGCCGGACTGTGAGGGGTCGAGGGATCCGTTCGTCTCGAGGAAGGCGGCCATCTGCTTGTTGACGGTCTTCTCGATGACTTTGGCTGGAAACGGGAGGAGCGAGATGGGGCGGTAATTCTTGAGTTCGGTGGGGTCCGCTGTGGGTTTCTTGAGTAGAGCGCTGAGTTCGGCGTGCTTCCAGCTCTCGGGGAAGGTGGCTGTGTCGAAGGATGTGTTGATGATGTCTCGCAGGTGGGGTGCGATGACAGTGTCGGCCTTGTTGAAGACGTGGTGAGGGCAGGGGTCGGTCGGTGATCCGGAGTGGATGGAGTTCATCGTGCGGATGGTGTCTTCGGTGCTGATCGGGGTCCAGGCGTGGAGGGTGGTGGTGGGGGGGGGGGGTGGTTGTTCGGTCATGGTGTGCGTTGGTTGGTTGTTGAAGCTGTTGTGTATGTCCGCGATCTTGTTGTGGAAGTATGAAGCGAGGGAGTTGCAGAGGTCTTGCGATGGGATGATGTTGTTGTTTCCTGCGCTGGGGTTGGAAAGCTCTTTCACGATGTTGAAGAGTTCCTTGCAGTTGTGTGCGTTGTTGTCCAACCGGTCCTTGAAAGCTGTTTTCTTGGCGGCGCGGATCAGCTGGTGGTGTTTCCGGGTGGCAAGTTTGAAGGAGGTCCTGTTGTCCGGTGTCGGTTCCCTTCTCCAGACTTTCTCGAGGGCTCGGCAGTTCTTCTTGGAGCTCTTGAGTTCGTCGGTGAACCAAGGGGCCTTCTTGCTGCCGGGTCTGCTAGGCGGGGTCCTCAGTGGGGCGAGTTCGTCCGCGCAGTTGCTGATCCACTTCGTGAGGTTGTCGGCGGCCTGGCTGGGGTTCGCTGAGCTGGCAGGAGGGTGCTGGCTCAGGGAGGTGGCGAGCTGGTCTGCTGTGACCTTGTTCCAGCTTCTGCGGGCGGTCTGTTTCTGGTGGTGGTGGGTCGTCGTTCTCTTGAAGGTGAAGTGGACGCAGCTGTGGTCCGTCCATAGAAGCTCAGTGGCGTGGCTGAAGTTGATGTCTGTGCTGGAAGAGAAGACTGCGTCGAGTGTGTGTCCGGCGAGGTGGGTGGGGGTGGACACCAGTTGCTTGAGTCCCAGGTTGGCGAGGTTGTCGAGCAGGGTGCTGGTGTTGCGGTCGTTGTTGTTCTCCAGATGGAAGTTGAGGTCTCCCAGGAGGATGTAGTCAGCGGAGGGGAGGGCATGCGGGCTGACGAAGTCGGCGATGTCCTCGCTGAATTGCGTGCGTGGTCCCGGGGGTCGGTAGATCAGGGTGCCTCTGAGGGTGGTGTTCGGGTTGGTGTGGATCTGGAAATGCAGGTGTTCGGCACTGGTCAGGGTGTTGTCGGTGCTGGTCGTGAGACGGATGGTGCTCCTGTGGAAGTTACTATTTCGGATAAAACATTGATTAATGCAACATTGCTTAATTATGTTAAAACGTTTGTGCCTCTCCTTACCTAGATCAAAAGTTTGAACGCCTTTTAGGAAATATAAACCAGTAATTGTGATACCTTTCTATTTATATATAAAACTAGCAGCTCGTCCCGACCTTGTCCGGGAACAATCAGGCTTCACGGCCCCCGCCCACCCCGACATTGTCCGTGGGTCCCCTGGAGTAGCAGCCTGTCCCAACCTTGTCTTCAGGGCCCCGCCCGCCCCGACATTGTCTGTGGGTCCCCCGGAGCCTTACCTCATCCGCCGCACCTCCCTGCGCTCCTGAGTTCACCCGTCTGTTGCTCCTCCGCGCCTGTCCATCAGTCCTCTCCGCTCCTACCAGCCTGTCCGCCGCTCCTCGCCGCTCCTCCCAGCCTGTCCGCCGCTCCTCGCCGCTCCTCCCCGCCTGTCCGCCGCTCCTCTTCGCTCCTCCCCGCCTGTCCGCCGCTCCTCTCCGCGCTCATGTCCACCGCTCCTCCTCGCGCTCCTGGACGCCGCTCCTCCCCGCACTCCTGATGTCAGCACGCACGTTGCGGCCGGCGCTACTTCCATGGGACTACTTTTTTTTCGTAAATTTTTTAAATAACTTATACTTTTTGAATTTATATAGCCTATGTCCATCTGCACACCCTGACAATTACAACGATGTATCGGGTGTGTGGATTGGCGCTCTGGTTCCCGAGTTTACCCGCCTCAAAGGTTCAAAGTTCTTCCTTTATAATAGTAGTATAGATTGCTAGGCCATATGGGATCTGAAAGCTTCAGATTTGTATGGAGAAATTGTAAGAGTTTGAGACAATACCAGTAGGGTGATGTGAAGTCTAACTGATCAGTCTTGTGAAACATGGTGTTAGTCTAACAGTTGTACGTTTCACCAAACACGAACAGGGAGACAGTCTAACGAGGGCATGATGGAGCGGGAGGGGGGGGGGGGGAGAGAGACAGAGAGAGAGAGAGAGAGAGTGTGAGGGGGAGAGAGAGAGAGGGAGAGGGAGAGGGAAAGGGAGAGGGAGAGAGAGAGGTGTGTGTAATATAGTAATATATTCATTTATTTAATCTGTTTTCTTCCGTTTTATGCATTCCATTTAGAGGTTTCTACTGAGTGTCTGTTGCATTGGCTAATCTGGAATTCAATACACCTCCATTAGAAACGTTAAACAGGCCTTCCCACGCCCTCACACACAACACAGCTCCATTGTCTTACAGTTGTCAAAATGATGTTCTCTAATGCCGGAAAAATTATGCTTCTAACTGCACTCCGACCCAAACAAATATACAAATATCAATGCTCAAAAAAGCCACAGAAAAATATTTAACAGTACACCTGCATCCTCACCCTCAAGTGCACAATACAATAGACATTGAATCTTTGGATTTTGTTTACAAACAATAACACCACACACCTTCACAATACTACTTCAGAAGTTACAACAGAAGAAATAAGATAGACTACTTGATCCATTGTCCACACAGCTCAGCAACAGAGGCTTATACTTTGACCATGTAACCACACAACCCATTGTTAAAATGAAATAAACATACGTCCTGCAGCTAACTGGTTCAGACCCCAACACAGGACAACAAACGAAACCTACAATAACCACTACCATCAAGCAATAAGCAGAATATTGTATTGTAATTGCATTTATATAGCGCTTACTACCCCTAACAAGGTGTCGAAGCGCTTTTCGACAAGTAGCGGGCTACTCCAGAACCCATAAAGGATTAGTGGTGAACTAGTTCAGTGAAATAGGACAGTAATTTGACAAGTGTGTATGTTAGTCTGTTATTTTGATTGGAAAAGAATAGTGGAGGAATAAAAGAGGGAAGGGCCTAGAAACTTTTTTTTTTTAGGGCTCGGCCTATGTCACCACTTTGTCAGAATTGGGGCGGAGCTCCGAGCCGTTTTGTTACGGGGCTCAGAATAGTGAAGTAAAAATTCCTCAGTGTGCAAGATTTTTCCGTAGTTTATTTTGGCATCTGCATGCTAATTGGTCATCGCAGTGCTGTGTTTCTAGTAGTCTTCATGCAATAGGCCATATGGATTTCAGTGTGTGCACTTCCTGCATATTCTGTGTGGTTACGCGCAGGGGAGTGCAATACATTTTCAATTACGAGCTGTCAGAGTGCCACAGTAATTGAACCCAGATGTTCTGGGCGCGTTCACCAGTCTGCAGTGAGTTTGGTGGGCGTGCGTAAGTCTGCATCCTTTCATGTGTAAGTGTTGGCCTTTGAAGAGCTGGCTTGGTCGTGCGCCGACAATGAGACACACAGTCTTCATTACCCCACAAAGTATGTAAGTGCGTTTGTATTGGAGACAGTAACGTCCAGGTACGAAACGGAATTCTTTTCACTGGTTATGGATGTCGCGTTATTAAAGTGTCTTGATGTCCTGCTCGAACTGGGTGTCACGATAGTGCGGCTCCATTTAAACAGCATTTCTCTTAACAAAACGGCAAACAGATGCATTTCATTGTAGAAATGTATGTAAAGATATATGTACAGACTCCGTAGCTGAAGTGTTTTCATGTTCTAGCCATAATGAAACCATTGAAAGCTAAAATAAAACACTTTACATAAAAAAAGTGTTCTGCTGCTCTTTAAAAATTCTTTTGCAATATTCCCCTCCTCGCAAAAAAAACGTATACACTCAATGTCGTCATCAAGTGGATCTGTAGCCCTCGGTTCTGTCAGTGAGGTACATAAAGAGCACAGCCTCTGACATCACAGTCTGTGCCTCCTTTAGTTCGGTAACTTTTGTGACGTCATAGTGAGCGCTGGTTTTAACCAAGCGCCTGTGACGTCAGATAGCGCCAATTTTACCCCAGCGTTTGTGATGTCAGAGTGCCCATTTTAACAGAGCCCCTGTAACGTCAGAAAGCGCCCGTTTTACCACCTGGCCTGTGATGTCAAAGAGCGCCAGTTTTACCACAGCGCCTGTGACGTCAGAGAGCGCCCCTTTTACCACAGCGTCTGTGACGTCAGAGAGCACCAGTTTTACCCCAGCGTCTGTGACGTCAGAGCACCAGTTTTACACCAGCACATGTGGCCTCTGCATGGGAAAGGGGGCTGGAGTGAGGGCTCATAGGCCTCCAGACCCCTCAAGAACCCCAAGGATTGTGGGAGCCCAGTGTGCGTGAGTGTCAAGGTGGGGTCGTGCTTGGACGGCTGAGTTATTGGGGTGCCTTCACCACCCCGGAACCACGCGCCGACTCCCAGCTCCCGCTTCTGGGACGCCAGGGGACATTTTACGAAGTTCTAACGATGTGTCCAACATTAAAGGCGGATTTAATTTGGGGGAGCTGTGTCCAGGCACACATTGTGTGTACACGCACCACTCATACTCACACACAGCCTAGGGTAGCCAGTCACACTCGCTCATTCACTGGAACTCACCAGTGCAAGCACACACACTCACATGTGTTCACTATCTCCAGCACACACACACACACACAAAAGCACATGCACCCCACACTCATTCACTGGAACTCACCAGTGCACACACATGCAAACACGTGTATTCACTATTCCCCCCTGGCTTCTTCCCCCAGACTAGCACACACTGAGCTCAGCAAGAAGCCACCTTTCAGCTGATCTGCCTCAGACCCGCCTCTGATAGCAGCAAGTGGCCCTCAGGTAGAAGTTCGCGCTTGATTAAGTACTTTTACATTCACATAACTCCGAGATTATGTCTGTGCAATGCCTGGCACTTGAGGCACCTGAGCAGCGCACACAGGGATAGACGCAGTACAACTTTCGCCAGCTATTAAACACATAGGAAATACATTTTTATTTTCATCACACCAACTAAATTAAGGGGGAAAACATGTATTGCTTTTATTGCAAAGACAATGACCGAACATTTGACACACAAAGGCACAGTGTTTTTTGCATTGATAATACGGTTTTATTTTCTGGGTGTGGGTGAGCGGACCTGGAGATGGGGGAAGGTAAATCGCACGGCTTTCTCCCCACAGCTTCGCTTTTCTTTTTTTTTTGTTACAAGAAAAAGCACGCAAGCCCAGATCCATTTAATTATCGTAACAAGACGGCTCGGAGCTCCGCCCCACAGAGTGACAGTGAGTGCAGAGTGACAGTGAGTGCAGGTGCAGAGTGAGTGCAGAGTGAGTGCAGAGTGACAGTGAGTGCAGGTGCAGAGTGAGTGCAGAGTGAGTGCAGAGTGAGTGCAGAGTGAGTGCAGAGTGAGTGACCGTGAGTGCAGAGTGAGTGACAGTGAGTGCAGAGTGAGTGACAGTGAGTGCAGAGTGACAGTGAGTGCAGAGTGACAGTGAGTGCAGAGTGACAGTGAGTGCAGAGTGACAGTGAGTGCAGAGTGACAGTGAGTGCAGAGTGACAGTGAGTGCAGAGTGACAGTGAGTGCAGAGTGACAGTGAGTGCAGAGTGACAGTGAGTGCAGAGTGGGTGCAGAGTGACAGTGAGTGCAGAGTGGGTGCAGAGTGACAGTGAGTGCAGAGTGAGTGCAGAGCGACAGTGAGTGCAGAGTGACAGTGAGTGCAGAGTGAGTGCAGAGTGACAGTGAGTGCAGAGTGCAGAGTGAGTGCAGAGTGCAGAGTGAGTGCAGAGTGCAGAGTGAGTGCAGAGTGCAGAGTGCGTGCAGAGTGCAGAGTGCGTGCAGAGTGCAGAGTGCGTGCAGAGTGCAGAGTGAGTGCAGAGTGCGTGCAGAGTGCAGAGTGAGTGCAGAGTGACAGTGAGTGCAGAGTGACAGTGAGTGCAGAGTGACAGTGAGTGCAGAGTGACAGTGAGTGCAGAGTGACAGTGAGTGCAGAGTGACAGTGAGTGCAGAGTGACAGTGAGTGCAGAGTGACAGTGAGTGCAGAGTGACAGTGAGTGCAGAGTGACAGTGAGTGCAGAGTGACAGTGAGTGCAGAGTGACAGTGAGTGCAGAGTGAGTGCAGTGACAGTGAGTGCAGAGTGACAGTGAGTGCAGAGTGAGTGTAGAGTGTCAGTGAGTGCAGAGTGAGTGTAGAGTGACAGTGAGTGCAGAGTGACTGCAGAGACAGGGTATAAGGGTGCAGGGTGCACATTGTGTGAGTGTGCAGGATAAACAGTGTGTGACTATGCAGGGTGACATTGGGAGTGTGCGGGTGAGCAGTGTGTGAATGTGTAGGGGCAGTGTGTGAGTGTGCAGAAAACACCACACACACATACACCATACACACACCACACACAACACACACACACACAAACCACACACACCACACTCTCTCAACACCACACACTCGTCACCACTCACCACAACACACTCACCACCACACAACCCCCCCCACAGACTCACCCCCACAGACTCACCACCACACACTCACCACCTCACACTCACCACTACACACTCACCACTACACACAAAACAAGACACACAACAACACACCCCCAGCCGTCAATGAATGCTCTCACCAGGCACAAACACCAACAACCATCAATGTACGCTTTCACCAAAAACAGACACGACCATGCATCAGTGCCGCTAAACACCCACGCACACAACAAACAATGTCAGTGCAACTTTCACCAAACACACACACACCAACAGCTGACAGTGCACCAGCCACTCTTTCAATTGGCACAATCATCAGCAGCTGTCAGTGCACCCTTTCACCAACCACACGCATTACCATCCAGCTATGTACGCTTGACAGCCACACTCTGTAACAGCTCTTACTGCATGCTACCACCAGTCATACACACCTCAAGCCACCACTAAACGCTTCCACCAAACACACACACCAACAGCCATCACTGTACAATTCCTACAGGCACACACATCCACCCATCAATGCACACACCAATTGATAACGCATCCACCAATTAATATTGTACCTATCGCACTATGCTGCACTTTACCTTTTAAAGATCATGCGTTAAAGTGCAGCATGCCACCATTGATAACATTCCAATCCAACACACATATCTCCAACACACACCACATGCTTCCACTCCAAAACACATGCCTAAAACACATTGCCATTTACAATGCCATTATCTCTAACTCAAACAAACCCGAGCCCTAATGCATTCCTAATGCTTGTTTAGTTTATAGCCGTAGGACGAGGATTTGGGATGAGTAAAAGGAAGGAGGGGAGTTAGTATAGGGAAATATGAAAACAAATTTTGAGTGGTGGACGTGTTCATCTGTTATTTGGATTGAAAAGAAATAATGGAGGGATAGAAGAGGGAAGGCTCTAGAATTTTTATTATTATTATTTTTGTGTAGACCAGGCACAATTTTAGACTTTGGGTGGTCACTGTGGAAGCTCAACTCCGTGAAGAAAGGCATGCTATGAATTGCAAAGCATAGGACAAAACGATACTAATGGCACAAATGCACTATTAAAATGCTGACAACATGCCAAAAAGAAAACAAAATCACAAATTACATAGAACAGGCTGGTTTATTCATTGTCCTTATCTAACACTACTGTTTACAAGGAAAGGGAAATAGACAAACCAGGACAAAACTGAAATGGGGCAAATCAAATAATCTGACCACTTGAACAGATCAACAGGCAAGCCACTTGCATGTATCTATGGATGTTTTAGGGTGACGAGACCAGGGAGAATAAAATGGATAGGCAGGTGTGCTGAAACAAAGCTGTTTGTGTGTACATCACTGTGTACCATTCATTTGCTTAGTTCGAACAGAATGGAGCCAATGGTTAATTACTTGCATTCATATATGTTTTCATAATTGTTGGGTCATCATCACCCTGTACTTCACACAGCTGAAAGTCAGCGTAATCTCCATCTACCTAGTAAGGTCTCACTCGTTTTGTTTGCTTTAACCCCTCCCCTGCTGATGACGGAACCGCTGCGTCATCAGCTGCGGTGGCGCTGTGCTGATGACGGAGCAGTTCCGTCATGGCCCTGCCGCCGCGCCTGCGCAGCGCTGATTTCGCGCCTGCGCGGCGCTCTCTATTGAGCGGGCGGGGCCATGACGGAACCGCTCCATCATGAGCACAGCGCAACCGACGCTGGTGATGGAGCGGTTACGTCACCAGCATGCGCCTGCCGCTCTGCCGCCCTCCCCCTTAGCACTACGGCGGAATAGCCGCCGCAGTGATGGGGTTAATGTCATGGGCTGCCTGCTGCATGCAGTTTGGAGCACCTTTCTCAGTATAAATCTACCCAAGTTACATGCAGTAGTTTGTGGAAGCTTATTGTTTAAGAGACATAGTCTCAAATAAACAAATAAGTGAGCGGATTGTGGAAGTGACAGACAATGCATAAAATTGCTGGTGGCATCATTAAAGAATTAATGTAAATAACTAAATAAAAGCATCATGTCGCCTGGTCTTAAATAAGCCTGGGCAGAGTTTTACTCCTCGAACTCTGCGAAGTGCCAGAAAAACTCTGCAGCAGTCTGCAGAGTTCCACCATTGGCGTAGTCTGTTAAGTCACGCTGCTCATACTGATTTTTAGGGCCTGGATTTTGTCCTGCGCTTTAAAATCAGCGTAAACGGAGGAGCTTAGCGCGCATCCAAGATGGTCGCTTGAGCTGTGAGCTCCCGAAACCCTTGCCGCCTCCACCGTCTATCCTGGCGCAAATCCTGTTTCTGACGACGGGTTCTAATAGCCACGACTCTCCTGATCTGAAAGGCCTTTTTCAGATTTTGAATCGGATGCCGGACGCCCAAATTACTCCTTCCTGAAGCCTGGAGGCCTACACCGTGGCTCATCCCGGGACTTGGGCATCTGGAGCACCCCGAAAGGAGTTGAACAACAACGGCCTGTGGTAGGGGACGGCTACCCGGGGTCTACTTTCAGTTTCGTTTTCTCTGGCTACGAAGATCGGAGGAGGCTGCCTGGTGCTCGGGCTGGCCTGCGAACACAGTCGCTTGCTTGATCTTCACCAACACCCTGCATTTTAATCTCTTGTGGTTTTCTTTGGGGGGAGCCATTTACACCAGGTCCCAAAAGCCCCTGAGGGGCGCACAACCCACCATGGCGGCCAAGTCTGAGAGTGACAAGCGGTCCCTCAAGAATGTGACTCGCGGTGGCGTGACTCAGACCACCATTATGGACAGATTTGCGCGCAATAAGGGCTCGCCCAGCGGGACTGGTAAAAAACCCGGAGGACCTCGGTGGTGGCCTCCCGGAGTCGGAGGAGCCAACACTTCGAGATGTGATGGGCGCCATCGCTAGCATACAATCGTTGATGGGCCAACAATACGAGACCTTGGCAGCCAAGATCGACACAGTGGCGGTGGATGTGGGCCTGATCAGGGCGGACTTGGCCAAGACCAACGAGAGGGTCAAGTCGTTGGATGTCAAGACAGCCAGTCTCACCACTGATGTCTCCGAACTCCAGACTGAGATCCGGACTCTTCGGACCTCGAGTGACCAGTTTGCCCGCCGACTTGAGGATTTCGAAAGTCGCGCTAGGCGCAATAATGTTCGCATAGTCGGAGTTCCGGAGTCCTCAGCCGATCACTCGACGGACTTGCTCGTTGAGGATCTGATAGTCAACCACCTCGCCCCTAAGGGCCTGAGTAACCTATTTGCGGTGGAGCCGCCCACAGGATTCCGGGCAGCCGACGCAGGCAGGGGACGGCCCCGCGACCCATCATCGCGCGGATGTTTAACTTCAGAGACAGGGACGCCATTTTGCAGGCCTCGAGGACTAGCGGCCCCACTAAGTTCGAGAATGCATCCATCAACTTTTACCCTGATTTTACCCCTTAGGTGCAGAAGCAGAGACTGGGATTTACCGCGGTGAAGCGGAGATTTGGGCATGAAGTATGCTATGCTTTTCCCCGCCCGATTGCGCATCGAACATAATGAGCGGGTGCTCTTCTTTGATATGCCAGAGGTGGTGAGTGACTGGTTGGACACATTATCTATGTCACGGGACAGTGCAGAACAATCCAGAGGTGCTGAAAGCAGCCAACGGGACCAGGAGGAGTAGGGGCACCGGTGTGTGCTACCATCGTATTGAGTTACAGTGGATTGTTATCCTTTTTTGGGTCGATGACTTTCTTCAAGACAAGCCCTGGGGTGGCGAGGAGTTCGGGGACTTTTCCTCCTCCGGGGGTTTTTCCTTTTCTACCTGTAGTTTAGATTTCCGGGGTAGGGCGACAGGCACACTGCTGAATGGGGTAGTTTTCTGATTTATTGCAGGGGTGGAGGGTGGGGGGTTGTTGTTTTGGTGTCCAGGGGGAGGGGGGATGGGTCTTCTTTTTCTTGTTTGCATTGTTCTTGAGGCTACGTATTGTTGCTTACTGTGTTTCCTTTGTGGGGTTTGGGGGTCCAGACTACTCACTTTCGGGATGGGGGTAGGGGGTTGAGAGTCTTGAGTTGGAACGTCAACGGCTTGGGGGACAAAATAAAACAGGGAATTGTACTCCAATATGTGAAGCGCCATTCTCCCGACATTGTATTACTGCAAGAAACGCATTTGGTGGGGAACACATTCCATGCAATGAACCGGAGGGGCTACCGGTTGGTGGCACATTCGGGATTCACTTTGGGCTCTAGAGGGGCTGGTGTTATGATCCGTAGTTCCCTTCCTTTGGAGATTGATGAAACGATATTGGATGACAGGGGTAGGTATGCAGCGATCGTTGGTAAGTGGGAGGGGAGAACGTTTGCCATCCTCTGGGTATATGTCCCCCCGGGTTTACAGGCCACCACATTTGTCGACCTGGGGAAATTGGTACTGAGGCTTCCTGAGGGGCTTCTGGTGGTTGGAGGGGACTTCAACTCGGTGGTTGATGGCCTGGAAGATCGACATCCTCCCAGGGCTCTTACACCATCGCAATCCTGCCTTAGTGGTTTCTTGGAAACGTTTGGTATGGTGGATTGTTGGCGGATGCTTCACCCAGGACAGGCCCAATATACTTTCCACTACGGGGCCCATGGGAGCTTAGCCAGACTTGATTATTTCCTTGTGTCCGCAGCCCAGGCCACGGCAGTGCGAGAGACCAGACATTTGCCTAGAGGCATTTCGGATCACTCCCCGCTATGGACCCATATAGATCTCCATTTAGACGCAGGGGGCCGGGACGCCCCAATTAATCCCTGGCATCTCCGTGTTCCAGAGACTAGGGCTGGGGTGATTAAAGCTATAGATCACTACTTCGCTGACAATGTGGGATCTGTGTCATCGTCTGTGTCCCTATGGGAAGCTTTTAAAACGGTGATACGGGGCCAGACACACTCGCTGGTCGCCAGCTCTAAGAAGCGCCACAATGGGGAGGTTGAACAGTTGGAGTCTGATATAGTGGCTTTGGAGAGGGATCTTGAGAGTGGGGTCACGCGTGAAAAAGTGCATGATTTGCAATTGAAGCAGTCTGATTATAAAGCCTTGGTTACGAATGCCGCGAAAGCCATGAGTCGAGAACACCAGGGCCGTTTGTATGATGTGGGCGACAAGGCGGGGAAGTTGATAGCTTGGTTGGACAAAAGGGAGAGATCGAATCGTGTGGTGCCTGTGATTGAGCGATTGGATGGTGTACGTGTGACGGATCCGTTGGAGATTGTGGAGGAGTTCGCTTGTCACTTTCGAACGGTGTATGCACTGGTCTCGGACCGGCCGGAGGAAGACTCCCATCTTTTGCTTAGGGATATTGCTTTGCCTTGCCTGTCAGATTCTGATAGAGAGCAAATGGAGGCGGATTTCTCCACTGATGAAGTAGCGCTCGCTATTCGCTCCATCCGCTCTGGAAAAGCTACGGGCCCAAACGGTATACCCATCGAGCTGTACAAGTTGTATCCGAACAAAATGGCGTCGTATCTTCGCTCGATGTTCTTGGAGTCCAGGGAGAGGGGTATGCTTCCCCGTGATCAGCCCTTAGCGTCTATCGTGGTGATCCCTAAAGAGGGTAAACCCCGTGAACTCTGTACCTCCTATAGACCTATTTCACTTCTGAATGTGGAACCTAAAGTCTTGGCGAAAATATTAGCTAACCGTCTTATTAAAGTGATCGGCGATTTGGTACACCCGGACCAATCTGGCTTTATTCCAGCCCGTAATACCGCGCTGAATTTACGCCGTCTTCATGGCGTGCTGGCGAGGGCGGAGACGCTACGTGAGCCGGCCATTTTGGTTTCTTTAGATGCCACCATGGCATTTGATACAGTGGAATGGCCATATCTATGGGCAGCTCTGGCGAAGTTTGGCTTCGGACCGGTGTTCATCGGGTGGGTCCGATTACTATATGAGGATCCCCTTGCCCAGGTGGTCGTTAACGGTCGAGTGTCGGCTCCCTTTGTTCTGGGAAGGGGTACGCGGCAAGGATGCCCTCTTTCTCTGCTGCTTTTTGCCTTGGCTCTTGACCCCTTGGCTGCGATGGGAGCCATCCTCCAAGGGTATCAGATGGGCCCCCGGTTTTGAAGATTGCATTTCACTTTATGCGGACGACATTCTCCTTTACCTCACCTCCCCTCGGAAATCTCTGGGGGTACTGTTCGACGTCCTTAATTCCTTTGGAAGGAACTCGGGCCTGGTCATCAATTGGGGCAAGTCCTGTGTGTATTCGCTCACGGACGATACACCTCTCGTACCGCGCAACTGTCCTATACAAATATCATCCGCCGGGTTTAAATATTTAGGAATCCATATTTTGCGCGATTCGGCTGTCAGGTATCGACTCAATTTACGCCCCCCGCTTACTCGCTTAAAAGCAGATGTAAAAGCCTGGAGTAGACTGCCGCTGTCCCTGGTGGGCAGGGCAGCCTTATTCAAAATGATGTCCCTTCCCAGATTTTTGTATGCGCTTCAGAATACTTTGGATCTAGTGCCTTCTAGCTACTTCCACGAGATAGAGTGCCTACAAAGGAAACTGTTGTGGGCCGGACGTCCCCGGATTGCCTTGGCCAAGCTTACGCTGCCTTGGTATGATGGCGGTATTGCGTTGACGGATATACGGCGATATTACTGGGCCTCTCAACTGAGTTCGGTTTATCATGCGATGTATGGTCCAGCTTCTAACCCGGCTTTTGCTATGGACAAATGGCTGCTGCCGGGCGGAGACTATAACAGGGCGCTTTATTCCAAACGGTCTGAGGTAGCATTGACTGGGCCTACCAGAGTTGCGGTGCGGGTCTGGTACAACGCTAATGCTGCTATGGGCTGGTCAGACACTCTCACTCGAGCGACTCCACTCTACGCAGCTGAGAGGTTGGGCAATTTGTGGACTACCAAGGGTTTCGAAAAATGGGACCTTATTGGGATTAGTAAGGTGGGGGACCTTTGGCGGAAAGACAAGATAAAGTCTTTTGAAGAGCTGCAACTCTAATTCAAACTCGTTCCTCGAGAATACTTTCGTACCTACAAGTCCGACACGCCCTTTCCTCTGTTTTTCCGGCTGGCACGCTCGTTCCGGAATACACACCTCTGGAGGACAGAATACTCGACGGCCACGTCCCGGACAGTACGATCTCTCTTATATATAAAAAGCTGATAAACGACCGAGCGGACCTTCTTTTACAGCTCCGTATGGCCTGGACCGGCGATGGACTGGAACTTGATGATGAGGACTGGCAGGCGGCGATATCCGCCCCGAAGGAGGTAGCAATCTCGGCCCGTCTGAGATTGGTGCAGTTAAAAATCCTACACCGAGTGTACATGACGGGTCCTCGCTTGTTGCGTATGGGGTATGTTTCGGATGATTTGTGTAAGCGCGGGTGTGGAATGGTGGGTACATTCCTTCATATTTTGTGGGAATGTCCGGCGGTAGTGTCCTTTTGGAATCGTGTGCACGGTGTTATGACTGAGGTGACGGGTGTTTCGCTTTTGCCTGAGGCCCGAAGGTGTCTATTGAATGTGTGGGAGCCCAATGATTATAATGTGGCACAGACGCAGGTCTGTGGGTAATATGATCGCTAAACGTGACATTGCGCAATTGTGGAGATCGTCGAGGGCACCCAGTCTGTCGGCTTGGTCTAGAATCATGGACTGGTGCATATTTCGTGAAAAAACAGTTTACATTGCTCGGGGCAGGCCCAAGAAATGGGGGAGGGTGTGGAATCAGTGGAACCAATATTGTGGTGAAATTTGTACCCCTCCATTTGAGCCTCCCCCGGAGGTGCTACAGTCCCCTTAGCATGATGTTCCTTCTAGTTTGGACTTTGTCTATGTGTTGCTGGCTATCTCTTGTTCCCCCTTTCCCCCTCCCGGCTGCTCTTTCTGTAGACTATGTACAGTTGTGGATGTGGTACACCCTCCTCAGAAGGATTACTCACGTTTCTGCCTTTCGTTTAGCCTCTGCAGTTATTTTCTTATTTTTTGGGTTGGTGGTTTTTTCAAAAATACAAAATAAAAACCTTATTCCTCCTGTACTGTGATGTATGACATAACATGATTGTTTAATCGCCACCGGGCCCTAGGGTTGTCGGCTGGAGGGCTGTGTATTCATTCATCCTGATATGCTGTTGGAACTGTTGCCAGCCGACCCGAAGTGGCTCTATGACTGCTATTGTATTTCCAAGTTTATCAATAAAGGTTTAAAAAAAAATTAAACCTGCGCAAACGGCTCTACGTGTCACGCCAGAGGACGCTGCTGCTTTCTGCCGGCTCAAATAGACATTCTACTCGAGCGGCAGCTTCCTCAATGCGATTGGCAGATTTCTCAACGGGACGATTGCGGCCTGCGGCGACCGCCTGCGATATGAAATTTCACTTGTAGGAGGTCTAGAGCATGATTCTTTTCTCGCGAGCGCTCCTCAACTTACCGATATCTATTTATTTTATTTATTTATTTTCAGGTTTTATAGCTCAAGTGAAAAAACTCCGCTCTTCGTCATTTTGCAGAGTTTTTCGAAACTCCGCGCGGAGTGGGCAAAACTCTGCAAACTCCGCCAGCAAAGCGGAATTCTTTGCCCACCCCTAGTCTTAAAGCTGCTTTACCCTCAGTTCCTTACTGACGTTTGGGCACAGAAGATTCCCTGCTCATTGTGGTCTATTCCTTTACAGCTACGTCCAGCAGACCAGGCCAATATCTGTACCACTGTTTATAGACTACATAGAACACTGACGTGACGGGTCAGGGCAGCTAATATTTGAATCAATGAACTTCAACAGCAGAAATATTTAAATGACAATACGGTAAAGAAAAATATTGAGTATGGATAATTACATTCTAAAAGGGTTTTGTTCGCCTGCACAGCAAAAGGACGGTAGTTATCTTTAATTTAAAGCAATTAAAATCCTCTGCGCTACAAGGTTAGGCAAGTAATGGCACTTGCAGCTATAATGTTTGATGTCCAAGGCGCAGGAATTCTAACACTTCATGTAAATATGCCAAGCCACCATCTTAAGCTTAGAGGAGGTAATGGCCCCACTGATAGTCACTCCAACCACATAACTACCCCAAAGCACTATGATGCAGCAGGCGGTGACATTCCAAGCAATTTTCTCTAAATCCAGATGCTCCTCCAGAGCAATCCTATTCCTCTGACATCTTATGAAACTATAGTGACTGAGGACGGTACGTGTAAACAGGAGGCAGAAGCTAATTTACTTCCCAGATTGAATATAAATACGACCAACCTAACTGGTCACTAGCCTGACTATGGACCAACTGTAAATCACAAGTCTCCACAGAAACCTCTCAGCTCAATGATGTCACAGATAACAAAATAACATTCAACACCCAAAATCACCCACACACACACACCATTAAAAAATATATTTTCAAATCTGGTCTGCTGTTCCCCCCTGCAGCCTGAATTTCAAATAAAATGGAGTTGGGTGGGAAGAGATTGTATAGATGAGAACCTAGACCAATCCATGGTCACTTTCTATTTCAACCCTTGAGTTTTTGAAAATAGAACCTACCTATTTTTTGAGTACCTGGTGACACGCCCTCTTCTCACAGGAAGACTTACATATACATTTGAGATGCACATGTTTGGCAGATGACAAAGTTCAGTCTGATACCCAGTGTGAAGGATGGATCAGAAGCATAACTAAAGAAGAAGTCATAGAAGCTATTGTCATGAAGAGTTATGGAAAGGAGAACATAAATGGCATACAACCCTCTATCCTAACAATAGGGCACAATGGGGCACCATTAAAAATAGGGAAAAAACTTTGTTTCAAGGACCCACTCTTAAAAAAAGTCTTGGGGACGAGTCTAAAACATGAAGGAAGATACAATTCATCCACACTAGAGAAGCAATTTAAGCAGCTTTTCCTTTTGGTGTCGTGTATTAAGCTTGTGGTATCTAGATGACCTTTTGCTTGGTGGTGGATATTAGGAATAATATACTCTACTGCAGGCTGGAGTTGACTGAAAACTGCACTTTTATCAATTTCATTATTAACGTAGGTATTCACAAATTACTTTTTTTGCAAAAAAGAATATAAATAAGTACCTGTTTCAGGGATCAGGATGAACTTGAAGAGAGCAAAGTCTATTGAGGTGGTGAAGGTTTGCACACGTCGTTTGGTTCCCCGTGGTGCCCAAGTATCAATCACACTGCATAACAACAACAAAAAACAAGTTAATGAAAAAGTGACTTCGTGTAGATACGCTTACACAAGAGCTTCGTCTATATTGGTCAAAACAAAGGCAGTAATGAAAATCCATATAAAGACAAAGTGCAAGTGCTTTTAGAACTCAGCTTTGAGGTATGTGTTGAAAACGTGTTTTTTGTTGTTAAGCAGTAAGTAGCAGTTGAACCAGTGATCCAAATATCTTTCTGGGAGGCTTACAATGTTACTGCTGTTTGGGATGTATGCTACAGGCAATGGCCAGCACCACACCTGCAGCTTTTACAGTCCCTAGCACCGGGAAGAAATGATCACTTAGAAGTATTCCCTCTAAGAGCCTGCAGGAGTGTGAAATGAAACCACATATTTGATCACCAAGTGTCCATACCCAGTGCAACTACTGTGTTGGTGGGATTAAATCACTGTGAGTAAGACATCCAGAATCCAATTAACTCTGTGCTATCTGATGAAACGTCAAAGAAGAATTTTACAAAGGAATTCAATCAAGATGAATTAAGACACAACTGACCTACTCACTGACTTAGGTGGAGGTCAAGGACAAACAGTGCATGATATATCATACTTAATATATTTATTTTTTATGTAATATTACTTGTGTTATTCTATCTTGCAAACCTGTTCTTGGAGGGCTTCAGCACACTCTACATAGATGAAGAACATGCACATCAAATAAAATGCAAATATACACTAAGAAGCTTCTATCTTGACTTCGCAAACATTTTTTTTGGATCGGTTTGCCCTTGATTAACTCTCTCATATGTTATGTGCCTCAAGCTGAAAGAACGTATCATTTACTCAGTCCTAAGGAACACACCACAGGAGCAACCTAACAACTAGGCATTGAAACATCAACTTTTTTTTAATGGACTCCAATGATATGGACCAATAAGTAGGTGGAATTTAACAATATTAATCTGCAGGCAGAGTTTGCCTGGCTTCAAGATGCCCGCAGCCTGAGTAAGCTCCAGCGACCGATCCGACAATGCTGCAGGAATTGGAATAACTCCGAGTAATCTACAGTGCTATTCGCAAGACTTCGCAGGAGCGAACGCTCCGGTACTGTATCCCGCCATCGCCAAACCAATCAACCTATTTTTGGCGAGGTTACACCGAAGATTGTGATTGGCAGAGGTGCCGACTACCACGTATGGTGCATGGAACAAACTGCTGAGTGCACTCTGGGTGTCCGCGTTTTCCAGGACTCATGGCCGTGTGCGACCACGCCATCTGGGAGAGAACCAGTGGTCAGGATTGCCGACGGGCAAGGCACGGAGACTACTTGGTCCGCAACTGTGGGCATGACTGGTGTCCCCGATCCAGTGCCGGCTGAGGCCTACCTGCATTCCTGGAGCACTGAGAACTTTGGCCTACGACTGTGTGCAGCGGCGGTGTGCGTGCTGTGGTCCTGGCTGCCCCAGGTGACCACTCAGCAATTGCGTGTTGATCCCCAGCGTCCTCTGGGATATTGAAGTGAAAGTCACCGGTGCAATGAGGCAGGAGCGTGACAAAAATGCTGTTCAGTGCACAGGTTCTTTTTTCCACTGTTAGGCCAGACTCCCAAGCCCGACCCATTAGTACGTTCATCGAAGACACTATTCCTAAACTTACGGCACCACTCTGCCTTGCGGAGGGGGTCATACAAGGACTTCCCCGATAGACATTCCATTTACCCCAGATCTGTTCTCACTTCCCGGGACAACTGCTGATGTCATAGACAACTTTCTCTGCCACCATGCACCAATCCATGTATTTCTTCTAGTCTCGGAGAGTTGGTGCGGTCGGTGCTCACTACAAGCAGGCAATATTACGTTTGGCAATCGTCATACCTAAGGTTACCCAGGATAGTTCTTTGCGGCTCAGATCAGTAGCTTTCCATATGTATAAAAGACACTACGTAAGCGAGGATGACAATTATGCCCCACACATTTCTTGCATGCAGTGCACTATGGCATCCCAGAAACCTATCACGGCTAAACATTCCCATAGTATTTGATAAAAAAGTTCCCTCCCTCCAACACAGCCTACAACAGCTAGATTCCAAGCCTCTGCTCATCTTAACCAAGGTACTGCAGGAGAGATAGGATCTATGGAGAATCCTGGGCTGAAGAAGTCTAAACCTTGCACGCATGGCCACCTCCTTAGAAGAGGGTAGGGATTCTGACCAGTCCTCTTCTATTTCCCCCAAATCTGTGTGCCATCGTTCTCAAAGACAGAGGAGGGGGATCAGTGGAGCTATTGATAAGCTTTTAGTAGGTTAGGGAGATTGCCTTATGGTCCATTTGGTCCATTACAATCATGTCCCCTAATAGAGATATGTCTGGGAGCGAGGATAACTACCAGGACAGCAAGTCTTATTTGAAGGTATCGAAATGTTTCCAATGTTGCCAGGTCATATTCCTGCTGCAAGGAGGTGAACGGAACCACAACCCCCCTCTACCATAGGTCTCCCACTATTGAGATTCCTATAAGATCCCATCTGAAAAAGCCTGGGCACTTACACAACATACCTACCCTCTCTGAGTCCCAAAGCAGTGTGGCTTGGGTAACCTCTGTGAGAAGTTGGCCTGGCATATGATGTCCACTATTCTAGTGGGCACCTTGCCCCAGTCCAAACGACCCTTATTGATGGTAGGTTTAAGACAACCTTTATGAAAAGCTATCCTAGTAGTAGCTGTGGAGCGCAGCCTTCAGGCTAAGTCTTGTAGGAATGTAAAGCAGCTTGTTTTAACAGTCTATAAGCCGTTGAATAATCAAATGAAAGGAGATCAACACCAGGTATATATCAAATATATATGTATTTATTCTAAACACAACCCCTCTAGTCTCGTTATGAGGCTAGAGGCAAAAGTACAATACAAGAACTTAAATAGCACACAGTAAATTAGTACAGTATACGTTTTGCCCTAGGGGTCTCACAAACCATTTACTAAGTAAGTGGTATAAGAACCACGTGAGGGATAGAAGTTAGTAGAACCGCTGAAGCCTGTAGAACCGCTGGGGCAACCAGGAACCACCCATGGTAAGGACGCTGGAGACCCACAAAGGACACGTGCAGTGCCTAAATACAGCCGCAAATCACAATTGACTTCTATGGCGAAAGTTAAAGTTACAAAGATAAAGATTAGGGACACTTAGGAGTGGACTACGGTGGAACCCCTTCAGTACTGTACACTTCAAGAGTCAAGACCCACAGGAGCACCGAAGTGTTCGTGTTACCTCACCCAGGGAAGCCGGGTGCATAGGTGCCTTTTCGTGTCAGGTTTCGTGGGCGCTTACAATGGAGAGCAGCAAAGAAGTGCTGCAGGCGACCAGGAGAAAAGTGTCCGATGGATCCAAGGGTGGATCGGAGATTTGAAGAACCTGAAAGCAGAGGGGACAGAGTCTTGGTCACTAGCCAGTGACCAGGATGGCGACAAGAGGATGCCAGCCGATGCCGGGTGCTTTCAAGTGAAGTAGGTGAAGCTTGACTCTTCAGCCACGAGGACCAGGAGGCGTCGACAACAACCAGGAGCTGGATTCGAGCTGTCCCACGTCAGATGTCGAGTGCTGCAGCGTCTGTATCCCGATTGGACCCAACAAGTCTTGGCAACAGCAACCCACGCAAGATGACAAGATTGGCTTTGGTGCAGACCAGCAAGGTCTGAGGGACTCCCCCTTTGGAGGGGAGTCAGGGCACTTCTGGAGCAACCAGGGAAGCCCAAGAAACAAAGTAGATTCCTTCGTGGGGACCTAATAACCAACGGACAAGGGATTGTGAAGGCGCCTCCAGCGGAAATGCTGAAAGCCGGCCCACGGAACACTCGTGGAGTGTAGGCCCACAATCATTTATGCATAAGGTGCTCAGGGCTTGGACTACAAGTAGCCCAATGCACAACTTAGGGAAAGCTTGTCGATGCACTGACAAATGTGCAGGATGTCCAGGAGCTCCAGACCCACGTCTTTCGTGATAGCTACAGGTATTTGCTTCGCTGGGGACTCATGTCAGCCTCGGAGATGTCTGGAAGTCATTGTCCTGTGTCGCAGATTCTTCGGGATCTGGTGAGAGAATGCAGACCGGCAAGATGCTTCTTTGGTGCCCGATTGAACAGGGGATTCACTCCTTGACCCCAAGGGAGATTTCTTCTGTCTTCCAGTGGAAATGGAATGTCGAAGGTCCAAGATTTCTTCTTCAGAGTTTTGTGCAGGGTAATCTAAAGTCCTAGGGACTGGGTTCCTTTACTTCTACTAAGTTTAGGGGTTGGACTAAGTCTAGGGTCCCACCTATGGGAGGACCTGGGGAGGGTGTGGTTACACCCCTTCCCATTTGTCCAGTTTCACGCCAGAGCTGGGGCTGAGTGCCCCAGCAACCGGTCTGAACAGGGACATGCATGGGGACACCTTGTGTGCCCCAGGCACTGTCTGAAAAGCATTTACTGAATGCAACCCACTCTGCCCCATAAATTAAAGCCAGTCTGGGGAGGTGCTGGCATCTCCCTGGACAGGAAACATTGTCCAGGCCTCTCCTGCCGGAGTTTCGTCTAGCAGCAGGAGGTCAGACTCGTGTCTGTGGCAGCAGCATCCATTTTGTGAGGCTGGGGCTCTTTGAAACTATTACTGTGGAAGTGAGTGTGTACATGTCTTCTCCCTCTAGAATGGTGGAATGATCCTCCCCAGCCGCCAGAACTGGCGGAGGGGGGGGGAGGGGGGAGGGGGGGGGGTAGTATTCCAAAGTGTTTGACACCAAACACGACATGTTTTGAAAAAGCCAAACCAAAGTTAGCATTAACCGCGAGGATTATACTGCACTTAAGAGTATATGGTATAGCCATATTACTGAACAGCTATAAGGAAGGGAATCCGAAAGCTGCAAAGGGGCTCTGCTAATGCTAGGGCACCCGCTCACACAAAACCAAGCCCTCTGCCTTCTGGATTGTCAAGGCCTGCCATAGGAGTGACTTATAGGTTAATATGTGTCTGTTTAAAATGGTAGTTATAGGTATGCTAGATCTAAGTAAGGGGTGCTTACACCACCTTATCCAGGCTGCAAGTGCAGACCTGTGGTGCCATTTTGAAAGCCTTCCCAGGGGTGGCATAATACAGGCTTCAGTCCCTGGTAGGCCTCTGGGATACCTATGGCCTTGGTACCTAAGGTACCATATACTAGGGATTCACAAGAGTAACCCAGTAACCAATCTGGCATGTACCTAATGTACAGGATATCAATTTAGAGAGAGAACAGCTAGGCTGTGGTCCTGATTAGCAGGGCCACAGCCAGACTAAAGTCGATAAACCAGTGAAACCCAGCAAAAAGTGGGGGTAACCATTGGAAGCAGATCCTACTTCCTACAACCTTGTTCTGCCAACCCAGCATTGAATGCACTGAGTGGCAGAGTTGAACCGTGTGTTCTTTCGGTCCGGTAAGATGGAGGCATTTGGCAGGGGGGTATACCGTGCACGCACATATCCTCCAGGAAGTAGGACATACCCGTCCATTCAATATGCGGGTAAGTCTTGAAGCCGGTGCATTGATGGATGACTGCAACTTGCACAGTCCAGTAATATTTCTGGATATCAGGTAATGCTATCCACCCGCCGTCATACCACCCTGTGTCAGTTTCCCTCGGACTATTCACAGGGTCTTCCCGTCCCACAGTAGAGCTCTAACCTAACCTTCTTTGGCCCTAAAGTAGAACACCAAGACAGGGAAGGCGTATTTTGCAGAGTATAGAAAAACCACGGAAGGGCCATTATTTTTAACAGGGCTGCCCATCCAAGCAAGGAAAGAGGCAATAATCTCCTATGCACGAATGTCTCTCTGCAGTCACTTCTTTGGAGTTTGAAGCTTGTGGGAGCACAAAAGATCTGGGATTGTTGCGACATATGCATTGAGACAACATGAGCAGTCTTTCACCACCTATGACGCACAGTCTGATGGTAGGACTGGAGTAGGGCCGGGCAGGACGTATATAGTGGATTTGAATCAATTAATTGTGAATACTGCATACCTGCCAAAATTGGTGACTATATTCAATATTCTATTGATGGAGGAACGTGGTGCTGTGGCATAAAGGAGCACATCATCAGCATGCAGGGATATTCTGTCCTCCCAGTCCTCAGCCCAACATAGCCCCTGCATCAGCAAATCTCCCCGAACCCATGTTGCCAGAGGCTAGAGAATTCGAGAAAAAATTAGCAGTAAAAGGGGGAAAACATGCCTGGTTCCGCGTCAGAGGGGAAATACATTTGTTGTTTATTTTTAACCAAACTGTTCTTATTACTCACAATTATTTAGGAGTCCCGGGGCAAGAATGGACAAATGTAAGCTTGATCCCAGTAACAAGAAGCAGAACTGTTGCCACTGTGAATTTAATTGACTGCCTATGGACCAGTAACATCCACGATGGGTCTTCATCTCCTCTCAACCATTTGATGGGATTGGCTCTAGATGTTCCTGTAGGATTTTCTGACCGTTACAAATAATTAATTCATCTTGTTCCAAGTTGAGGCTAGAATTTCGGTATAGGCCTACACATCAATGAATTGAACCATTTTGCTCAACTTAATTTTTAGCCTACAATGTCACATTCCTCCATACTTACATAGCTTTTACATTTTTAAATTTTGTTTTGTGTGTTTATATATAAAATGTATTAATCTGTTAACTTCATTTTCTTTTCTAAACAGTGAAGGACATCCGAAGTAGGCGTAGCAAACCCAAGCTTAATAACCACTTGCCTGGGTCATCAAACGATGTGTCCAGACTGAACTAATCACTTCACCTTTCAAGAATGTTAACGCCAATAGGGCAGATACAAAGTAAGGACTATGCTACTGGTGGATTTTTAAGCTTAGTCTTTGCATTTCTTTTCTTGGTCCTCTCGTTTTTGAGCACTTATTACTTTTCCCCCTCCTCCTTTGCAAATATCTTCTTTAATCAGTTATCCAAATATTGTCATTTGCTGATTTAGAACGTGGACAACAGCAGAAGGATGGAGACAGCCTGGGATTTGCAGCTAATGCAGCTGTGTCTTGATACATGTGCACAGGCTAGCTAAAGTAAGTCCAATACAACAACCTTCTGGCATGGTGCTGCACTCCAAGGCTGTCTGGTGGCAAGGACAACCCCAAGGTGTAAGACGGCAAATCACTAGTGGGTCATGGTTGACACTTAACACCTTTGTCAGTGAATTGCCCCTCCAAGAAACAGCTGACAGGTGGATGTGTCTTGCTGAAACAAACTACAGAGTAACGAGTAACATGCGCAAATAATCATGGCTACAGACCAAGAACATTAAAATGCATTTCCTGACTGTAACAGTGGGAAGATCAAACCGATTTCAACGACCAACGAGAGCACACGCAACTAACTCGGCTTTTCTGATTATACAAAAAATGGGGAGGGCATGCTAGTCTACGATGTTTGCCCTAATGACTCTAGTCTATTTTTCTGAAATAAGTATATTTGTTTGGTCCACTCTCCTGGGTGCTTTCAGAATAACAATAATTGGAAACACAATATGCTGCATACCTGAATTTTAGGGAAGATCATGAAAACTATTGTCGTTGCAATCTAGAATTGCACACACGATTATTCATTTCACACTAATGAAATCATCTTCTGCGGCTACAACCTCCATATCACGGCTCGACTTCACAGCCAAGAGCTGCTTCAGCTCTGATCACAGCGCCCACTCACCACTTTGGTAAAGTGTAAAACTTTCTTTTTCTATGCAGTAAGAGTGATGTGTAGTAAAAAAACAGCTTCAAAACAGCAAGGACAAAGACCACTGCCAAAAATTCAACCAATATTATGACACTCTAAAAAGTACACACGACTTCATGCAAACTATGCCTGTGAGTACTCCTGTTTTTTAGGTCTCGCTGAACCAACGCGCATGCGTTGGTCTGCGAGAGTATAGTAGGCAAAACAACTCTTGAAACCAGCGAGGATTGTCCCCAATGCATGTGAGGTACTCAAGCGCGACGCTTCCCCAGCGCGCGCTTGGCCTCACTTCTCAATCACACCCCATATGGTGTTCCCTCCCACTCGCTCACACATCAAAGGCTGCTGCTCCCCCGCCATAGCGCTCCACCCCAACCCCCTACAGCAATGCCAAGAGCTTTTTTTTAATGTCCTTCAGACTACTCAGCGCAGTGCCCATTTTACGAGCGCCGTGCTTTCAACTTTAAAGCCCCATCTCCCCGAAGGGTGCTCTCCCTCCCACCACCAAACACAGGCTGCCTATGGAACTCCCCTCCCACCCCTGCTGCCAGGTTAAGAAGTTCATCTGCGACCCGGTTCAGTCTCTTCCACTTCCCTCGAAGTTTTGACGATGCATTTGTCCGTAGGGTGCCCTCACTTCCACCACTTAAAACAGGCTGCCTGGTTAACTCACCCCCCTTCCCCGCTGCCAGGTTAAGGAGACTGCCCCTTCATCATCAGCCTCGTCCGGGGATCACCTCTTCAGCTGCAACAGCCATGGTGATCAGACGCTTTTAAGCCACTGCTGCATTGGTAATTAACCCCTGGGATCCCGGAAGACTCCGTAGGCTTTTGTGATCATTTCATGCCCTGCACCTAATCTCTCCCTGCGCCATCGCTGCTCCGATCTAAATGGATGCAGCTGTGGGTCTTGTTAACTTTGAAGACACTTTAACATAATTTAGCTTGGCGCAGAGCTCTCTCATTCTAGTTTTGTCCTGTGCAGCCAGCGCTCACAGCGCTCGCCCCCGTTCCCTCCCACTCGCTCGCTCCTCTGCCCCCCCCCCCCCCCTGCCCCCCACCCGACTTGAAATGAAGCCTCTTGTTACACTGCTTGTTCACCTTGTTTCCCTTCTTTCTCTTCCTGTGTCTTTTATTATTCTCGGATGTCTGCGCCGGTCTCGTTTCCTTAAACACTCTTTCACTCCCTCTGTATTTCTCCTTTCCTCTCTGCCTTTGTCCTCGTTTCACCCCCTCTAAATCTGTATCTAACTTTGCTCTCTCGTTCTCTTTTTTTGTTGATACCTTATCAAACGGATGTACCAAGAACTGCATTTAGTAAAAGAAATCTAAAAAAGTAAGACCGAGGGAATGGGTACATTGAATGATTTTGTAGCCCAGTTTAATTAAAACTAATTATTCAGCAATCCATTCAGTAATAAAGAAAAAAGCACATCAAACTAACAATAAAGCTCATAAAATGGTGGACAATTGTGCGTGCACTTTAATATGGAATTTTAAAAACACATACACTCCTCCTGCATAAATAACATTAATTACTACCCTAGCACACTTTGTAGGACCTCACCACCATTCTGTACAATGATCAAGCACTTAATATGTAAAAAAGATAGTACGGGCTTTAAAAATTCTTCACTTTTGTTCCAAAGTTTCCACTTAATGTGGCTATATTTTTTAGTCTTCGTGTATTTCTCTAGCAATACTGAGTTTATTTCTATTAAATTATACAAATAAAAATGTGAGTTGCAGACCTGCCAACTTAACCACATCATTGCTATCGTATATTTCCCGCTGTGTGCTGCCATTTGCAAAATCCCATTGTTTGTGACAAGGTCAACTCGTCATAAGCACAGCGCAGGTAACACCCATGACGAGTTGACCTTGTCACAAGCATCGAAGGGGTTAATACATTTCACTGTTTATGGCAGAGACGTGGCCCTGAAAGGGGCGGGCTTCATGCAGAGAACTGCTTCTGAAAGAGGCACTCTGCCCCCCTTGATTGCCTCCTCTCGAGGAAAAAACAACAAAAAACAAGTAACAAAAGCTTGCTGAGCTGCAGACGATGTCCTGGGGTCTTTTCACACTTCTTAATTGACATCAGCTACTCAGAGCCTCCCAAAACAGCTGAAAAGAAACTATTGTGAAGTGGTCTCCAGCAGTTTCCCTCCCACCGTGTGAGGGCAGTCGATATCGTGTGGCACACGGTTGCATGGTGTGAGTTCGAAGGTCTGGAGATGTAATGTATATGAAAACTGATTTTTTTTAAATTATATTTATTGAGACCAAACATTTAGCAATACAAATTCCTACTTGCACAGCAGAATTGGTTATTAATACAGAATAAAAAAAGAAAGTCATTAAACAAATTAGGCAAACGGTACAGCAAAGCATTCCTAGAGATTGAAAATAAAGAAAGCAGAACAGAAAAGGAGGAATAGAAAATGATAATACGGCCAGGAAATTGCTATTCCTTTATCCAACCCATTCCGCCACCGGCACCCACATCCTGGTTGCTAGTTGCCGCGAACCCGCTACATGAAAAAACGGAAAATTCTAGCCGGTGTATAGCTAACAATCTTGCTCGCCACTGTACAAAAGTTGGAGCTTCCGGAGAAAGCCACTGAGATGTTATGCACAGATGGACCTGCGACATAGCAATAAATATAAGGGCTGATTCATATAAGGAGTTACTGCCTACTAGTGTGTTACCAACCTCTACCCCAAATATCACGAGTGCCGGAGTCAATACAAATCTAATCTTAAATGTAACATTAATAAAGCGCTCAATATCATCTAGAAACCCACAAAGGGTTGGGCAGGAATGAAACATATGTATTATATCGGCTGCCAGCAGCCCACATCGTGCACAGGCATTGCCCTTTATGGCACCCCACTTTGCAATCTTAGCGGGCGTTTAATATAAATCTAACATTGCCATATAACTTTGAGTCTTGAGTGAGCCTGACACAATAACCTGACTGGCGAGTTCTAACACCGAAGTTAAATCAATACCAGCCCTTCCAAATTTCAATTCCCACTTAGGGCTTTGAACTGCCAGATCATCCGGAAGAGTTGAAACTATATACTGATACAGCATTCCTAATCTGCTTCTCTTCTTGATCAATTCAATAATTGGTACTTTCTCCAGCATACCAGGTGTTTTCTTCAAATATTTTTGGATAAAACTTTGAATCTGTAAGTACTTAAAAAAGTCGTGTGGAGATAACTGGAATTTATTCCTAATATCACTATAGGGTAAAACTACTCCGTCCTCCACCATATCACCCGTCTACCCTGAAAACTGATGTTGATATTATTAAATTGTACTCCTCCAATGCTCCCTGCCTGGTTACAGTCTTTTAAGCCAACAAGCTGGTTGAAACGTTTATAACTGGACTATGCTTTTCTAATGCTATCTAGCCATTTTAGAAACAGGCTTCTTTACGCCTGGCATGGACTAATAGCTTTATTTATGATCTAACCTTACTTGGTAATTGCACTTCTAAAGGTACCGCATCCCCAGACATACTTTTGCCTGTCCTTAAATTCAGAAGGAATTGAAGGGCCTGCCTGGACTTTACATTCTGTTATTTCTGTGCTGCAACATAAACAGGGTAAGTGCCTATCATCTTTGGCCTACAACGACTTTCTTTTTTAGCTTTTGACAGATGCGGTCATTGATATTTTCCGTTTGTAAGAGACGAAAAAACGAGACCGCTAAATCATTTCAGCAGAGAAAAACAGATACTGTGACAACTTTAGGAACGGATTATGAACGTATTTTCTGTGCAAAGTGAAGAACATGCCCTTCCATCCCAGCGAAGCCCTTCCATCCCCAATATCACCACTCTCCACTCTGTCCCCTCCCACCACTCTCTCCTTTCACCACCATCCCCTCTCACCACTCTCCCCTCCTCACTCTTCTCCTCTCATTATCCCCCTCTCCTCACTATTCTCACCCCCACTCTCCCCTCTCCCCACTCTCCCCACTCTCCCCTCTCACCACTCTCCCCTCTCACCACTCTCCCCTCTCACCACTCTCCCCTCTCACCACTCTCCCCTCTCACCACTCTCCCATCTCTCACCACTCTCCCCTCTCACCACTCTCCCATCTCTCACCACTCTCCCATCTCTCACCACTCTCCCATCTCTCACCACTCTCCCATCTCTCACCACTCTCCCATCTCTCACCACTCTCCCATCTCTCACCACTCTCCCATCTCTCACCACTCTCCCATCTCTCACCACTCTCCCATCTCTCACCACTCTCCCATCTCTCACCACTCTCCCATCTCTCACCACTCTCCCATCTCTCACCACTCTCCCATCTCTCACCACTCTCCCATCTCTCACCACTCTCCCATCTCTCACCACTCTCCCATCTCTCACCACTCTCCCATCTCTCACCACTCTCCCATCTCTCACCACTCTCCCATCTCTCACCACTCTCCCATCTCTCACCACTCTCCCATCTCTCACCACTCTCCCATCTCTCACCACTCTCCCATCTCTCACCACTCTCCCATCTCTCACCACTCTCCCATCTCTCACCACTCTCCCATCTCTCACCACTCTCCCATCTCTCACCACTCTCCCATCTCTCACCACTCTCCCATCTCTTCCCATCTCTCCCATCTCTCCCCACTCTCCCATCTCTCCCCACTCTCCCATCTCTCCCCACTCTCCCATCTCTCCCCACTCTCCCATCTCTCCCCACTCTCCCATCTCTCCCCACTCTCCCATCTCTCCCCACTCTCCCATCTCTCCCCACTCTCTCACCACTCTCACCACTCTCACCACTCTCACCACTCTCACCACTCTCACCACTCTCACCACTCTCACCACTCTCACCACTCTCACCACTCTCACCACTCTCACCACTCTCACCACTCTCCCATCTCTCACCACTCTCCCATCTCTCACCACTCTCCCATCTCTCACCACTCTCCCATCTCTCACCACTCTCCCATCTCTCACCACTCTCCCATCTCTCACCACTCTCCCATCTCTCACCACTCTCCCATCTCTCACCACTCTCCCATCTCTCACCACTCTCCCATCTCTCACCACTCTCCCATCTCTCACCACTCTCCCCTCCCTCTCACTTCAATCTCCGCTCTCCTCATTATCCCCACTCTATCCTCTCACACCACTCTCTCCTCTCTCTCCACTCTTCCTCTATTTCTGTCTCACTCTCTCCTGCCCCTTCACTGTTTGGCCTCTCCACTTTTCCTCTTTTTCTGTCTCACTCTCTCCTGCCCCTTCACGGTCTTGGCCTCTCCACTCTTCCTCAGTTTCCGCCTCACTCTCTCCTGCCCCTTCACTGTCTTGGCCTCGCTACTCTTCCTCTATTTCCGTCTCACTCTCTCCTGCCCCTTCACTGTCTTGGCCTCTCCACTCTTCCTCAGTTTCCGCCTCACTCTCTCCTGCCCCTTCACGGTCTTGGCCTCGCTATTCTTCCTCTATTTCCGTCTCACTCTCTCCTGCCCCTTCACTGTCTTGGCCTCTCCACTCTTCCTCCATTTCTGTCTCACTCTCTCCTGCCCCTTCACTGTCTTGGCCTCTCCACTCTTCCTCTATTTCCGTCTCACTCTCTCCTGCCCCTTCACTGTCTTGGCCTCTCCACTCTTTCTCTATTTCTGTCTCACTCTCTCCTGCCCCTTCACTGTCTTGGCCTCGCTACTCTTCCTCTATTTCCGTCTCACTCTCTCCTGCCCCTTCACTGTCTTGGCCTCTCCACTCTTCCTCAGTTTCCGCCTCACTCTCTCCTGCCCCTTCACTGTCTTGGCCTCGCTACTCTTCCTCTATTTCCGTCTCACTCTCTCCTGCCCCTTCACTGTCTTGGCCTCTCCACTCTTCCTCAGTTTCCGCCTCACTCTCTCCTGCCCCTTCACTGTCTTGGCCTCGCTACTCTTCCTCTATTTCCGTCTCACTCTCTCCTGCCCCTTCACTGTCTTGGCCTCTCCACTCTTCCTCTATTTCTGTCTCACTCTCTCCTGCCCCTTCACTGTCTTGGCCTCTCCACTCTTCCTCTATTTCCGTCTCACTCTCTCCTGCCCCTTCACTGTCTTGGCCTCTCCACTCTTCCTCTATTTCCGTCTCACTCTCTATTGCCCCTTCACGGTCTTGCTTCTGTTTATTGTATTTGCACAAATCTAATATCTTGGTCTATTCCTTTTCAATAATCAGGCATTTTTGTTTATTAGGTGTTTATGCTTTTGATGGGTTTATTTATAGGCACAATCTATCTATTCATCTTTCGCCCTCACTCCATCCATCTACCGCCCTCACTCCATCCATCTACCGCCCTCACTCCATCCATCTACCGCCCTCACTCCATCCATCTACCGCCCTCACTCCATCCATCTACCGCCCTCACTCCATCCATCTACCGCCCTCACTATCAATCTACCGCCCTCACTATCAATCTACCGCCCTCACTATCCATCTACCGCCCTCACTCTATCCATCTACCGCCCTCACTCTATCCATCTACCGCCCTCACTCCATCTACCGCCCTCACTCCATCTACCGCCCTCACTCCATCTACCGCCCTCACTCCATCTACCGCCCTCACTCCATCTACCGCCCTCACTCCATCTACCGCCCTCACTCCATCTACCGCCCTCACTCCATCTACCGCCCTCACTCCATCTACCGCCCTCACTCCATCTACCGCCCTCACTCCATCTACCGCCCTCACTCCATCTACCGCCCTCACTCCATCTACCGCCCTCACTCCATCTACCGCCCTCACTCCATCTACCGCCCTCACTCCATCTACCGCCCTCACTCCATCTACCGCCCTCACTCCATCTACCGCCCTCACTCCATCTACCGCCCTCACTCCATCTACCGCCCTCACTCCATCTACCGCCCTCACTCCATCTACCGCCCTCACTCCATCTACCGCCCTCACTCCATCTATCGCCCTCACTCCATCTATCGCCCTCACTCCATCTATCGCACTCACTCCATCTATCGCACTCACTCCATCTATCGCACTCACTCAGCACCACCACTCAGGGGCACCACAGCATCAATCATTCAACAACAACTGGTTCAAATATGTTCTCTCAATCTTTCAAGCTTTATTACAAATGTCACAAAAAGAAGTTAATAGTTCACTTCTGTTCTTGGATTTTCGTCTCAATAAAATACACAACACAATCTTCACAAAAGTTATTTACAAAAGTTTAAGCTATTGCTATTATAAATTACAATAACTTATTTAAGTATTAATTATTTAAAAAAATTAAAAGCCATTGTTATTTGTAATAGCAATACATCTAAGTCACGTAAATACAACACATATTGCATTACAAATGCTATAGATGTCACATTTGCAAAAGTTATAACTATTGGCATAGTAAATGACAAAGCTATTAATTTAGCTATTTTCAAAACCAACACAGAAATAAAATAATTGTCATTTACAATACCAATAGCTCAAAATTTCCTAATGCGAGACCTATTGCATTGCAAATGCTGGTTTAAAAGTGGGGCGTATGACACCGATGCCTTGGTTTTAAGGCGACGTCTCAAGTGCTAGGCAAAGAACGGAGACAGAATGAATCCAGAGTAGAAGGATATCGTAACATGGAAGTTACGTTTGGATCAGTAAACAGAGATGTTTGACACAGCGAGAGAGAAAAGGAAACACGAGGAGGAGAGCGAGAGATGGAGAAACAAAGATGAGAAGGGAGAGTATGCAAAAAAAAGTAAACATATTCAGTATAAATTAACACAGCACAGCACTTAGGGAAGCAGGTAAATTCCATTTATCTCTGCGAAGATACCACTGTACCGCTACAGGTTTCAGCAAACAGATTCACAAGGAAAGAAAAGGGAAAGGTGAAAAAGCCTTCAAGATCATTAATGAGTATTGACTGTTGGAGCGTTCGTATAAGTGAAATGGATTCTAGTGTCACAAGATCTCTTAATTGGAAGTTGATTTAGCCAAGACCATCTGATACAGAAAGTTAACCAACATGCATAAGAAAAACAAAGGGAGTGCCCAAAACTGTTCTCGTGTTTAGGTGAATATGTAGGTCTTTGTCTCAAACTGATAGGCATCTGTGACTAAATGTCCCCCAAATTGTAAAGGGTGGACTACATTTTCCTGAAAGGGACAGCTGAGGGACTGCCCCAAAATATTCAAACGCAAGAGTTTCCTTATATGCTATCTCACTGACTACTAATGTAAACTGTATGCAAATGATCTCTCTATCTTTTTCCTTCTGGTCAGTTGGTTCCAGCAACCACTAAGATAGAAAGCAGGCAATTATTAATTGCATTTACACGTCAAAGCTGAGGTCTAAGTTTAAAAGGTGCAAAAAGTTCAGATCCTTAAATATGACAAAGCCAGTTTACCATCATGAAAAAAGTTGTTTTACCTTTGGTGGGAGGTATAAAGGAAAGGCGTTTCTTTTTGGGGAATGATGCCTCTCCGTTAACCAGTAGGTGGGAAAGGTGCATCTCTAACACAGTGATGGGGGTGGGAGTGCTTCTATTGAGTACAGTATGCTAGAAAGGTGCTTGTCTATAGGTGGTATGGTAGAAACGAGTTTCTCTAATGACCAGTATGGGGTAAAGGTACTGCTGAATTGAAAGGTATGATAGAAAAGTGTTTCTCGCAGGAGGTATAGTTTATTTTAACCAGTATGGAGTAATGATGCTTCCCCAATATCAATCCATCGATCAAAACGTTATTTAGACAAAAAAAAACAGCCATAAAAACACAGTACAGAAATAACTATCAACACATATTTGCAAATTTACATAAATGCATAAAATGAGAGAATATAAAAACACATCTTAAAATTAATAATACATGGTTAGAAAGTCATAAATAAGATAACCATGGTGGACATCCTATAGATAAAGGTTTTCTAAAAATAGAGCAAGCCCACCTGATAGTTTAGCCCAAAGTGCACATTTCATATTATAAATCTTAATTTGAATGATAAATAACTATAAGAAAGTACAAAGTCCTCTATATCAAGTTCACAGCTACTAAATAACGTACTATAGTAATAATCAATAGCACAGTAAACACTACAGCAGTTAGTCGTGTTTCGATCTCCTGGACACGGAGGCAGCTTGCAAAAATGATAAAACTGTAAAAATAACAGCTGTTAGGGAGCATATGAAGATGCATCAAAGCTGGCCTGACTTGATCAAAATTCAAAAATGTCAGCAAGGGGTTTAAAAGCGAAAGTACGAGATAAACATTATAAAGTGCAGAGTGTCCTGCGGAGATTTATTATCGCAGCCATAAGGTAACCTTGCCTTAGTCCAAGCCGACCCGCATGGAGATGCAAAAGGTAATGAAATTGGAAATACCTAAACCTGGCCAATAAAAACCTATCATGTTGTGAGCGGACCATGGCAAGATATGGCTCCCTCCCCTGCACGTTTTCATCAACATGTGACCCCAAAATGATGGTTTTAGGAGCTCTAAACACTCTCTCCCTACATGGGAGCGTTCCAAAAACATTATTTAACACCACCCAAATCGCGCGTGGAGAGGGGAGTGGGGTCCTCGTAAATGTCAGGCCTACCTATTAGAGCGAAAGCAGCCTTGACATAGGCTAACCACAGTTTTTTCATCAAGCACAATATGTGGTTCAAAACAAAAACACCCTACCAACCACACTCGCTACAAGGTATAGCTTGCTACCCGTTAGGGTAGGGGGCTTCACAAATGCTATAATAAATTGAGATACACCAAGAAGGATGAAAAAGGGCAACTTTTTATTGTGAGTGGAACCTTCATCAATAGATGTGAAGAATGCAAGGCACGCATCTGTTATAGAGGCACTGTGAAGACCGTGATCTCAAAGCTCTTCTCCGATAGGCTGGCTCCCCTGCAATGCGCGTTTTAACTGTTTTTGGCTTGCAGTTGCAAATACTCGATGCAAACTGAATCGATTCAGAATAAATGCATTTCATTGGAATCAAGACGTTACCGACGTGTTTACTTCCAGAGATGTTTATAACAGTCTACACGTAGGGTCAATTTCCTTTTTAACACTCATAATTATTATCCTTCCGTGTCCTGATAATAATCTGACGAGTCATTCACCTGGCCTCAAACATTGACATCCACAATGGTTTGTTTATATTGGATCAAAACAATGACATATTGGTGTTATAACTAAGGACATGTTGGAATGGCCACCAAACAATATTTTAACAATTTGTCCATACAAAGGTCCAAAGTTTTCTATGCCACTTGATTGTATATTTGTAATTTATCTCCTGCTGTGCCGAGATTACGGATACCCCCTCCCCCCCCCCCCATTCCCCACACTTGGACTGCACGTGCCTCCCCGGGCAAACAACATTAGACACCCAGGGATAGGGTGGGTCCGCGTAGGAAAGTGAACATCTCTATTACCTGCAGGAGGGAGAGGCCTGTCATGGAACGCTCACATCCCCTGTGGCTAGGGTCGGAGTTGTGATGAGGCAGAAAGAAGGGATGTGTATGCTGCATGAGGCGACTAGGAACCAAAGGCCTCACCCCTCAGAGTGTCTAGACTCCGGGGGACGAGGTCAGGAGCGAGTTGGCATGTGCCGGACTGCACTGTGGTGCACCCCTCAGATTCGAAGCTTGACAAAATTCCAGCAGCCATCACCGCCACCAGACAAGACTTGAGAGACAGACTGGACGCAGTGGTAGTTGAGTTCAGCTTGCTACATGACGATCAGCTGAAACTCACTGTGCATTACACAAACCGAAAATACCCTTCAAACATTTCAGCTGACAGTAGCAGATCTTGAGGGAAAAGTCAAGGAGGACCTTACAGCCAGAGTCCACGTGTTGGGAAACCGAGCAAAAGATTCAGATTGAAGGTTGCACCATAACAACATATGCATTTTCAGCTTCCCGGTGGGCGTGGAGAGATCGTTCCCAGTTGCCTTCTTCAAGACACGGCTATCCACAACTGTGACACCTGCAGTCGTGTCTCCTTTCTGCTTGGGGGGGCAGGACCACCGGGTGCAGGCCCAGAGACTGCACAGCGGATTGCGTTTAAAACGGGATGCATTATTTTAAAAACCCTACAAAACACAGGTCCAAAATTTATAAAAAACCTTGTTTCTAGATACAATCCTTCTTTGAATCTTCGTTCTGCCTATAAATCTTTATTGGTTGTCCCGACCTTTAAGAAAAAACGCCTTGGTGGCTGCTGTTTTGACCATCTCGCAGCCACCTTCTGGAATTCTTTACCACTCCCTTTAAGAATGAGCCCAGACCTTCTCACCTTTAGACATTCTCTTAAAACATGGCTTTTTTATCAGGCTTACCTTTGAGTATTTTGTGTGTTATGTTCCTTCCAATAGCGCCATGAAGCCTACGGGCGTACGAGCGCTTAATAAATACATTTTAACATAACATAACAGAGACCTATGGTGGCCAAGTTGATAAATTTCAGAGGCAAAGAAGCTATCCTGCAAGCAACTCGCGACAATAGGACCCTCACTCACGACCCTGCTGGTATATTATTGTTCCCGGATTACACACCAGTGGTCATGCTTCAGAGAGCCTGGTTCTTAGGGGTGAAGAAGAAACTATGATTGGATGGTCTCACTTATTCCATGCTCTTTCCAGCCCAATTGAAAGTTATAGCGAACTACTCCAGCTATTTGTCACATAGCCTGCAGATGCCTGGGACTGGGTGGAGCAACAAAGATACGAGACCTCACAGCTGGACACACCGAAACCAAGCAGGCGTCCTGTGACGCTCCACCAACATGGGAGCAGAGGAACATTGACAGCTAGGGCACACACCCTTGCCCAGTCCCGCAAGGAGCAAATGTAGGCACCTTCAGCAGCCACCACCATGTGGGTGGAGAGACTCTCTCAATCACTTGATGATTCAGAAAGGACACATTCAGAGACAGGATCAAGTGCCTCAGAACGGAGTGCTGTCTCAGCTGATATCCCTATTGTTACGTCACAAACGGCAGAGGACATTGCCTAAATCTGAGCGGGAGTGGAGTCTCTCTGAAAGCAGGGGGCAGGATTACTAGATGGGTGACGTACAGGGTGGCCAACATTGCTTGAAGATACCGGATCTTTTTCCCCCCTCTATGTTTTTGTTTTCCAGGCCCGCACTGTCTTAATAGGGTATTGCATGAGTGGGGGAGTTCGATGAAGGTAGTCTGGGTGGCTTACCACACCCAGTCTTAGCAGGATTTGAAAAGGGTCGTACTGCCCTCCTCCGTCCTGCCTACATAGATAACTGTACTTACTGGTTGGCCACTCACCCCTTACTATCCAGGAGACATGTGCATTGTAGCGTTCAGATTGGTTATCCCCGCAGGTGGAAATGCAAGCCACTTGTTTGGGCACCTAAATGTTATTCTGCCGCCCTAGAACTGGAAGTTGAGACTTATGTTATTTGCTTTTATCAAGCCATGCAGCAAGATTCGAGGCAGTAGCACGCATGGACTGCCCCCTCTCCCCCTACACCCGTTTGAATTGCAGACATGTCACCCACCCCCTTGTCAGACCTCCATCCCATGTCTAAAACATGGCATGGTTATGGTTCCTGACAGGGTATGTCCGAGGGAAGGGACCAGCACATGACATGCAGTGCATCAGTATATCAAGAGGAGGGATGCTCAGATGGCACTCCTCCAAGAGATACTTAACGAAGGGTGAGGATCTGCATGGCAAGCCTGTCTTGTTGGTAAATGTTTATGCCCTGAATGTAGAGCAGCAGCAGTTCCTGGCATGCCTCATTGTTCTTTTGACTAGATTGTACAATTTACCCTGGCTTATAAGGGGGGATTTCAATTGCTTTCTAGACCCACAGCTAGACCATTCATATGCCCCACTGCAGTAGTGAGCACTGCGTCTTACCTGTCTCAATTGCTTGCACACTGGTCCCTGGTTGATAGCTGGCACATGTTGCACCTAACTAGGGAATACTCCTATTACTCAATCAAAATAACAGGAAAGGATGATTGGGTATTAATTTGCGCTGAGTTGCAAACAGTAACTTCCACAATATCAGGATGCTCATAGGGATAAGGGTGATGTCCATCCAACCATCACCAATAATGCAGGGCAACTCCACACCATTCAAGCAAAGTCCGTTGTATCCCGAGCAATAAGGGTCCAATGTATTCAGAAACAGTCCAAAAAAAGTGTGTCCACAAACTTGCTGCTTACAGCCCGCAACATTAGAAGATCCAGTATTTCGCTAATCCACTAGCACCACCCTGTCAAACTTCTTGGCGGACAACTGGGGAAATTCCACTACTAGATTGGTGGAGTGGGAGGCATTGAAAGCAGCTGCAGAGGGACACTGCATACATTCTGTGGAGAGCACACGGGCTGCCCTCCATCTCGAACTGGTGCATGTGGAGGAGACGGTGGGTACACTTGAGAATACTATGCAATACAATCCCACTGCGAGAGCCACTTTATCTGGGCAGAGAGTGGCATGCCTGCTTTACAGAGTCACTACTGTGTCTAGAATACAGGGCATACATAGCCAGAATGCATGAAGAGGGCGATAAGCCGGGCCGCATGCTGGCATGGCTGCTGAGAAGTATGATGGTTGTAGTCCCAGTGACTACAGTCCATATACCCCCGACACTGATTACCACTAGCGAGGACGACATACATACAGTGTTCCCTGCCTATTATCGCAAATTTTATCGCCCTCCGGAGGACCACCAGGTCCTGATCCGAGAATTCCTAGGCTCAGTTATGCTGCCTGTGATTGAGATGGCGGGACAGAAAGATCTTAATACTCCCCTTAATGAAGCAAAAAATCAGAGGAGCGATTCGGGACACCCCCCACATGCAAAACACTGGGATTGGATGGGCTGCCTATCAGGTTTTACCTAAAGTATGAGACGCAATTAGCCCAAAACTCTTAGAGCTGCATGCCACCGACCTACTAGCATGAAGGCTCATCAACACTTTGCAAAGCGCTGCTGGTATCACTCCCAAAGCCAGGATGTAAAACTCTGGAGATAACATTTTGCAGACCACTGTCAATTTAGGGCAGCGCCTAAAAAATATTGAGTAAGACTATAGTTGTGCGGCTCTAAGCATCTCCCGAACCTATTTCATTCAGATCAAAATGGTTTTATACCGCATAAGACTACAATGCTCAGAGTCCGCAGACTCCGCAGGATACTGGAGAAGGCACCAAGTCATTGGCCTTTTGCGGCATGCGTGATAGTAAATCTAGAAAAAGCATTCGACATAGCAGACTGGGAGGCTGGGGATACAGGTTTGTGACCCTGAACACTTTGGGCATTTGAGGTAGATTATAATGTCTCTTAAGAATCCTATACACCGAGCCCATGGCAAGAGTGAAAATAAAGCAACGTATCTCGGCCCCTTTTCTGATTAGTAGGGGCACGCAGCAGGGATGTCTCCTCTCTCCCCTGCTTTTTGCTCTGGCAATGGTGCCACTAGCGTAGAGGCTCAGAGAGAGAGACAAGTCAGGCCTGGGGCATACCATTGGTGAAGACGACGCATGTTGTCTCATATGCTGATGACTTCTTAATCTACATTCAGGAGATCAGGATGGGCATCGCCGAGATAGCGGACAACCTAGCTTCAGGGCAGTGAGTTGTGGTGGGCACACATTCCCTACTCTGGGAGCACCACGCCTTCCACTATCTGGCATTAATATCTACAAAATGACTCGAGATCTCATAGATGGAAACCTAACTAAGGCGGTCATCTCCCTCCGCAAAAGAAATTGGATTTTGGTGCTCACTTCCACTTAGGGTGCAGGGCAGGGTGTCTCTATCAAAGATGGTGATACTCCCGCATCTAATGTATTTTTTCATTATTTACCAGTGAACATCTCCCATAGCACATTCCACACACTACCTGAAATGCTTGGTGGCTCTCTGTAATAAGAGTAGACATAGGGTAGCCCAGGCCAAGTTATAACTCCCAGTGGAGAATGGTGGGCTCAGCACCCCAAACTTTGAACATTACTACCTGGCGGCGCAACTGTAATAGGCACATTAAGGGCTTGGAATTGGCCCACAGGCGTAGAGCACAGTGGATGCTGCTGGTAAGTGGTTCTCCCTCCCCCACCCCTCTTACCCCAGCCACCCACCCCTGCCGGTTAGCAGCTTGTTGCCGCTGGTGGCTTATGACAGCTCTGGAAGGAGCCTGCGCCTCATGCAGGACATGCCTCAATATTTCCCTTAATGCCCTTTGATCAGCAGAGGGGCGATGAAGGCCTCCTGGTAGGCCACTTCCTGACCTATGGATGAGTGGTAGCCAAATTAGGGAGATTGTGGTCCAGCTGCTACAAACAATACACATTATGGGGGGACAGTGGTCAGCTAATAAGTTGGCTGGCTAGAGCCCTCTCCCACAAATCGCAAGACTCCTTATATCTCTTAGAAGGACCTGGGAGGTGCGACACAGGACGCAGGTTGACACAGTAGAAGTGGGGCAGAGTTCTATTAAACCCACTGAAGGTCTAACGAAATGCCCGCTTCCAGTACATACAGCACAGCATCCTACACAAGGTATACCTTGCCTCGGACAGACTTCACAAAATCTTCCCTGGTCTACAGCGGACTGCCTGCACTGCCATGTAGCCGGAGCAGACATGTTCTGGAGCTGTCTACTGGCCGGCAACTTTTGTCTGGGGTCACAGACCTCCTTGCCAGAATAAGGAGCCAAACCAACCTCAACTGTGTGACTAGCAGTGTACTAAGCCTTTATAGGCGCCAGGGTCGTGGTGGGGCCAAGTACTGCTTCACTGATTTGGCAATACTAATGGTACGTAAATTGATAGGTATGCTCAGGAGGCTAGAGCGCTGCCCAGGGTTGGGCACTGGCAGGCAGCAAATCTTTAGTACGGTAAGGCTGCAGCTACAGCATTCCAGTGGGAAGAAGCACCCTATCATGGCAAATTGGGAAGATCTAATAGTCGAACTTCAGGGACCACAGGACAGTTCCATTGCATGGGACTGAGCACTAACACACTGTAATACCTCATAGGAACTGGTCTGGATGTATGATGTATGGACCCACTTAACCTCCCGGCCCTGTCTGGCCCCTGCCCCACTCCCTACAAGGATGGGGCGTAGCGGTGACACACTTCATGCCATAAGTTGAGAACCGATGCTGGACCCACCAAACCTAGGTGGATGCTGGGTGCAGCCTGTGCACCACAACTGTGTACTAAATGTCTTTTTTCCACCCTCCTTATTTTCGCAACGTCTGCAATTGAATTAGCTCATTGTTTGAAATGTTTGTTGACGTTGTGGAACAAGTGTTTCCTCATTACTGCCAATGTGTGTACAAGGATATGGGGCACTGGTTACTTACTGCTTGCAAAGATGGCGCTGAAAGGATTGTATACACTGATATACCCGCTGTACTGTGGATAACAAAATTCCAATAAAAATGATTTGAAAAAAAAAGATGCTTCTCAAATCTAAAGCATCCTGGCTATAGTACAAAAACAATGCAGAAGCCCAAAGACTCCCATGATCTTTAGAATATCACCCAGGCAAATACACTTAGAATAAAACCACTTTACTTTAACGTCCTAAGAGAAACCCACATCAATACACCCAGGCCACAATAGCTCCCATTAATTTACCAATGTTGAAAGATGCAAGTCAGTTGACTAACATTCGTCATTGGGACCATCGGAGTGTTACGTTCAACCTTACAATTTCTGAGTGCTCCCTGTGAACTCACACATATTTTGACTTCTTCATGCAGGTTTATAACATCATAGTCTGCTACGTGCAACTTGACAGTACTTGCCTGCTACATGCTGAATCCTAGCCTTTGCTAGTACATGCAGCCTTTTACAAACAGGCTCAGGCACTACCTTCCTCCAAAAGCTACATGCAGCCTCAACAACTCCTCGATGCCATGTAAAGTCTCACAGCTTACCACCCTCCACCTAAACCTCTACTCATAGCACGGTTGCAACATCAAAATACAACAGACAGTCTTACAGCTCCTTTGTCTACTGCATTTCAGTTTACAATACACGGTCTCATAATCAACATGAAAAATGTCAATAGGAGTACTACAGGCTGCCTCATGACCGTTGGATGCAACTTGTGTTATCACAACCTTGACTGTCATATATAGCCCCTCCTCCTCTGGCTGCTACGTGCCACCTCAATGACCCCTTCTCTGTCTCCCCAAGACCCAAGTACAACCTCGTTGCTTACGATGAGACTTGAGCCTTACTAACCTTGAATGTTATATGAATCTTCACAGGCAGCTGCTTCGTGCTTCAAAGCTCTGGGTGTTAAATGGAGCAGCACAGCCCCTCGGGCTCCATAAGGTAAGGTAAGTAGGTCTAAACGGGATGTCTGGAGGTCCATGAATCAGTCAGAAACTAAAGGCTGATAAACAAATGAGCAAGAAGAGGATGCAGCTCAAATCAAGACACATACCCAAGGATGGTTGGGGAGAAAGTGGAACGTTTTGAGCATTACTTCCTAAAAGCAGGTGGCCCCAATCAGTGGCACGTGAACTGCTTTGAAGTGATGCTCATAATGCATCCTTTTATCACCTGGCTCGCAGGTAGTCCTACCTCACAGAATTTCTGGAATAATAGTTGGCCTACACCATGTAACATTTATTCGGATGTCCATAGTTAAGCGAAAAGGAAGTAACTGCAAATAGAATTAGAATTTGGAGGGGGTGTTCACAAACGTGCTGATAACTTAACGGGTTGACAGAATGACCCAGTTTCTGAGAAAATGTGAGAATAAGCTTATTCGGTCGGCTCTGTCAGTCCTCTGAGAGCAGTATTGCTGTTGCTGAGAGCAGGTCCAGCACAACATTACAAAGAAACCCAGGGCAGCTAGACCCCCACAGCAGTACAAAGGACAATCAGTCCCAGGAGGGCAACAGTACATGTACAGCCTGAGCAGAAGTTCGGGTAAAAAGAAGGGCAGCCTATGCAGAAGAGCAGAGACAGACAGGGAGGCTGTTGATGCAGGCTGTCACATAATCTAGCAGAAGCAAAATCAGGAAAATCACTGCCACCGTCTAGGGACAGCCATGGCAGACTGTGCAAAAGCATTAAAGCAACCGGGACAGCAGAACAATTGTAGTTACTAAATGGGAATGGGAACGTACACATGAGAAAGGACAAGGCAATACTGCACCAACCATGCATCCTCAGATAACGTCAAAATTAGATGAGCATTAGCGCAGTTTGAGATTCCTTTCATGGACACTTCTTTCAAACCCTAAGGGAGCAAAGCGTAATGATTACATTTGAATGTCATTTTTGAGGCCTCAGATACAGTTGGCAGATCTACTGTTTCCAGTACATTACATAGCTAGAGTGGGCTTTGGGTCGGCCCATTGCTCATGACTGGATGGCTTTGTTGTTTAATTCAAGTGTATGCTCTTGGTTCGAATTTACAGGTAGATTTTCCCAATAAAGATAGGTACGTGGATAATCACACAACCCAAACAGAACACATATAGGTAGGCCCTTAGAAACCTGACTTAAGAACTTAACGTAAAGGAACATTAACAACCGATCCAGAGAATACATTCCACATCTAAAAACAGGACTGTTTGTGAGAAGTGCCAACTAGATTTGGCTTTGGGACTAAGCCAATAAATACCATAAAATCACTATGCAGTAAAACCTCTAATCGATTTATTTTGACTGGCTCCCTCACAAACTTAATGAGGATAGCTAAGAGTACAAGGTAATTGCGCACACTATCCTCCCCTTGTTTTACCTTTTATATAGGCCCATTGCCTCTAAGATTCAAGAGCAGCAGGGTATTGAATTATTCACCTTCAAAGATCGGATACAGAAGGTTGAATTGTTTGAGTCAGCTATGTGGCATAGAAAAGACACAGTGGTCCCCTCCAAGATCTCCAGTCCCTAGAGGATAGGCTAGGGTATTGAATGATCAACTACAGGAAATCTACATTGAAGCTCAGAAACGTTAGTAAGGGGTGTTGTGTTCTCCCACTCTCTCCATGTACCAGAGGTTCCTCCTCTGGGGTAGGGAGACGTGTATGTGTCTTCTCTGTTGAAAGTAGAAAAGAAGAGCAGGTCCGAGTACCAATCCTAGTGTGGACAGCCGGGAACCGCAATTAACACAGAGAACCTTGATCTCAGTAGATCCAGTTCCCTGATCCCAATGAACCGGACCTACAGAATATCCAATCTATTTTGCAGTTCTGGAGGACTGCAAATGTGTCTGATCTAAGATTATCCAAGAAATGACAACAGAATGTAAACCAATACATTAAACATAACAAAATTGTAACTCTTATTCTGCTCTTGCCAGCTAGTTTTTGCATGTGTATCCCTGGAAGGAGGTGCTTTGTCTAGTCAGAGTTCTGTCTGTGGCACAGTTGAAAGAACCATTTTATGACAGGAACAGCCCCAATGATGCGACTGTTCACTATTTCATAAGGGTTAATATATTTAAATGTGTGATGTTTTTGTTTCCGGATGGCTTTTTTCAAAAGACAAAGCGAAACATCACCTTTCTCAGTCCTTCAGGAATTAAGTTAGTAATGTTAACACCATCAACAGACACCAAGAAACTGACACACATCTCGTGCTTGACGGAAAATGTGTGAACTGTTTCTTCTGAGCTCCTTCGTAAATCATGCACTACTAATGAAAGAAAAATAACTCGTCTCTTTAAGATCTGAAAATAGCAATATATAAAACAGCACATATACATTCTTTAGAGAGTCAGAAGTGAATTTACATTTCCCATGCCGTATTTCTAGAACATTTGAACTCTCAGATCGGAAATTGCTTTTGCTAATTATCATTTATGCAACAGATGATGGATGATGTCGTGAATTCGTGTACAAATTACAATAGAATTGCATCGTTCCAACCAGTCCATGTAAACGTAGCGAGTCAAAAAAAATACGCTAGAAACCAGGTGGACAACTCCGAGAAAACCATCTCTAAAATACCAAAAGACCTCAGAGGTATCTACCAAAAAGAAACATCTCTCACACTAGTAATGCAGACATCGAAATCTATGGGAAAGATACACCAAACTTCCGACTCCCCACCTCCAACCTTTAATTTCATGTCTGGAAATACATATTAAATACTGTAAAAATCAGTATTGCATAAAATAACTAAAATAGTAAAAGCAAATATTTAAAGAGGAGGGCTACAGAACCTCAGATGCTAGGCTAGGGTATGCGTGTCTTCTATATTGGAAGGGTCAGCACACACTGATGAGATATGAGAACTCACCAACTACTAGAATCCTTCAAAGCATTAGACACATTCAATACTCAAGGGTAACCTCATTAGACCATACCAGACCTAACCCACCATCCTGAAAACCTCACCACTAGCCAATATTCTAACTATCCGATCCCTCGTACCCTCTTAACAAATTGTAATATAGGCAGGCTTGCCCGGAGTACGATTCACATTCTCGCAAAACCTATTGATTCAGGTCTCCAACCACATCAAAATCTGTATTATTAATCATAACAGGAAAAGTTCAGATCGAAAATGTCCACTAATTGCAATGTGACCATCCATGCACCCGTCAGCAAGGGGGGCTGCGGGGGTGTCTAAGGGATGGGATTCTGTTGTCAATGTTTCAATACCGCAATCACTAGGTCAATAGTGGCCACCTACACTGTGGACACATAATACTTATAAATGTAGTCTGTAGATTATATAAGAAGGATTATGTTACTTACCTGTAAGCATCTGTTCTTGGCATGTAGAGCTGTAGATTCACATGCTTTGCATACTCCTACCACCTAGTGTTGGGTCAGGATGTTTAGAAGTAGTTTTTCTTCAAAGATGTCTTTTCCAGTCACGAGGTAAGGTGAATTCTCCTTTCTGTGATAGTGCAGATGAGCATCGATTCCATTGTTAGATTGTTTTCCAGCAAGAGGTGAGAATGGAGTAAGTAAGTATGTCCATGCATATTTAATGTGAATAATAATAACAGCAACAACCATAGGTGGCGGGAAAGGAGGGAGGGTGCATGTGAATCTACAGGGCTACATGCCAAGAACAAATGCTTACAGGGTAAGTAAAAATCTGTTCGCGGCATGTGTGCTGTAGACACACATGCACTGCATATACTGTATAACAGTACCCCCCAAAAGTGGTGGCTAACCAGTGGAAATTAAAGTTGTTTGAAAAAGTGTTCTCAGCACTGCTTGTCCTACATTAGTTTTTTTTCACATGCTAATACATCTACACAATAATGTTTGGTAAATATCTGTAGTGTAGACCATGTAGCTGCCTTACATAAGTCAGCTAAGGGAATGTTGCCTAAAAAGGCCATAGATGCTCCTATTGTGCATATAGAATGTGCTCTAGAGGTATAGGTGAAGGAATTTTAGCTTTAATATAGCAAGTTTGGTTACATTTAATAATCCATCTAAAAATACTAGATTTGGAGATTAGATTACCTTTATGAGGTGGAGCAAATACAACAAAAAGTTGTTTTGTGAAAATCTTTTGTTCCATCAATGCACTATAATAGTGCTCTTTTGACATCAAGTGTGTGTAGAGCCCTTTCTGCTACTGGATCAGGTTGAGGGAAAAACACAGGTAACTCAACTGATTGGTTAATGTCAAATCCAGACACTACTTTTGGAAGGAATTTTGGGTTTGTACAAAGAACTGCTCTGTCTTTATAAAGTTGAAAGAAGGATTCTTCTAAGGTCAATGCCTGTAGCTCACCAACAGGTCTTAATAATTTAATAGCAATAAGAAATGCAACCTTCCAAGAAAGAAATTGTAGTGGACAATTGTGTAATGGATCAAAAGATGGGCCCATAAGTCTTTTGAGAACCATGTTCAGGTTCCAGAAAGGTGCAGGTGGTACCCTGGGTGGTATTATTCTTTTAAGACCTTCCATAAATGTCTTAATTACTGGGACTTTAAATAATGATAAATGTCTGTTTTGTAGATATACAGCAACTGCTGCAAGGTGTAGTCGAATGAATGTGTATGCTAATCCAACTCACAGTAGATGCAAAAGTTAACAAATAATGTTTTGTTTAGATACATCTAGTGGATCAATGTCGGTATTATTACAATATATAACAAATCTTTTCATCTTTGCTGCATAGCATGCTCTAGTGGTAGGTTTTCTTGCTTTTTTAAGAATTGTCATACAATCGGACTTCAAGAGCCTGATCACTAGGTTGAGCTCCTTGGGGTTTGGATGTCTGATTTTTCCATAGTTGTATGTGAGAAGGCTGGAAGTATGGTGCAATTTTTGGTGTGGAACTATCAACAGTTCTAGTAATGTGGTGAACCATGATTGACGAGCCCATGTGGGAGCCACTAGGATTAGTTGAGCGACGTCCATCTGAGGTTCCGAATTAGAAATGGAAGCAAAGGGAGAGGCGGAAAAGCATAAGCAAATCTCCCTGACCAGGTCATCCACAGGGCATTGCCTTTGGATAGATGGTGTGGGAATCTGGAAATGAAGCTTGGGCATTTTGAGTTCTGTGCTGTGGCAAAGAGGTCCATCTGTGGCAATCCCCATTTCTGGCAGTATGGAAGGAAGTTCTCATTCTTATACTTGTTACCACATCCTGCTGAGGAGGTCAGCAAATTGGTTGTGCATGCCTGGAAGATGTTCTGCTATAAGATTAATTTTGGGTTGTATTGCCCAAAGCCAAATGTTCTGAAAGAGAAGTGACAACTGTAGAGAGTGAGTCCCCCCCCCCCCATGTTTTTGTACATAGCTCATGGCTGTCATTTTGTCCGTCCGGGCTAGAACAACTTTCCCAACTAGGTGAGGCTGAGAAGCTTTTAGAGCTAGTTGAACTGCTAGAAGCTCCAAGTAATTGATGTGGATACTTCTGTGTTTAGTGTCCCATAGGCCGTGAATTGTTAGATGACGAAGATGGGCACCCCAACCTGTGAGAGAGGCATCTGCTGTTAGTACGACTTGTTCCAGGGAGAGACTGAGGTTATAGACCTTATGCTGGTCGGTACATGGATATTTGGCATGGCACTGAGGACAGAACTGAAATGGCATCCATTCCATCGGCGAAAGGCTAGAGTCTGGTTCTTGGAGGAGAAGACGAGAAAAGGGGTATGCCCGAAGGCCATGGTTAGAGTTTTTCAATAATATAGATAAAGGTTTGTTTAGATGTCGACAGGAAAAGGTGGAGACGCGATCGAAAACAATACCGAGGAGCGTAGAGGGAATTGCGCACAGAAGGGATCCCAATTAACTTTTTCAAATCTGAGCACCACAATATATGTCCGAACCTGATGGTGGAAAGAAAACAATCTAATAATGGAGTTGATGCCCATATTCACTATCGCCGAAAGGAGGAGTTACCTTACCTCGTGACTGGAAAAGACTTCTTCGAAGACAAAACAACTTGCACACATCCTGACCCAACACTAGATGGCAGGAGTATTCAAAGCATGTGTATCTACAGCAGACATGCCTCGAACATATTCTTACCCAAGTAAAAGAAACATTCTAAAATGTGACTGTTGATGTTGTCAACCAAGTAATGTAAATGTATTCGCTTGTATTGATATTATTTGGAATGATCAATAAAATGGTTATTAAAAAAATATATATCAGAACTGAACAGGGAGCCTGGACCTCCCCCACAATATTATCTCCATCATGGACCATGTCACTTCACTATTATTTCACTTTAGTAACCCCTAATGTCGGACAACAACCAAGTATGGTCCACACCTTTCATAGGTAACTTATCACCAAAGACTATACTTCTAAAGAATGATCCAAATATTAACTTAAACCCCATCATCTCACCCACTAAACACTGGATTAAGCAGAGCAGCTCTCCTGGAGCAGTTGGCACAACATTAGTAAAGTCCTTAAAATATTACATAGTGGTTTAACAATTCCTGAAAAGGAACATCGGCCAAGCTCCTGAGACGACTAACGCATCCAGAACGCCTCGGCACGTCTGATCCTGGACATCCCCTGCCACAGCCACATCACACCCCACCTGAGAGACTTGCACTGGCTCCCCGTCAACAAGAGGATAACCTTCAAGCTCCTCACCCACGCACACAGCTCTCCACAACACCGGTTCTGCATACCTCAGACGACTCCGCTTCTACCCCTCCACCTGCCCTCGCCACAGTCCCCCGCATCCAAAGAACAACCCCCGGCGGCAGATCCTTCTCCCACCTCGCCGCCAAGACCTGGAACAGCCTCCCCACCAACCTACGCCAGAGACCCAAGACCTACTGGCCTCTGAAGACTCCTCAAGACCTGGCTCTTCGATGAGCAGCAGCACCCCGCGCGCATCTTGAGAGCCTCACGGGTATTTAGTGCGCTTTACAAGTGTCCCGATAGATTGACTGCTCCACTTTTGCTACTGTGCATCTTCTATTTAATCCTCGGTGGCTTAACGCTTCTTCCAATGTGTTGCTCTTAGCTGGTGCCTAGGTAGTCCCCATATAATGCTCCTTGGTGCTTTTCCAGTGATTAAACCTCTCCCCCCGCCCTCCCCCCCCACCCACCGGGCAACAGTTTGGCAAGAAAAAACACCCTTTCAACCAGGCACTCCAAGGATGCCCATGAATCTGATGCATATCAGATCAGAGTGCTTGATGATGACACCAGCAGTATGAAGCACTATATAAGACAGGCAACCAGACAACCAAGGAAAGTGCCTTAGGCCATGCAAGGAGAATAACGCTGGATCGAAACAATACATAATTGTAACACTTCACAAGACTATAATGGCTACACAATAATACATTGGGTGGTGTGTTGGACTCCAAATAAATAAATTCCAGTCAACAGTCATTCCCAGAACCCACTATTACATCCTGCTTAGGCACCTGCAACCCTTCCCTTACAAGCTACAATTAAATGTCTTCTAATCATCATTGATCCTCATACACAACAGTATTATACAATATTTCCAGAATAAATTGCACAGGCATTTTCCGAAAGGTTAACAATAGTGCAAGGAATACAGATTGATGAGCGGAGCGTGTACACAGAAACTGTGACCCACAATCTAAGGTGACGAGGAGAGCCAAGTGGTCTGATTAGCAGCAGAGCATAAATACAAAAGCAAATAAGAGAGTTTTGTGGTAAAAGTGCCTGCTACATGACAGCAAGCGAGAGACCCAAACTGTGAGTGTGTGTGTGAAATAAGGTGAGTGGGTGGATGCGTGCATTTTTGATTTTCATTTTTTTTTTTTTACATAGCACAAACTAAAACTGCAACGACCTACTGAGACATTTACAGGAATAGGACCAACTTATGCTTGAGGCTCTCTACAATGAACACGGAAGGGGAGACAAAATATTGCCCTTGTTGAAACATATATATATATATATATATATATATATATATATATATATATACATACATATATATAGTCACACTTCTTCCCTTGGTTAGAAAAGATATCGGGCGCACTCCCTTTAGTTTCCACAAGTTAATTTATTTCGGTCTATCAAGCATGAAAAGCATACGATCTACGCGTTTCGATGCTACAAGCACCTTGCTCACGATCAGTTTCCTGCATTTTTTTCCACAACATTTAAAGCATTGAATTGGATATTACATAATTTCCTGTGCTCAAATGCTAAGCATTGTGGTTATTGTAGTTTAAAACAAGTCTTTAGGTAAAATTGTTACCAGTTAGTTCATTGGAAAATAATAACTCCTTATTTTCAGTTAATTGTCTTGTTGGAAATTTAATATCAATTCCCCATTCGTTTGAACTTTTCCAAGTCGTTTTTTAAGTTTTGCACCATTTCTACTTCAGTTCTCATTTCGATCCCTCCAGTGGGATTTGTTATTGATGCAGTTCTCATTTTAATCCCTCCAGTCGGATTTGTTATCGATTTGTTCGGTGGGGTTATTCTCACCCTCTTTGTTAGGTTTCCGGTTATCTTTCTCTTTCCTTAATTGCAATTTCAATTTTCCAATGTAACTTGGCATTACTCCTTTTATTCATTCCTCATTTAAAATAGTCCATCATGTTATTTTTCAGAGATGAATGTATAACTCCTCCGATTGATTAAGGCCGTACGGACTTAAAGTTCTGAAGTTTATTATGTGGCGTGACTCCTTTTGCCTTAGCTATTTCTCTCGGTCACCACCACGTATGTGTTTTGGAATCGTTTCTATGCCAAAGAATCTCAGTTTCTGCCAGTCTCCATTACGTGTTTGCTCCATGTGTTTCGCAACCGCATTTGCTCGGTCTTTGTGCGTGGTTGCTCTAGCGTGTTCCATAATGCGTTTCTTCAAATCACCCTTCGTACTGCCCACATACATTAGTGGGCATGGGCACTCTATTCCATAGACAGTGAATTCCGTCTTACAGGTGATAAGTTGACGTATTTGCCACGTCTTGTTGTTTGGCATCTTGACTTCTTTAGTCTGTTTTGCAATTTTACACATTTTGCATCCATAGCATTTTATGAAACCAGTGGTTTTCAGCCAATCCCTTTTGTTGCCTTTTTTACTTTTACAATGACTGTGGATAAGATGGTCCTTCAAATTTGGGGCTCTTCGGTAGGTTACCGTTGGATGTTTTCCAACTATTTTACCAACTGTATCATCCAAATGTAAGATTTTCCAATTTTTTCTCAGGATGTTTACGAATTCTTTGCTGCCTTCTGAGAAATCTGTAATGAGTGATTGGTTCTTGTTCGTCCTTATCTTTAGTCTGGCTTTTTAGGCACTCCATTCTGGGTTTCGCATTTGCTCTCTCCCAACATTGTTCTACATTTTCCTGGTTATATTTGCGGTTTTTGAATCTCTTTTTTGTTTCAGAGCTATGTTTTGTCACTCAGTTTCTTCGCTAATCAATCGGAGGAGTTATACATTCATCTCTGAAAAATAACATGATGGACTATTTTAAATGAGGAATGAAAAAAGGAGGAATGCCAAGTTACATTGGAAAATGGAAATTGCAATAAAGGAAAGAGAAAGATAACAGGAAACCTAACAAAGAGGGTGAGAATAACCCCGCCGAACAAATCAATAACAAATCCCACTGGAGGGATTAAAATGAGAACTGCATCAATAACAAATCCCACTGGAGGGATCTAAATGAGAACTGAAGTAGAAATGGTGCAAAACTTAAAAAACGACTTGGAAAAGTTCAAAAGAATGGGGAATTGATATTAAATTTCCAACAAGACAATTAACTGAAAATAAGGAGTTATTATTTTCCAATGAACTAACTGGTAACAATTTTACCTAAAGACTTGTTTTAAACTACAATAACCACAATGCTTAGCATTTGAGCACAGGAAATGATGTAATATCCAATTCAATGCTTTAAATGTTGTGAAAAAAATGCAGGATACTGACCGTGAGCAAGATGCTTGTAGGATCGAAACGCGTAGATCGTATGCTTTTCATGCTTGATAGACCGAAATAAATTAACTTGTGGAAACTAAAGGGAGTGCGCCCGATATCTTTTCTAACCAAGGGAAGAAGTGTGACGATAATTAACGGGGTGGCTCTGCCGTAGGTGCACGCACCCACAACGAGCACTCAATGGCCGGGGAACTGTGAGCCAACGTGCGGAGATATATATATATATATATATATATACATATATATTTTGTTCACCAAGTTAATCCCGTTACCGAAGGCACTCCTTGAAACAGCCGGTGCGAGTTTCAGGGACGGGCTTTCCTTGTTAATTAATTTTCACCAAAAGAAAGCAATTATACTCGCACTCCACCAGGAAGATTTACAGCAGGTTTATTTTTGTGCCATTACAGTACCCAGCTTAACCGACGCGTTTCACAGCATCCACTGCTTGTCCACGGTTACAAACATTTGTCCCTTGTCTGTTTCTTTCATTTATACTAGTAGTTCACAATTGCCTTATTATGAAGCATTGTGGTACTTGTAGTTACTCTTACATTTTTCATTTTATCATTCATCAAGAAGTGGCATACTTCATTTGCTTACATCCAATATCGAGTGTAAAACATTAGTATCAGCATAAAAATACTAACCTCACAAGTACTGATTTTGGTGCAATACAATTTAGGGGAAACTTTAAATGTTAAGCGTAAAACGCAACGTGCAAAAGTGCATGAGACTCTCAGTGAGTTTAAATTGTACACCCCATTGCCTGCAAATCAGATCTATAGTTAAAATATTAGAAAAACGTTAATGCAATAAGTAGCATACACCCAAGATGTTTAGTCTGCAAATAATTTATAACAGTTTACTGTCATAGAAGTAATTCATGATGAAAAGGCACTGAGTCCCGAGAAACATATAATAACATTATAATGTCCACAAAATAGATCTGATTTGTGATTTGCAGGCAATGGGGTGTACAATTTAGATCCACTTAGAGTCTCATGCACTTTTGCGCGTTGCGTTTCACGCTTTACATTTAAAGTGTCCCCTAAATTGTATTGCACCAAAATCAGTACTTGTGAGGTTAGTATTTTTATGCTGATACTAATGTTTTACACTCGATATTGGATGTAAGCAAATGAAGTATGCCACTTCTTGATGAATGATAAAATGAAAAATGTAAGAGTAACTACAAGTACCACAATGCTTCATAATAAGGCAATTGTGAACTACTAGTATAAATGAAAGAAACAGACAAGGGACAAATGTTTGTAACCGTGAACAAGAAGCGGATGCTGCGAAATGCGTCGGTTAAGCTGGGTGCTGTAATGGCACAGAAATAAACCTGCTGTAAATCTTCCAGGTGGAGTGCGAGTATAATTGCTTTCTTTTGGTGAATATATATATATATATATATATATATATATATATATATATATATATATATATATATATATATATATATATATATATATATATATATATATATATATATATATATATATATATATATATATATATATATATATATATATATATATATATATATATCCAACAAAAGCTGCTCATCAAGTGAAGTGCCGCACACGATGTTCCTTTCACCATACTTTATTCAGGAGGCTGCAGAGAAAACAACGCTCTTCATCCAGCATTGTGATTTAAAAAGCTCATTTCGCAAAAACGCGTTTCCGGAGTAAGTCTCCCTTGGTCACTGGCAGGCATGTGGAAAACAAGACCAGCTGCTTTGCGCTTTTCACCAACTTAAGTTCATAGTCCCGCCATCCTCGGGGGCGTATGCACGTATTGCATGATGGTACAAGAAGTGTCAGGTAAGTAAAAGCTTTAGTAGCAGCAGCCGTCCCCCAATTTCCTATGGTGAAGTGCAATTTACACGTGCCTAAAAGACGCCGTTTTTAGGTTTCGCTGGGGGGCGGAGCCGTTAGGCTCCTCCTCCAGAGAAATCTGTAGTTTCTAGTATGGGTGACTTGAACACGCCTCTCTGCTTCATTGGCTAGCTCCATAAATGGAGGCTAGCCATTGGAACAGAGAGGCGTCCGTCAATGCCGGACCAGACACGGGGGCGTTCCCGAGAATCTTTGGCTTTTGGCTACGTCATGATACGTCAGCCAAAAGCCGGGAACGCCCCCGAGAAGAGCTGGCCCGATCGCTGTGCTCATCGGCACAGATTCAGGGGTGAGGGGAGACCCGTGGTGTTTCCCTGTGCCTTATAATCCCCCGTGTCGATCTGCTGGCGAGGAAGCAGGCTGACCGCGATCTGCGGCCCGAAAATCTCTGGCCGCTAAATCACCGTCGCGGCCCGGGGCCAGAAACACCCTCTGCAAGCTGTGTTCGTGACCGGGAGCTGCGGTAGCTGAGATCGAAGCCGCCGCGCTCCCATTGGCCACAGGAGTCGAGCCCCCTCACTGACGCCGCGACGGGATTGGCCCGTGCGCCGTCGCGTCACTACTGAAGCTGTGCAGGGATTGGCCGCTCAAGGTTCGTCATCGTGGGTTGCCCCGGGAGCCGCACTGCCGTTGGCTGACTCCCGGGTGGTTGTGAGGGCTCGCCTGCATGAGCCTGATATCATTGGATCGAATGTTGGAGCATTGAGAGGTGTATACAGGGACGCCCTACAGTCAATGCTCAATAGTATTCACCATGACCTTGGCAGTGAAAACGGTGCGGGTTCTTCGGGGGTCTACCCGGGGCTCTTAATAGGGAAATGAAGGTTCCTTTGTGAGAGCGCGCTCGGGGTTGCGGCGGGGGCTGACGCAGGGCCCGTGATATTGTGCTTTGAAGCCCCCAGCAGTGTGTACAGCGGCGCCCTCATGCAGTGGAGGGAGACAGGGAGCTCCATAGCTGAGGTCGGGACGTGTTTGGCTGACATACGCCAGAGGATCTCGGCTGTATGTAACGGGCCCTTGCAGGTTGACGCACGCCGTTATTTTTCATCTCATGAAAAGGTTGGTCACAAGTGTTGGGGGGCGGGAGGCAGAGCCCCCGGCTTCTTCGCTTCAGGGATGCTAATAGTGCGGGAACGGGCTGTGCGGCAGTAACTATGGCAACCAATGCAGCAAAGGCTCCAAACGACTTCTGCCTCCGCCGCCCCCATCAAGGGTAGCGCGTGCACTCTGTACACCTTCACCTCCGCCCCACCCCCGCGAGTCCAAGGTCGTGCACGCACAGTCTTCTTTGAAGGGGGAAGGGAGGGTTTAATATATCCAAAATACCGCCTTCCCCACCCCCAGCCAACTGCGCTCCCCCTTCGAATGAGAGCGTATGGGCGCACGACTTCTCCACTCGAAGGGGAGCTTAGGTATGAAAGGCCTCTCCCTTCACCCCACAAAGGGAGCTCAGCTCTAGACCCCAACCACAAGGGCAGCTCCTGGGCGTACGGACGGTGACTCATCTACCCTACGGGGGAGTTCTAGACCGCTACTAGGGGGAATTCGTTACCAAGGTGCGTTCTTTACACCAGCCTCCACCGACAAGGGAAGCTGCAGACCAACGCGACAGGGAGTTCGTGTTCACAGAGATCTCCCTCCTCACCCCAGTCCCACAGGCAAGCGCAGCTCATGATCCCCAACAATGTGCTTGCCCTTGGCACCTCCTGCCACGCATGGCTTGCTGTCGTGTCCAGGTACATTGAGTCATCGACTCGTAGGGGGCTGTTCATGGACTCCAGTCATCGTCTTCCGTTTCCTCATGCAGCCCACAGGAGGCAGCTCGTGAGGGTTTATGCCATCTCCCTCACCGTGCAGTCGCGCCCCTCTAAAGAGTGATGCCTGGTACCCGATGCAACCCCCTCCTCTCAGTCCTAGCCCCATCAAGGACCTTCTCATGATACTTGGCACCATAAGCTAAAAACCTGTGAAATTGTGTGCGCAGAGCACATGTTTCTCGGGACCCCTCTCCACCCCTACCCCGCCCTGCACTCTGAAATTGAGGGGAGGAGAAGCGTGTTGAAAAAGACTGTTGGCACCTGTGCCCCAGAGCCTCCAACATAGCACAGTCTCTCTTCATGGTGACAGTGATGGAGGGCAGTTTGTTTGGACTCTCGTCAATGTGGCATTTTGGTGTCAGTTGCTCTGTATCTTATTGCACCCCCCAACTCCCATTGCTCAAAGAAAACATTTGTTTCTGTTATTTGTATTCTCAGAATTTTCTAACGGAGCAAGTCTCGTCCTTTTCATCCCATGAAATGTTTTCACTTCATCTTTTTACAGCTCTGCAATTTCTCCTGCGTCATGGCACTGTCAGCACCACTGAGAAGAGGTTTCCAGCACAGGGATGGCTTTAGCACTGGTGGTGCCCGGTGTGACAACCCTTTTTGGCGCCCCCACACCCCATACCTGCCTCCTCAGATTCTCTCACTACCACCTGGCAAAAGTGCCCCTCATCTCTCCAATCCTAAATTTATGCTAAACACACCGCTCCCCTGAGGTCAGTGCCCAGTGCATCCGGACCGGTCGCATTGCCCTAATGCCGGCCCTGTTCCAGCACATGTCCGCTGGTACCCAAAGTACAAACCTAGTCATGGTTATTAGAAGTTCTCTTGCAGTTCCCATCTCATCTAATCTCCCATTTTTTATTTCCTATCCGGGATTCTTGTACCCACAGCCACACACAGGGCACAATAACAACTTCTTCTGAATAGCCATCTTTGGGCATACATAGTACAGTTGTAAAAAGCCCATAATTGCCAAATATAGCTATCACAATTAAAGACAGAACACCCAACCTCCAACTCGCATCGCACAAAAATGTGAGCCTACCTGCGTATAGCTTTTTTTCCTTACTGAGCTGTGAGAAGCGCTGGGGCTTCTAGGCATGCGCTTCAACCCGCTTGGTTCATTGATGGTGTAGAAGTAGAACGTCTACGGTTTTTGAAAATTTGCGATCGGTTGGGATCTCTCTGATCTGGGTAAGTGTTTCCCAGCTGAATGTTGGTCCCACAGGGCCAATCAGTCTTAAAAAGGAGACTCGAGCCAGCAGGGAGTGTGTGCCACCACTTCATTAAAATGAAACATCCCCGCCGAGGAGACCGTGAGTGCCCCTGTGCCCCCGGCCTGCCGTCCCAACTGCCGAGTGCCTGCATAACTCCCCCGCCGCTCGTAGGATTGTCGAGAGCGGGCGGGAGAGCAACCGGGACCGACTGTCCATTAGCCTGATATAATTGGATTGACTCTGAAATATACAAGTTCTGTCCGAGAGCCTGATATAATTGACTTGGCACTGCAGTATATGTGCACTGTCCAAGAGCCTGAAATAATTGGCGCTTCTCTGCATACGCGCACTGTCCATGAGCCTGATATAAATGGACCTGCTCTGCAGTGTATGTGCACTGTCTATGAGCCTGATTCCATTGGATCTGCTCTTTAGTGCATGTGCAGTGTCCATGAGCCTGATATAATTGGATTTGCACTGCAGTTTACATGCACTATCCGTGAGCCTGATATAATTGCATTGGCTCTACAGTATACGGTCACTCTCCATGAGCTTGATGTAATTAGATCTGCTCTGCAGTATACGTGGACTGTCCGTGAGCCTGACATAATTGGATTGACTCTGCAGCATATGTGCACTGTCCGTAAACCAGATATAATTGGATTGGCTCTGCAGTATACGTGCACTGACCATGATTGCTCATGGGCCTGATATAATTAGATCTGCTGTGTAGTCTACGTACACTCTCCATGAGCCTGATATCATTGGATCGGCTCTGCAGTATGCGTGCACTGTCCGTGAGCCTGACATAATTGGATTGGCTCTGCAGCAATGGTATACACGCAGTGACCGTGAGCCTAATATAGTTAGACTTGCTCTGCAGTATACGTGCACTGTCCGCGAGCCTGATATAATTGGATTTGCTTTCCAGCATATTAGTGCATGTTATGCTCCTGGTGGCATGCACCCTGGTTGGTGGTTCATGTGTACTGTTCCTAGCAGTAGTGCTGGGCCTCCATTGTTGGTGGTGTTCTTTCTATCATTTGGGTGTTACTTACCTGCAGTCTGGGGTGCACATATCTACTGCCCACTGCCCTGAAGATATCAGGCCTCTACCAAGAATGCGAGCGCTGTTCATCGCCCTGATGCTGTGCGCCTTGCACTGCGCTACGTATGCAATGTCTACCAGCCCTTCTGCATGTGCCCTTCCCTCTGACAACTATGTGCTCCACATACCCTAATGATCTGTGGTTCTTTCAGGTGCATGCCCTGTGTAGCGCCCTGATGCCATGTGCTTCCTGTCTGCGGTATATGTGTATTATTTATTTCCCTGGTTTTGTCTGTCCCTCCTTCATGCGTTGCTGTCTTTCAGTATAATGTTGACCATAGTTCTGTGCTGTTTATCGTCCCGATGCCCTGTGCCTCGTTTACACTTCCTGGAGGCTTCTGGGTATTTCAAACCCCAGTGGCACTGAAGGTCTTTCCTGGTCTGTTAACTGTGCTTCTCTCGTGGAACTGTTTGCTGTTGTTTGCCTGGTCTCAGGGTTATGCTACCGTTGTCTGCTGCCATTTGCCCTGCTCTGCCCTACGAGTCCTGTGGCTAGGCGGCTGGAATTTGTTCTGCCATCATGGCTATGTTTACCTGGCGTTGTTTACCACCTTTTTTCGAGATATTAGTCCTGTTCTGAAGGATCAGGCCTTGCCCAGCCCTGGAGCAAGCAGAGGGACTATCCATTTTGTCCTGCCTCGTGGAGTCACGTGATTCTCTCCACAGTGACACGGAGGGGATTTCCAATGTTTTATTACTTTGAGCGGTGGAAACTGCTTTATTGCACTTTGTGCTTTCGCTTTACCAGGGTAGTGTTGTTACATCATTTCTTCATTACTGCTTGTCATCCTGAGCCAACAGGAAGTGGTAGGGCACTCTTGAATATTGCTTAATGAGTCCCTTTTTAGTGCAAGAGTGTAGTAAGTGTTACATGTCATTTTCCGTATTTATTTGATGCACAACCAAACATATTCAGTGTGTTTGAGCGTGGGAGTGGACAGCTAGCAACTAGCAGAAAACGTTTTGTCTCAAACTGCTGTATTAGTAAAAATGTGCTTATTTTTAAATGCAGATATTAAAATGATAGCATATAATATATATATGAAAAATGAACATTTTGCAATTAAAGTTTTGTATCGCTGATACCATCCTGAAACGTTACTCTGAAACTTCACAAAGTTGCAAACTTTGTCGACTTTGGAAAACTGTTACCCAAGAACAACATTTTCTAAAAACAAAATTGTGGGAGAATTTGTACTACAAAAGCCTTTTTCAAGGGAAAAAGTAGCCAGTTTTTAGGTTTCGCCTGGCCGAAGGCTGCGCACTTGTGCGCAGCTTTTCGGCGCAGGTGAAATCTTTTGTTTACAATCTGGGCTTCGGGAACGTCCCCCGGCTCCCATTGGCTAGCTCCATAAATGGAGGCTAGCCATTGGGAACCGGATCTGTCCGTCAAGGCCGGACCAGATTCGGGGGCGTTCCGTGATTTTTTCCCTCTCCACCCACTTCTGTTCGTCATCGCGGCGGTGGGTGTGTGTTATTTTTTTTGTTCGAGTCGGCTTTTTTCTTCCTTTTACAAGGGTCTGTTGTTGGAGTTGGCTGCAAGATTCGAGTTCCCACGAAGCGATCAGGTAAGGAGCATTTTGTTTATAAATGTGTTTTCACTTTGTAAGTTTACGCATTTTGTGCCCGTTCCCGCCCCCCCCTCCCGCTGTCCGTGCGCCGTTCCCGCCCCCCCTCCCGCTGTCCTGTGCCCGTTCCCGCCCCCCTCCCGCTGTCCGTGTGTCTGTTCCGCCCCCCTCCCCGTGTGCCCGTTCCCGCCCCCCCTTCCCTTTCACTCTCCGTTGCTTGTCTTTGAAGAAATCAACAGCCATGCTCATAACCCTGAAAGTAATCCCATGCACTAACCAGGACCCACAAGAAACCACTGTGTGGCCCGGGCTGCACTTATGACATGAGTGGGTAAGTAAGCCCTCTGTTATCCTCGGAGGTAAAGTTATAGGCAATAGGCTTTTCTTGCAGTGTAAGAGGTTCTCCTGCTACGAAATGTGTATTGGGATAATATTTGTTTGTGGGAGACTTGTTTTTAGATTAATTTAACTGGTCTGCCCTGCCAAAGGATTTGTTATGTACATTTTCGATTACATATGGGCATCCACTATAGGTCCAGGAGGAACGGTTCTATGCAATATTTATGAGATATCCACAAAGAATATTTACATTAAATTAACCTAAATGGCAACATTTTACATAGTACTAGCCAGACATTCGGACATGAATCCAGTCTCCTAGGTGTGCGTTCAGCACTCTACCAATCTGAAAATATTTATATTTAAATAAGTCACCCCGGAACAAACACGTCCGAATTTTCTAGAATGTCCTGCGTTACTTACATAGGAACTTGCTGAGTGTCCCATTAAATATTTGGTGGGCTCTAGGATAATGCAGATTGATCTTTGACAATTTCACATGGAATATTACAACCTTATCTGAGTGTCATTTAAGATCTCTTTAACCAAAATAAGCAGTGTTTGGCAGCAGTGTGCTGTCCGTGCGCCGTTCCCGCCACCCCCTCCCGCTGTCCCGTGCCCGTTCCCGCCCCCTCCCGCTGTCCGTGTGTCCGTTCCGCCCCCCTCCCCGTGTGCCCGTTCCCGCCCCCCCTCCCCTTTCACTCTCCGTTGCTTGTTCTTGTCTTTGAAAAAATCAACAGCCATGCTCATAACCCTGAAAGTAATCCCATGCACTAACCAGGACCCACAAGAAACCTCTGTGTGTCCCGGGCTGCACTTATGACATGAGTGGGTAAGTAAGCCCTCTGTTATCCTCTGAGGTAAAGTTATAGGCAATAGGCTTTTCTTGCAGTGTCAGAGGTTCTCCTGCTACGAAATGTGTATTGGGATAATATTTGTTTGTGGGAGACTTGTTTTTAGATTAATTTAACTGGTCTGCCCTGCCAAAGGATTTGTTGTGTACATTTTCGATTACATATGGGCATCCACTATAGGTCCAGGAGGAACGGTTCCATGCAATATTTATGAGATATCCACAGAAAGTATATTTACATTAAATTAACCTAAATGGCAACATTTTACATAGTACTAGCCAGACATTCGGACATGAATCTAGTCTCCTAGGTGTGCGTTCAGCACTCTACCAATCTGAAAATATTTATATTTAAATAAGTCACCCCGGAACAAACACGTCCGAATTTTCTAGAATGCCCTGCGTTACTTACATAGGAACTTGCTGAGAGTCCCATTAAATATTTGGTGGGCTCTAGGATAATGCAGATTGATCTTTGACAATTTCACATGGAATATTACAACCTTATCTGAGTGTCATTTAAGATCTCTTTAACCTAAATAAGCAGTGTTTGGCAGCTGTGTAATATTCTACTTGGGTGAGGATCTCCCACCAAAAACCTTTCAGTGAGAAAAGCAATTGTTGTAGAAACGATTAAATTAGCTCCTCTTTACAAACTGATAATGCCAAGAAACATCCCTTAACTAAGATGTGGGCTGTGAGAGCTGTGAGAGCTGTGTGGGCTGTGAGAGCTGTGTGGGCTGTGAGAGCTGTGTGGGCTGTGTGGGCTGTGAGAGCTGTGTGGGCTGTGAGAGCTGGGTGGGCTGTGAGAGCTGTGTGGGCTGCGAGAGCTGTGTGGGCTGTGAGAGCTGTGTGGGCTGTGAGAGCTGTGTGGGCTGTGAGAGCTGTGTGGGCTGTGAGAGCTGTGTGGGCAGTGTGGGCTGTGTGGGCTGTGAAAGCTGTGTGAGCTGTGAGAGCTGTGTGGGCTGAGAGAGCTGTTGGCAATGTAAATAACAATGCCATTTATTTATAAGTAAAAAAAAAAAAAAGAAATGTCATGAGCAATGCCAATAGCTCTAACTTTTCCAAAGGCGAAACCGTTGCATTGTAAATGCTTGTTTCTGCTTACTTTCATGCTTCCGGGATAGGTGACATCGTTCCTTCTGGTAGCTTTATCCTGAGAGCAACCGGACCTGCTTTATCTGCAGTGAGCCAACTTCGTGGCCAAGAGCGGGCCACTAAACATCCAACAAAAGCTGCTAATCAAGTGAAGTGCCGCACACGATGTTCCTTTCACCATACTTTATTCAGGAGGCTGCAGAGAAAACAGCGCACTTCATCCAGCATTGTGATTAAAAAAGCCCATTTCGCCAAACGCGTTTCCGGAGTAAGTCTCCCTTTGTCACTGGCAGGCATGTGGAAAACAGGACCAGCTGCTTTGCATTTTTCTCTGCAGCCTCCTGAATAAAGTATGGTGAAAGGAACATCGTGTGCGGCACTTCACTTGCCTACACCATGCCTACACCAAGATTAGAACTTGGGCTGTAGGTTCCCAAGTTAAATAAATAAGAAGATTAGTTTATGTCAATAGTATAAATTATTTTGGCATTAGGATGTACAACACAGGCGCCTGTGGGCAATGAACTTACTACCTGTTCTATACTTCTATTGTACAAACAGAAAAAGGTACTATATAATAATTGGTAAAATATAATTCTAGAAAAATGCACATAATTTCCAACTATTGTCCTTGAATTCATAAGTATCTTCCTAAAGGAGGACAACTGGGAAGTAAGAAGACATTTGGAGGGCTTTAAGTACAATCTCTACTATTATTCATTTCCTGCTCCTACACTAAACTCGCGCAAATAAAATAAAAAAACGAAGGAATAAGAATAAGCGTAGAAGATGGATAGAGCTCAATTGGTTTTTCCAATGCTCTCCCAGTTTCTTCAACTGAGCTGGAGAAAAGCACATTACAACTTTTCCTCTCAAGGGAGAAAGAAGGAGAAGCATATAGTTTTAAAAAGTGAACATTTTTATGGAATAACTTGCTCTGAATCATCAGTAAAGTATTAATGAAAAACCTGTTCTACAACAAGCAAATCTGATACAATAAACTACTATAAAAGACAATCCATAAACCAAACTGGTTACAAAAGAAAATTCTTAATAGGTGATTCCCCTCCAAGGACAACTCAATCCAACATTAACTTTTTTACTAGCCCTAATCATATTTATCTTCTTTTTCCAACACTATTAGACAAACAAGTACCAAGTCTTTTTCCCTATCCCTACCACATTCCCGATTAACCCTAAACCCTAATTCTAGTGTTAACCCATTCTCTAACCCGTGACCTATTACCATCACCCAATATCAGATGCTCATAAAAGAGTTGATCCAATTCTTACTTTTTTTTTTAAACAAATGTTTACTATTCACTGTTCTCAATATTGTTTACTTTGGGAATTCACTGTAGACGGATATTCTGCTATGGTATTCTGACATGATATAGGGCCTGCGTTAGAGTTAATGGTTGGGATACTCCATCCCAAACGTGCTGGGTTTCCCATCCACACTATTACAACTGTATCATAGCTTATGCCACTTGTAATAAGGTGGATGGAATATCTATCACGTTTGTGATGGAGTGCCTGTCTGCCATACCCTAAATGAGGACCATAGCCTCTAAATGAGGCCCATAGCCTCGTCAATCCATGATAATTGCTCTCATTGGTAAACTGGAAGGGCAGTTGGTCAAATCCGAAGCGTCAAAGGTTCAGGGATGCACATGTCTGATCTTCAAGTGATGCTGATACAAAGAATAAACCTGAACACAGACACCTCTAGAGAATGCACTTCTAAGATGAGTGCGCCACCCCACACCATGAAGTTATATCCTTAATTGGTGGCAAGCTGGATGGAGTACTTCATGCAGCGCAGTAAAAATGTAGGGGGTGCGCAGAAATAAATTACTGCGGCATGAGCTTTAGGAATCGGCAATTAAAAAGGAATCAGAAAGCAGATTAAAAGAACAGCTGGAAACTTTAACCGAATGAGCCCAGCGTTTGACCATAATCGGGAGAATGCAGTGGGCCAGCTAAAAGAAGAGGTAGGTTTATTGATGTGTTTCTGAATGCAAAGCAAACAACGTAGGAAAAAGAATTAACCCGTAAAACCTGTGTATCTTTCCTACAAGCACAGGAATATTTAGGACATGGCCCTTTTAAGTACCCAAATGTGGTCTGAGGTGTATGAGAAGCTATAAATGTTCCCTTACAAAGCACCCTCCACGGGGGGGCAGGCAGGTCTTACTTACCCTGTGTATCTGTCCTGCAGGGAGCTGACCACAAGTTATTACCTGGGATTTAAATGTACATTATCGAACTCCTATTTTACACGCCGTTTTAGGAACTGGGTTAAAGAGTTAAAAAAAAAATAATACATGTCGTTTTTTTCATAGGAGGTCCAAAAACCCACACAGTCAGCACCTGATGAACAGCTCCAAAGCAGTGCATCTACTCTCGCAGGCTGTATATTCAGAATACGAGGGGAACACCTAGCAATGGCATGAGGCGCGAGAGTAACCACCATCAGCTTAGATTCCGACCAAGAGAGAATGGACCAGCTAGAAGGGGAAAAAGACATTGATGAGATTATGGTTTTGCCACTTGCTTTTTTTATTCAACTACCGTTTGTGACAAACATGGGCCAGCTGCCCCACCACAGGGCTTACTGCATTTATGGTGGGGTGGCCGATAGAGCTGTAGCTCAGGCCCAGTTTAAAAAGGGACCCATTGCAGGGTCAGGTCAATGAAAATGATTCAATTTACATGATGTCTACAGACCCCCCCTTGTCCCCAGACCCTCTCAGCGACTTAATCGCCAACCTCGCCAGCACCCACCTCCACGGACTACATCCTCCTCAGGGACCTGAACTTCCACCTCGGAAACAACAACAACACCAACACCGCCACCCTGATCGACAACCTCACCAACCTCGGCCTCCGACAACTCGTCACCGAACCCACCCACGCCGCCGGCCACACGCTCGACCCGGTCTACTCCACAGGCACCCATGTCACCTTCAACCACATCGCCGAACTCCACTGGACCAACCACCACTGCATTCACTTCACCTTCAAGAAACCAACCACTGAAGAGGGGAGCTACGCTAGCAAGCAAGATGGCCGCTTAAGCTCCCGGCTCCGCCGACCTCCGCCAGCAGCTCGTATATCCTGCAAGTTATCCTGATTTCACACCGGACTCCCGTATGTGTGAGGAGTAGCTGACTCTGAAGGCGCAATCCTGAATTTTTTATCATACCGGGTGACAGAGATAAGCCGTGTTTCATTCTTGGCCTACCCCGGAGCCTCGATTTCCAACCCATCCGGGCTGGAATTGAACAACATCGGCTGGAGCCTTGGGCTTTGTCCGGTCTCCCGAACGGAGATATAATCTCCCTGGTTTTTGACTGCGATTTCGTATCCTGCCTGCAACACACACGCTACGGCGTGTCACATCGTTTGCTGGCCCCGTATCCGACGCCTGGAGACACAGTAAGCTTGCCGTGGGGGTGCGGACGGGAGCCCTGATCAGCGGCGAAGGAGCAACATCGTGAGGTGAGAGCGCCCGTTGTTGGTGTCCGCTCCAGATTTGCTTGCTATCCTGGAGAAGCCGGCCTCCGGGGGTTTGCATCATGATCTGTTGCTTGCGGAAGGAGATGGAGGGGACAAAAGACACGCCACCGCTGCACGCCGTAATGGCGGCCATTAGAGCGCTCCACTCACAGATCATCGTCAACTACCGGGCACTGTCTGTAACAATGGACGACCTTCGCTGGAGACCGGACAGTGGCTTTTTGCCATCATCGCAGCCAGCGGTGCTATCACCGGAACATCGTATATCCGACTTCGAGGTCCCTGTGCAGGAGCCGGATTCCTTTGGTGCTGCGGATTCCTATAATACAGATCGTGCGCCCGTGAACATTGTCAGCGTTCCCTGCTTGAGCCCTATCTCCCCGAACATCATTATGTACAACCTTGACTGCCTCAACAAGATCACCTGTGACTATTGGAGAGTTTTATCATCCTGCCACGCTTTTCCTCGCTTGCTTTGTGTAGACTGTGAACTTTTATCCTTTAATTGGCTGACTTGCATTTCCATGAAAGCTTTACCACTCTCACTGCTGCTGTGGCCTGGGTTACAATTACTCCAGTGAACACTCGTACTGGCCAGGGTTAACTTGTGGGGCTTTTCAGGACACGGGACAATAATGTAATCGGTTGCTGGGATTGTGACCTGTGAACTGCGGGAGTCGGGTGGTATGTTTGGTACTTCCTTGGATTGATTGTGTATTTCGCTGCCCTTTCTTTTGAATTTGGTTCCGGGGGGTTGCATCTGGTGGGGGGGAGGGGAGTCCGGGAGTGTGTGTTTTTGTTTCTCCTCCTCCGTTGCTTTCTTCTTTTAGGGATACTTCTGGGCAACAGGCACACTGCTAGTGGGTTAGGCCGTAGCCATTGCAGGGTGGTTTGTTATTTTGCCTTTGTTTTGTTCTATGGCCCCTTTTTCTTCTCTTTTCTCTTTTGGGTATTCCTCTGGGCGACAGGCTAGTGGGGTAGGCCGTAGCCATTGCAGGGCAGCAGGGTGGGGGGTGTGAGGGGGGGTTTGTTATTTTGGCTTTGTTGTGTTCTATGGCCCCTTTTCTTTTTCTTTTTCTCGCAGGGTCCGGTCGCGATAACTTTCGGTTTCATCCTGATGTATACGAGTGGGCGCGGTATGGAGTGGGTGGCTGTGATGATAGATAGGTAGCTTAGTTCTTTACCCTTAGTGAAGTTAATGGCGCTTGCGTTTTTACTGTTGGCCTATTTTGATCCACGACTGCTTTTAACACCTACCCGCATATTTTATACCTCCGAATGTGTAGCTCCGGCTATCCTGTATTTTCTTCTTTATCTCGTTTTGGGTGGGGGATTAAATATAAAATGAAACCTTATTCATATCCTTGATTCGAAATGTTTCCAATACATCGTCTATCCTTTACCGCTGCCGGACCCATGGGTTGTCGGCTGAAGAGCTGTGTTATTGGCATTACTGATCCGTGTTACATGCATGTGGTACCGGCCCCTGCCGCTGCAGGGTTACTTTTGTATCTTGTGTTGAACGATATAATAAAGGTTTTCACAAAAAGAAACCAACCACTCACCACCGCACTCAACAGCTGTCTCTCCGCTGCTGGAGCAAAATCACCAGAGACCAGCTGACCCCCACCATCGCCCAGGTCCCACCCACCAACTCCTCCGACCCAGATGCCGCAGCTTCAGACAGTGGATCGATGACTGTGCCAACACTCTCGCCCCACTCAAGAAACCCTCCATCAACCACCCCAGCAAGAAAGCCACCTGGCTCAAACGCACATGCCGGAAACTGGAGAAGAAATGGCTCCACGACCACACACCAGACAGCCACGCAGCCCACAAGGAAGCCATCCACAAACATCACCACCTCAAGACAGCCAAGAGATCCTCCTTAAAAGCCCGCCTGGACAACAACGCACACGACAGCAAAGAGCTTTTCAGCATAGTGAAGGAACTCTCCAACCCCAGCGCAAACACCGACATCCCGCCCTCGCAGGATCTGTGGGACTCACTGGCCACCTTCTTCCATCGCAAGACATCCACGACAGCTTCAACACCTCGCTTCGCCCTGAACACGACAGCCCCCACCCCAAACACCACCTACACCAACCAGCCAACCTCCTGGTCCTGCATCAACGACGACAAGACACGCAAGATCATGAACTCCATCCACTGAGGATCTCCGTCAGACCCCAGCCAACACCACGTCTTCAACAAAACAGACGCAACCATCGCACCCAAACTACGGAAGGTCATCAACATCTCCTTGGACACAGCTACATTCCCGGAAAGCTGGAAGCACGCTGAAATCATCGCCCTCCTCAAGAAGCCCAAGGTGGACCCCAAGAACGTCCGGCCCATCTTCCTGCTCCCGTTCCCGGTGAAGGTCATCGAGAAAATCGCCAACCTGCAGCTGACCCACCACCTCGAGGACAACAACATCCTAGACTCATCCCAGTCTGGATTCAGACAAAACCACAGCACCGAGACAGCCCTCAGGCGCCAACTAGACACCGACGAAACATCAGTCCTCATCCTCCTGGACCGGTCAACCGCCTTCGACACGGTCTGCCACCGCACACTAAGAACACGCCTCCAAGAAGCCGGAATCCAGGAGAAGGCCCTGGACTGGACCACATCCTTCCTCTCCGGCAGAACCCAGACAGTCCGCCTCCCACCCTTCTGATACGAAGCCACTGACATCATCTGTGGCGTACCACAGGACTCATCCCTCAGCCCGACCCTGTTCAACATCTACATGCCCCCCCTCGCACAAGTGGCCTGCCAGCACGACCTGAACATCATCTCCTACGCCGACGACACCCAGCTAATCCTCTCCCTCACCAAGAATCCTCTCACCGCCCAAACCCACCTCCACGAGGGAATGAAGGCCGTCGCCGAATGGATGAGAAGCAGCCGCCTGAAACTGAACTCGGACAAGATGGAAGTCTTCATCCTCTGCACCACCCCCTCTGCCTGGAACGACTCCTGGTGGCCGACCTCACTGGGAACAGCACCAACTCCAACGGACCACGCACGCAACCTAGGATTCATCTTCGACTCCTCCCTCTCCATGTCAAAGCAGGTCAACGCCATCTCCTCCTCATGCTACAACACCCTCCGCATGCTTCACAGGATCTACAAGTGGATCCCGATCGAAACCAGAAGAACGGTGGCCCAATCCCTTGTCAGCAGCAGACTGGACTAAGGCAACACACTCTATGCAGGAATCCCTGCCAAACTCCTACAACGGCTGCAACGCATCCAGAAAACCTCCACCCGCATGATCCTCAACATCCCTCGACGCAGAGACATCACCCCCCACCTGAGAGACCTGCACTGCCTCCCCGTCAACAAAAGGATCACCTTCAAGTTCTTCACCCACGCACACAAAGCACTCCACAACACCGGACCAGCCTACCTGAACACCAGACTCAACTTCTAAACCCCCGCCCGCCAGTTCCGCTCCGCCAACCTCGCCCTCGTCCCACGCATCCAACGAACAACCTCTGGCAGCAGATCCTTCTCCTTCCTCGCCGCCAAGACCTGGAACACCCTCCCTACCCACCTGCGGCAGACCCAAGACCTGCTCACCTCCAGAAGGCTCCTCAAGACCTGGCTCTTCGAGCAGTAACAGCACCCCGCCCTCCCCTCCCCCCACAGCGCCTTGAGACCCTCACGGGTAAGTAGTGCGCTTTATAAGTTCACTGATTGATTGATTGAAGTGGGTCAATGCAAAGGCTTCACAGGGGGACCAAGCACAGCTCATTTCTTCCACTTGTGAGCAAGAAGGTTTACATTCCAGCTCCTGGGGAGCCCCTCACACGTCCACGGCCCCCATACATGTGACAATGGCTTTAGACCTACCCGGCCTGCAAGAGGAACTTGGCTAAATCTGTTTGACAGCGTTTGAAATAAAACGATGTTTAGCCTCCACCTAGCGCAGCCCTGGAGCAAGGACTGAAGGATACAGTATAAACCCGAGTGCCAATAATAGGCCCAAAAAAACTAAGGTCTGTTGGGACAGAAGAAACCGTGGTAGACAGAGAAGGGGCTCACCGTGCCACATTCTCTCCTTGCACGCGCTCGTCTGCGGCACCTCTTCCTACACCTCTCCCTGCACCTCACATCCGCACTCCACCTCACTCTCTCTTCTCAAAGGACGCTTCCGGATTTCTATTTATACACAGCGTCAGATCATCGGTTAACAGACACGGGTCCCTCGTGGGTCCCGTGCCTGGTGTCAAGAGGACAAACCTACGCGCAGTTCGAGGTTTCCTGGGGAGCAGTGTCACTGCGAGGCTCGGCGAGCCCTTCAATGCCCCCAGCTCCATCCAAGACCGAGATAAGCCGAAGAGACGAAGGCGGGCCTGGGCCTTGGGAAGCCCCAGTGTGAGCAGTGCAGAGGGCCTGCACCGCTCCATTCATCCTTCTTCCCGAGCAGGCCTGGAAAGTAAAGAGGACAAAAGTGGCGAGCTCAAAGGCTGGAGGCAGTTAACCCAGAATAGGTAACCTATTATGGATTTACGAAGAGACCACATCATATTAGCACCAATGTACAGCAGTGGCAACAAACAAAACAACTCATCACTGTTCACAGGCCTTACCGGTGCCAAATAATACATGAAAGAATCACACATAGCAGCTCTACACCCAAAACAGGTGCTGTGATCCAACAAACACGGGTCACCACAAAATAACCCATACCTGAGGTAGATTACTGCAGGAGATGGGGTGGTTCCACAGTAACCAGTACCAATCGAGAAACGTGCTAAGGCTGTTGTTCCGTCACACGTGCAACGGTAATATTATGAACACACTATGATTCTCCTATGGACCTATTCACTGCCGCATCAATGGTGGCCTTGCCGATCGTCAGCTGCTCTGCATCAAGAGGTAAACATTACAAAGTACATCCACAGGATGGCCCCATGTCGGTGTGGGAAGGTAGGGGGGTGAGGTAGGAACGTGGGGAAGTGGACAGGAAAATCAGGCAGCTGGCCGCCAAGGAGGCATTCGGTAACATCTGTTCCTGGAGGTGGTGCAGCATTCAACCTTAGTAAGACTTTGTATAATTTAAGAGACTAGAGCAATGACTCTCACCTGTGCAACATGCATCACAACCGAGTGAGCAGTCCGTGCTCTTCACCTCAAGGCTTTTCATCGGCGAGGAGACAAATATTTTTGGAGCATATCCGTATACACTGCAATCTCCTCTCCCATCAGTAAAACTAGCATTGGCAAAGCCACTGGGTTTCGGTAATGCAAGAGCTATTGACGTTGTCAATGTCTTTTAGTAATGTTGTATAGCAGCGTCATAGCACGTTTGCACAGACTCTTAGCCAGGTTGATTTGAACAGCAGCCAGGCTGCTAACCACATGGCTAAAAGACTTGGACAAAGCCAGTAGCTCTCAGGATGCTGAGGCCTGCTGGCTTTGCCACATCCCCACTTACCATGGTAACAGCCTCCCACCAAACAGCATCTCGTCATTCATAACGGATACAAAACTGCTTATAATGCACCCTTCAGCCTAGATGATTTCTAAAGCAAATGCACATGTTGTTCCATCAATGCATTGGGGCCCTGCCACTACCCTTGTTTCAACATAGTATAACGGAGAGCAGATGCAACAGTACAGGTGGTACTTCGTGACCAAGGTGTGAGGCTAAGTCTGTAAAAATGGGTCTCCACTAGTGACATTGGTGTATGGGAGATGGAGTGGGAACACAAGCACTCACACGGAGTGCTTAAACAACAAAAAAAAGTAGCTCGAAAAATAGGAGTAGCAGATGGACACAATTATCAGGTCCATGCTTCAGGGGAGGGCCAAACACAAGGAGATGACTTGACAGGCATGCCTTTACAAACCAGAATGAAGGAAATTATAACGACTTAGAAACAAACCAATGATAAAGCTATGGGCGGGCTGTAAACCCACTGTGTGTAAAAAAAAAATGTCTCGAAGATACACTGCTTGTGGTGTTTAGCCGAGACCTAAAAATACCCATCATAAACACCGACATGAACAGCCTGAAGCAATAAAAGACACCGCAGGACTTGTAAACTGTAGTTGTATTATGCCTAAAACTCACCTCAAAGAGCGCTAGCCCATTCACTTTTTATTGATATTTACTTTCCATCATCAGGGACTTTGACAATTCTTAGCCGTGACATGATGTGTTTCTACACGGCACTGATCCAATGGTCTTTTATCGTATTACCATCGAGTTTTGTAAAAGAAAATACTGCCAAAAGACATACAAAAACATTGCTCAGTGGTACTGGCAATCTATACAACGCTTAAACATAGCCAGTAACTGGGCAATGATTTTTAGTGATACGGGCATACAAAAAAAATCTTCCCCGTAGCATTAAAGCAAAACCTACAGTTGTAAACTGCACTAAAGTGCCCTTTCCTGCCTCCTGTTGGTAATGTCGTAAGGCAGCCTTAGCTCACCTTAAGGAAGCGCCGGTCCAGCAACAAACACAAGGTACCACAGATGATCTATACACCGCACTGTACTTCGGAAAGGTAGACATCTATCGGTTGACTGCACCCCAGAATCTAGGCCCGAGCTTAAGCTGCAAGTAGGTGCATTTTTAATAAGAGTCACTCACTTCCGGCTTCAGAGAATCTAAACAGAAGCTCAGAACAATGCTACCGTAACCTAAAGATTTGAGAGAGTAATCGTTTAAATGCTACAAATTACTCAAACAAGCAGTTGAAATTAATTATGTGAACGCACCTTCGATTTCACAACACAAAACCAAACATTTTAAGGTGTGCTTATGGGCCATGAGCTTGGCTAACCTGACCAGTATTCACTACTATTTACCCTGTTGAAAAGTAGACAACAGCACCAGGTACATATAAATTCATATGGGCACATACGTTGTCAACTTATTTACTACATGATTGGCCATAAGCCTTTTTATTTATGATGCTTAAAGTAAAAGCATATACATCACACAATAATAGCTCTGTCTTCTGGTCGTCATTGTGAATAAAGTGATACAGCGTTCTGATGTCATTCTGAGCTTTTGCTGTAAATTAATGAATGTGAAAATGAGGTGTTAGTCTATTACATGGGGCATGCCTGCAGCCTTTGAAAATATCTTGTTTTGTGGGAAATCCATTTATAAAAGAGATTAGGCCTGCATGCATACAACAAGATGCGCATTGCAGATGAGTGTTTCCTTATTATATTTCATTATACATTCATGACGTCTTTTTTTGTCAGTCACCACTAGGGCGGAAACCCTGTTTTTCAAAATGGAATGGTTTTCCAAGAAAAAGACGAATTTATGTCCTAACCTTTCAAATACACTCAAAGAAAAATATGGGTGTTTCGAATGCCCCCTATTGATAAGACAGGAGATGGGAGGGATGTGGAACAGCCCGGCGCCCCTGCATGACTGCACTGTTGCATTGGACTCAAGGCTGGGGAAGGCAGGAAATGCTTGGCTGCGCCTGTAAGGGAATCCTCTAGCACTCATCACGTTACAGGGCCATGTAGACAAACTGCGAAATTAAAGTGCTCCAGTGACAAGAGAAAGGGTTCTTGAGGCACATGGGGAAGAACATCTACTCCAGACCAGAAAGGTGAGCTTCTGGCAAAGGAGCGTCCATCAGGCAGCACCAGTCACATGATAAAAACACAAACCTTAGGCCAAGCCGTAGGATACACTTACCACCTTGTTGGACCTGGCCCTTACTGCAAGCTCACCCCAGAATTTTACCTTTCTTTCCTGAAACAGTTTTTGCTGGCTTTTAGGACTCTGTGCACTTTGCCCCTGCTAATTAGTAGTAACGTGCTTGTACTCTCCCTCTTAAAAATTGTAAAATTGGCCTACACCCGATTGGTACACTTAATTTACTTACAAATCCCTAGTATATGGTACTACATGTTCCCAAGGTCTGTACATTAAATGCTTCTAGAGGGCTGCAGGACTCATTGTGCCACCCACTAAAGTAGCACTGCCTCATGTTTCAGCCCTTCCTCTGCAGGCTTTGGTGCAGTTTTAAACAGCCATTTCACCAGGCCTATACTTTAATTTTTAATACATACAAGTCACCCCTAAGGTAGGCCAGAAAGACTCAGAGCAGAGTGCATGGTATTTAAAATATAGGACATCTGTATTCAAGTTTTACATGTCCTGACAGTGAAAACTCCTAAAGTAATTCCACTGTTGTAAGGCTACCTCTCCCATAGACTAACACCACGGTGCCTTATTACACTCTAGTGATAACTTCAGTTTGGAGAGAGAGTACTGCTGCTTATACTGATTTGAATTGTAATTTAAAATGTTATATTATGTTTATAAAACTTATATAGCGCACAAATATCACAGGTCTCTTGGCGATTACTACCGGATATGAAAACATGTTGCAACTGATTGTTAAAATGAGAAAGTAAACCTCTTCCGAAAGCTTGTTCAAATAAGAAAGTTTTCAATCTCTTCTGAAAAGGGAGGAGAGCAGTTTCTCTCCTCAGACTTTCAGTCCGCTCCAGATCTGTGGTATCAAAACTAAAAATTCCTGAGCGCCCAAAGTTGTTGTATTAAAGCGTGGGCAAGTCGAAAAGATCGCCTCAGTAGTGTAGATGGCGTTCAGGTGAAGGACAGCGGTCAGAGTGGCGGACTCTAGAGAACGGAGTTCACGGTTCTATCTCAGGCAGCAGCTCAGCACCGCATCATGTGACTATGGGCAATAGCTCACTTAACCTACCTGATAGCCCCTACCTCATTGAAACCCTTAAGGGGGTGGGTATATTCGCTCTTTACAAAACAGAAAATGTTACAGCTGTGATTTCCGACACCCTAGATTTGAAAAAGGATGATGTTACAGCACAAACAGCTAGATTCATCAAAGTCCCGTTTTGCGAGTCAGTAATAGCGATTAAGGAATCGCTATTACAGACTCGCAAAACGGGATTCATGTACAAATCGCAATTTATTTTGCGATTCCTACTGCTTCCTCATTTGCGATTAGCTAATTGCAAATAAGGAATAACTCCCCATTCCTTCCTATGGGTCTTAAGGCCCATAGGAATGAATGGGAAGACATCAATGTGCGAATCGCTATTAGCGATTTGCATTTTGAGTTTGCGATTTCAAGGGTGCAGGGGTGTCCAAAGGACACCCTGTAGCACCCCTGAAATGTAAATGTAGACTGATGTTGCGCATACACATGTCCAAAGGACGTGTGTTTGTAACATACAACTTTGAAAAATGCACTAACGTGCTTTTTTCAAACTTTTCGCTATTTACCACGAAGTCAGACTTCGCAGTAAATAGCGGCCAAAAATAGCGATTTCGCAATTCAAAAATGGTTCATGAATTGCATTTAAGGAATCTCAAATAGAGATTCCTTAAATGCAATTCCTCGCAATGTAGCGATTTCGCAATTTGCGATTTTTGCATTTGAGATGATGAATCCCAAATGCAAAAATTGCGCTCGCAAAGGGCCAGATTCTCAGAATCTGGCCCTTTGCGAGTCGATTTTTCAATGATGAATCTGGCTGATAGTGCCTTAGGCATTTCTCAATATAGGCTGGTACCATGCCATGTAACGTCTTGTGTGCAATGCACAGGTCTTCGAACATGGCCCTCTGTTTGACTGGCAGCAAAAGCAATTGTTGTAGCAGTGGCATAGCTTGCGCTCGTCTTGGTTGCTTGAATTGTCTGGCTGCCTCATGCATAACCACCTGGAGCTTGCCTAACAACTTATAGGAGAGGCTGATGTACAAAGTATTGTCACAATCCAACTATGACATCAATGCAGCCACCAATGTTCGCATAGTTGTGAAAGAAACAATTGGAGCCAATTTCCTGAGCTTCCTCAGGAGACCTGTACAGTTCCCACACAGTCACCCCGCTTAGATATCGACAGGTTACTATCCAATTTGATACTAGGACCTTTGACTACAGGCACTGAGTCTGGACAGGACCTAACTCCCAGGCAAAAACCATCCATCCATCCATAGATTCCCCTTCATAGTGATGGCCAGAACCTTGGTCTTGTCTGGATTTAAGGTCAGAGAGTTCACAGTCATCCAGTTCATAGTGAACTGCAGAATATTCTGCATGTTCAACTGTGCCTGTATGGAACTCTCAATCCGTAAGAACAGCTTGGTTTCATCTGCATAATTAAACAGTTGGCAATCCAACTGTGCTAATGCTGCAATCAAATGATTTAAATAAATATTGACAACGCGGATCACTGAGGGACCCCAAAGGAGAGCACCCTTTCTATGGAAACAAGAGCACCCATTTGCACCCTTTGTGACGGGTTGTTCAACAATGAAGACATCCACCAAAGTGCGAATCCAGCACGCCATTAGCCGGTGCACGGTCCACTGTTTCAAATGCTGCCGTAAGGTCCAGCAAGACCAACACAGAGGCATAGCAAATCTAAGTTCATCCAGTTCAGAGAGCATCAAGACTCAGTACTATGATGGGCCCGAAAACCTCATTGGCGAGTATGGAGCAGTTGTTGATGTTAATTACATTCTGTAATGGTCTTGTTTACACACCGCTTCTAGATTTTATCTGGAAATGGTAGCAGGGACACAGGGTGACAATTCTTTAGATTTTTAGCCTTCTTAAGTCTCAGAGGCACTTTTCCTGATGCCAGTGAGGCATTCAGGAGGGACAGGGACTCACCCACGCGGCGAGAAAACCATTTCAAACACCTTGGGAGGACAAGGGTCTTCCGGTGAGCATGATTTAACAGCAGCCATGGACAAGACCTCTAGATCCAACAATGGTAATGCTGATAACTTGTTATATGTTAAATTAATTTTATAATGCGCACAGCTACCCAAAAGGGTTTCCCAGCGCAAGCCTGGAGGAACCATGAATTTATGAAAAGTGAAGGTTATTTATTAAACAGCCAGGTTTTTAGTAATTTACGAAAATTAGAGTACAGTGTTTCTTTACGGATCATAGTGGGGAGAGAATTCCACAAGAGTGGACCGAGATAAGAAAAGGAACGGCCACCCATTCTTGTAAGTTTGATCCTAGGAATCACAAATTTTTCTTGAGTCGAGTAACGTAACAGACGGGAAGGCTGATAGGGGCGGACAAGGTTTTGTAGGTATTGAGGAGCAGTGCCATTCTTGATCTCTAACATATAGTTCAGAGCTTTAAATTGCGTCAGATTTTCCACTCTGAGCCAATGCAGATCTCTCAAAGTATTAGAAGTGGAGGACATTCTAGGGATTCTACAAAGCAGTCTCACGTCAGAGTTCTGCACCACCTGGAGCTTACGTAGCACATCCCTATTGGCTCCCAAAAAAATGATGTTCCCATAGTCCAGTCTGGATGTTACAAGTGCCTGGACTACAGTCTTTTGGGTAGCATTCGGGAGCATCCAGATGATGTTCTTAAACCATTTTAAGATGGTGAAGCAGGTGGATGCAGTTTTTACCGCATGCTGTCCCATCGATAATTTACTGTCAATGATGAATCCCAGATTGCGGACTTGAGTGGTGGCCAAGGGTAAAGACCCCATTACAGTGGGCCAATGTTTGGGACCCCAGAGGTCTGCATTTTTCCCAAGAATAAGGACCTCCGTTTTTTTCCCCGTTGAGCTTGAGTAGGTTGGATTGCATCCAAGATGCAATATTACTCAAGCCCAATTGAAGGGATGAAAGTCCAGGTAGCTTTTCCGCAGAAAGGGAAAAAATTATTTGGGTGTCATTGGCATAGGAAAAAAGCAACAACCCGCCCCTTCTGCAATTGCTGCCAAAGGTTGTACATATATATTGAACAGGAGAGGACTTAAAATAGACCCCTGCGGTACCCCATACGGAAGGGAGAAGACAGAGGTAGCCCTGGCTGAAAAGGTTTGAAAGGTCCGCTTAGATAAGAAAGAAGATAGCCAACCAAGTGCTGTCCCTGTAATGTCAAGAGACTGTAAGGATTTAATAAAAACTGTATGAGAAACCGTATCAAATGCGGCACTTAGATCTAATAATATGAGGGCCACTGTTTTACCTGCATATAAACGTTGTCGTAACATTTCGGTAACACCAAGGAGAGTTGTCTCGATTGAAAAACCGGCTCTAAAGTCAGACTGAAAGGGATGCAAGAAATTAGAGGATTCAATCAACTGTTAGTTGTGAATTTTCATGTATTTCCAAAATTTTCAACAAAGGGAGGACCATGGCGTGTTTCCAATCAGGCGGCACCATGGCCTTTTTGAAGCGAGGCGTTAAGTAGTCCCATAACAATTTTTAAGGATGGCTGTTCAAGTTGTAAGAGTACAGAAGCAGGGAGAAGATCACAGGGCGAACCAGATTTAAAGCTGCTTAAGATTTTTTTTTAAAGAGTTGATGTTAAAGGGTGCCCACTTTTCCAGATTAGTAAGAGCTTCAGCAGCAGCAGTAGGCTCGGGAGGGAGAGTTGACTGAGTATGAGCCATTGAACTGGTTTTATTCAATGTCAAATATATTTGCTTTACTTTATTTATAAAACATTTTGCAAGGGTGTTGCATTGCAGTTCATCCAAAACAGGAGAGCTGGGCTTCATGTCCGAGCCCGCTAATTTCTTGACCATAGTAAACCGAGTGTGTGAGCAATTCTGTGCCTTTGAAAAAGTGGAGGAAACATGTTCCGCTCGGGCTAATTTACATAAAGCTTGATCTTTTTTTAAAGCAGTTTTACATGTAATTTTAGATTCTGAGGAATAATCTTTTCTCCAGAACCTTTCCAGGGCTTCACATTTACTTTTTTCGATTTTTAATTGTTCTGTAAACCAAGGAGCAGGAGGACGATGATTGTCTTCCACACTCCGTAAAAAAATTGAACAATCATTGGTAGCATAAGAAATCAAGTTGTAACTAGTTTCCAAAGATGACAGCGATCATAAGTCAATACTAGGGGCCTTATCTGACAGGATTCGGTTAAAAGCTTCCCTATCCAGTTTTCCCCAGTTTCTGGATTGCTGGTTGTGTTCCAGGTTTCGGTGTAACCAAGTTCAATGGAGATGTACAATAAAACTTAACAGCAAAATGATCTGACCAACATAGGGGAAGAGCGGGCGGACAGTTGATGTGAGAAGTTAGAAAATATGGGATCTAATAAGTGGCAAGCTATATGCATTAGGCCACTATTACAGAGTGGTAGATTCATTGCAGACATGTCCGCGATCAATGCACTGCTCGTAGTACATTCATTATTATCAAGATAGAGATTTAAGTCACCCAAAATGGTAAAATTAGCCATTTTGAGTAAATACGGAGCAATCAAATCTAGGTGTGATGACGCCCAGAGACCAGCCGGTCCTGGGGGTCGATAGATCAGCACACCAGAAAGAGTAAACTGAGCAGTCAGAGTAAGTTTGAAGAGAGCTGCCTCGTAGTCAGCAAGAGGGATATCCTCAAACTTGCAGAGATAATTTTTTTAAATGAATGCAATGCCTCCACCTACCCTAGTGTTTCTATCTTTTCTGACTATGGTATAATTGGCAGGTAAAACCGTGGCCACATCAAGTCCTGAGCTTGTGTGTGGCCAAGTTTCTGTTAAAAAAATTGCATCAGGTTGTTCACTGCTTAATAAGTTAAAAATGTCCTCCTTATGTTTTGGGAGGGATTGACAAATAATATTCCAAAAGTTAAAAACTTTATTAAGAGGAGGGCCATCATTTAGCTGAAGGGGGAAGTACTGTGTAAAATGGATCTACTAGATTAATTAGAGAGGTTAGTGCAAAAAGTGTAATTGCAGTAAGAGCAAATAGTAGTATCCCCTATGGGACAGAGTAGGCTACAATCAGTAAGGTTCTTACCACGAAAACTCTGCAGTAGATCAAAGGAATATTGGATTAAGTGTACCGGGAGAGCTCAAATTTGGGCATAATTCATGGCCCTTGGTCCCGGTCGGATTCGGCGTGCCCGCTGCACGCGTCCGGGCCATGACCATTAAATAAAGGCAGTGGGCGGACGGCATGCAAAGAGTGGAGAGCTGACCGCAATCAGCGTGTGGGGAGGCCAAAATGGCCGCCAGAGACGCAATGAGGCCCCATAAGGAATTCGATTAACTGAGTATAGCACACTTCCCATGCTGTGACATAAAAACAATATAGCAGCAAAAGGTAATTTCAACAAGTAGCAGCAAGGAAGATTAAAATTTCTCCAAACAATTTCGTTTTAAAAAGTTCCCTTTAAATTAGCAGCAGAAAAAACGAAGTTCCCCCAAGCAGTTTTATATTTTAAACAGAGATCCCCTACAACAAATAGCGTGAATATTAAAAAATTAACCTCACAGAGAGGCCTGATAGAGAGGCCCTTTTAAAGATAAAGCAGATTTTAAGTGCTTATTCTAGGAATGCCACTTTCAGAAAGTTGGGATTTTTTTTGTAACTTAAACTAGATGTGCCTTTCTGCCAGTGTCTACAGTCACAGGACTGTGGTGTGTATTCCTTCCAGATATGGTGACAAAAGGGGCTTGGTTGTGGGGCAGGATGTTCCCCTAATGAGCAGGATATCCCAGATTGTACTGAGCCCTTCCTGTGCTTCAAGGTGTAGCCCCATTGCTATGCCCACCCCCTTCCTGACTTCTAATGGATGCCTGCCCTGCCACGGACAAATGCAGCTCACACCTAGGCCTGTCTGCCTTTGTCCCGCTAACAGATTGGAGCCAAACCCAGGACAGGGTAAAGGTTAGACAAAGCAGGCCTCCCCCACACACAGACTGGCACTGGGTATAAAATATAGCACCCTCAGAATTTCTCAATAGAACATGTCTGGACCTATGGAAGATTCAGAGGAAGGACTGCTTGCTGTCTGAAGAATGAAGACTGCATCTGTTTGCCTTCAGCCCAGAAATCCCAGAAGTGACTCCAAGGGTAAGTCTGCTGACCGGTTTGAGCTACAGCTTATAAATGAACAAGCTTACAGAGGGTCTTTCCTGCAAATGCCCAGCAGCAACTGCACCTGCTTGAGCCCTGCTGATGCCGTAAGCAGGAGTGTGTCTTGATCCCCAAGAGCTTCTCCCCAGGTCCTGGCCCATTGGCTGGCTTCAGAATGTACTACTCCCACCTCAAAACAGAACGGACTCTTCGCACAAAGAAATGACTGCAATGCCTGCCAATGCAAAGCTCCAAAGACTATCTATCTACCATTCACTGCAGTTACGACAGGGCGCGTCGGCAACAACCGCCACATCTCTCTCCATCGCAAAACTCCAGCGGCAACCTGCTCTTCATGCCCACAAAAGATGCCCTGCAGACCCCGCTAATGCGAAACTCCAGCTGAGGAACCCAGCATAGACTTGGATGTGAAAAGGTAACTCTTCACCAGGGCAAACCAGATCCCTGTATCCAACCAACGCTCTATTGTGCTCTGCCCGAGCTTGTAACTTCACCCAGTCCTGAACAACCAGATTATCAAGCGTGGTTCTTTGTGATTTTTGGAGCCATTTTCACCAAGAACTATAAAAATTCATAACTAATGCTCCATTGATTGGATTTTTATTGTTTTGATGTAATTTTATTACAATTGACTCTATTTTGCTATATTGATTGGGAATTTGTCTTGTGTTGAGTTTTTACTTTATCACTGTTAGAATGTGGAAAATAGAATTTACAAATTGCCTTTAAGTTAAGCCGAACTGCTTTCGTGCCAAGCTACCAGATGGTTGAGTTCAGGTTAATTTAGTCACTTTTTCTGGTACTCCCTGACAAGGATGGGGTCTATTATTTGAGAGCACTCTGGTCATTCGGCCTCCACACTCAAATGCCAAACCCCCCTTTTGACCCAAATTATTGCTACGAGTCTGCCACCAGTGTGGAATGGCGCAGCATTTTCACAAACATCTGTCAATATCTGTGCGGAGTATATGGAATATGCTACTTACCAGTATGCATCTGTTCTTGGCATAGAGGGCTGCAGAGTGGTACATTATGAATAGATCGCCATCTGGTGTTGGGCTCGGATGATTGCACTTTGTTTTTCTCTTGGAGAGTCTTTTGTCTCTTGGTGACTCCTCCCTTGGTTGGTAGTGCGCATGGGCATCGGCTCCATCCTTAGATTGTTTTGCCATAGTAGGGTTAGATGGAGTAGTATAGTAGAATACAGATAAGAGTGCCCATGTAAGTGTATCTAAATAAGATAATGTTGGAACAGACACAGGTTTCCGGGGAGGCTGGGAGGGCATGTACCACTCTGCAGCCCTCTATGCCAAGAACAGATGCATACTGGTAAGTAGCATATTCCGTTCGAGGCATATGGGCTGCAGATGGTACATTATGAATAGACTATACAGCAGTTCTCTCCCTAGCGGTGGTCGCCCGTGTCTGTTGCAACTGTCTGAAACAATGTTTTTAATACTGCTTGTCCCACTCTAGCTTGTTGTGTTGTGTGCACATCTACACAATAGTGTTTTGTGAAGGTGTGCGGTGTAACCCAGGTAGCCGCTTTGCATATGTCATCTAGTGGAATGTTTCCCAGAAATGCCATAGATGCTCCTAGTTTACGTGTAGAGTGAGCTCTAGGAGGAACAGTTAATGTTCTCTTTGCTTTTAAGTAGCATATTTGAATGCATTTTACAATCCATCTGGCAATGCCCGCTTTGGAGATGGGATTGCCTTTATGTGTGGGAGAAAACGCAACAAATAGCTGTTTTGTCTTTCTGAAAGTTTGTGTTCTTTCTATATAGTACAATATGGCCCTTCTAACATCCAGTGTATGTAGGGCTCTTTCAGCTACTGTTTGTGGTTTTGGAAAGAAAACCGGTAATTCCACTGACTGATTGATGTGGAATGCTGAAATAACCTTCGGTAAGAATTTTGGGTTTGTTCTAAGAACCACTTTATTTTGGTGTAGCTGCATAAATGGTTCTTGAATCGTAAAAGCCTGCAGTTCACTTACTCTTCTAAGTGACGTGATAGCTATGAGGAAGGCTACCTTCCATGTGAGGAATTGTATTTCACACCTATGCATAGGTTCAAATGGTGGCCCCATTAGTCTGGTAAGCACTATGTTGAGATTCCAGACTGGGGAAGGTGGTCTTCTTGGTGGAATGACTCTTTTGAGTCCTTCCATGAAAGCTTTAATTGCTGGTACTTTAAACAGTGACAGATGTTGCCTGTTTTGTAGGTACGCCGCTATGGCTGCAAGATGAACTCTGATAGAGGTATATGCTAGGTTACATTGCTGTAAGTGTAATAAATAGCAAAGGATTTGTTTAGTGGATGCGTCCAGAGGGTTGATGTGCTTACTGTTACAGTGTATAGCAAACCTCTTCCATTTTGCTGCATAGCATGCTCTGGTGGTAGGACGTCTTGCTTGTTTAATGATTTCCATGCATTCTGGTGGTAAATCTAAATACCCAAACTCTATGACCTCAGGAGCCAGATCGCTAGGTTCAGTTGTTTGGGATCTGGGTGCATTATTTCTCCATGGTTCTGTGTAAGATGCATGGGTAATAACCTTAGCTTTTGATGTGGTACTTGTGAGAGTTGTAGCAGCGTGGTGAACCACGGCTGTCTTGCCCACGTGGGTGCCACTAGTATCATTGTCATTGAATGTTGCTGCAGTTTCCGAACCAGTAATGGAATTAGTGGTAGAGGAGGGAACGCGTAAGCAAATCTGTTGGACCAATTTATCCACAGTGCATTGCCCTGGGACCTTTGGTGTGGGTACCTGGATGCGAATTCCTTGCATTTTGCGTTCTGATGATTGGCAAACAGATCTATCTCTGGTTGCCCCCATTTTTGGAAGAATGGCTGTAGTATTTGGTCGTGCAGCTCCCATTCGTGTACTTGTTCTGACTGTCTGCTTAGGATGTCTGCTATTTGATTTTGAACTCCTGGTAGGTGTTCCGCTAACAGGTAGATCTTTTGAGGAATGGCCCATCTCCATATGTCCTGTGCTAGTCTGGACAGTTGGAGAGAGTGTGTCCCCCCCTGTTTTTGAATATAATACATTGCAGTCATGTTGTCTGTTCTGATCAGGACTGCTTTGCCTGTTATTTGCATTTGGAAAGCTTTTAGTGCTAGAAATATTGCTAATAGTTCTAGGTAGTTGATGTGCAGTTTCTTTTGCTGCACACTCCACTTCCCCTGTACTGTGTATCTGTCCATATGCGCTCCCCATCCGGAGAGCGATGCGTCCGCTGTTATTATCACTTGTGGAATTGGCTCTAGGAACGACCGTCCCTTGGAAATATTTTCTGTGTTCCACCACTTCAGAGAGCGATACGTCCGGTCGTTTACCAACACCAGATCTGTAATCTGACCTTGAGCCTGATTCCACTGTGTCGCTAGACACTCTTGTAGTGGGCGCATTTGTAGTCTGGCATGTGGTATTAGCAGTATGCAGGAGGACATCATGCCTAATAGTTGCATAAACACTCGTGCTGGTAGTGAGTGTTGTGGTTGAAATCTTTGTATTAACCCGACCATTGTCTGTACTCTGATTGGGTTGGGGTATGCTATTGCCTTTTCTGTGTCTACTGTAGCCCCCAGGTATTGCTGAATCTGGTTTGGTTGCAGGTGTGATTTTTTGTAGTTCACCGTAAACCCTAGGTGGTGCAGCAATTGAATTGTCTTCTGTGTGTTGTGAAGACATTCTTCCTTTGACTTGGCCTTTATTAGCCAATCGTCCAAGTATGGGAAGACGTGTATTTGTTGTCTTCTTAGGTGTGCTGCCACCACGGCTAGGCATTTTGTGAAAACTCTCGGTGCTGTTGTGACACCGAACGGAAGGACTTTGAACTGATAGTGTTGTCCTTCTAACACAAACCTTAGGTATTTTCTGTGGGCTTTGTGAATTGGGATATGAAAGTAAGCGTCTTTTAGATCCAGTGTAGAAAGAAAGTCCCCTTTCTTCAGTAAAGGGAGTACTTGTTGGAGCGTGACCATGTGGAAGTGCTCCGAATTTATGTAAGCATTGAGAGGTCTGAGGTCTAATATTGGTCTTAGGGACCCGTCCTTTTTGGGGATCAGGAAGTATAGAGAGTATACTCTTGTTCCTTGTTGATCCTTTGGAACCTTCTCTATTGCATGCTTTTGTAGAAGTGCTAGCACTTCTTCTCTTAACAATGTCAGATGATCTTGACTCATTGGACGCTGTTTGGGGGGGATGTTTGGTGGGGTAGCTGTGAGTTCTAGGCAATAACCATGTTGGATAATTTGTCTCACCCACTTGTCTGACGTGATGTTTTCCCAGACAGGTAGGAACTGTGATAGACGTCCCCCGACCGGTGTTATGTGGTCTGGGGGGAGTTCTATGAAGTCACTGTTTTGGTGTTGAGGCGTTGCGGTTGTTATTATTTCCGCGGCCTCTTCCCTTATTGTTGTTACCTCTGTAACTGCCTCTTGAATTACCTCTGGGTGATGTTGGTGTGAAAGATGTGGACTGCTGATTTGTTCCTGTGTTCTTTGAGCCCCCTCTATAGGTGGATCTACGAAAGGAACCTCTGTGTGTTGGCTGTTGCAATGCTCCCATTGACTTAGCCGTTTCCGTATCTTTCTTCATTTTTTCTAATGTCCCGTCTGTGCTTGAACCAAACAATGTCTTCTGATCAAATGGTTTGTTCAGTAGGGCTGTTTGTACTTCTTGTTTGAATCCTGAGATTCTAAGCCATGCGTGCCTTCTTAGCATGACACTAGTGTTAATCGACCTTGCTGCAGTGTCTGCTGCGTCTAATGCACACTTAATGGAAGTATTGGTTATTATTTTACCTTCCTGTATTAATTGGTCTGCCTTCTTCTGATGTTCTTTTGGGAGATGTGTGAGAAGTTTTTCTAACTCATCGTAATGTGCCCTGTCGTAACGTGCGAGTAGTGCTTGTGTATTGGCTATACGCCAGCTATTCGCTGCCTGTGATGCTACTCTTTTGCCTGATGCATCAATTAACTTCGACTCTTTATCTGGTGGAGGAGCCTCTCCTGTAGATAATGAGTTTGCTCTTTTACGAGCGTTTGAGACCACCAGCGAGTCTAGAGGTACATGCCCTCTAATAAATATTGGGTCCTTTGGAGCCGCTTTGTATTTTTTATTGATTCTTGGGTTTAACACCCTGGCTCTCACTGGGTTTTCGAATATTTCCTCTGTGTGAGTAAGAAGACCCTTCAACATAGGAAGAGTACCTGATGTTCTCTGTGCATTAGGTAGAGTCTCTAAAAAGAAATCCTCTATTTGAGGTTCTGTATGCATATCTAGTTTGTGATATTTTGCTGCCCTATTAATGAGCTGCACAAAACCTGTGTTATCATCAGGTGGTGAAGGCTTTGAGGGATATAGCTCTGGGTCGTTGTCCTCATCTGACCCTACATCATAATTTTCCCATGGATCCTCCTCATCTGGGATAGTTTCGTCATCCCCTTGAGGTTCTCCCTCCCCTAGATCACTGTCTACATCTGACTGAGGTGTAGCTGGTCTTGGTGTGGAAGGTGTAGGAATATTTGGCCTATTGTGAGGAATAGGAGAAGAGGGTGTTACTCTAGGACGAGGAGAAGCAGGAGGAGTTATATTCGTCCCCATTGTTCTCTTTTTTGAAGGAAGAGGTTTATCTTCTGACTGTTCACTCTTTCTCTTCTTCGTGACCACTTTCCCAGTTTGTGGATCAATAAACAAGATCTTTTGTTTGGGATCTGTCTGTTGCTCCTGAATCGGTACCGAGGGTCCTGGTTCCGAGAGGTGCTTTTGTTTTCGATCGTCAGATCTTGTTGTTTTCGACACCGAATGTTTGCTCGATTCCGACTTTCTTGGTATCGAGTGTCTCTTGGGCGATAAGTCATATTTATGTTTCGACATGGAATGTTTCGATACCGAGCTCTCCTTTGTATGTAGCCTCGGTGCCGAAGCCTATGTCGCCCTTTTCTCGGATCCGACATGGTGGGAGTCCGAGTGTTTCAGTTTCGGTTTCGTTGCCGGGCCCGAGGGCGGGGCGTCGGAAACTTTTTTCAGCGGTTTGACCGGGCCCGAGGGCGGGGTCGTTACTGCACGGGGTCGGTTTTTCGGTAAGGGGACGTCGTCACTCACGGTTTGTTGCTCGATGAGATCTTCAACCTCCGACTGGTCCCCTTCCGACCCCGACTGGTCCTCTTCTTCCTCGATTTGTTCGTCTCCGAACAGCTCCGGGATCGCTTCCGCCTGCATTCTGGAAACCTCGTGTCTTCGAGCTCGACGATTTCTAATCGTTAGCTTGGAGGAGAATGCTGCGCAGGCTTCGCAGTCCCTGGATTCGTGTTCAGGCGATAGACAGAGGTTGCACACCTCGTGTAGGTCCTTGTGTGGGAACTTAGCACCACACGTTGGACATTTTTTGAATGGAGTCCTTTCCATGGACTCCGGGCTTGACTGTGTCGAGAAAGGCCTCCTGTTCTTCGACGTAGATCCAAGTTTTTCTCTTCTATTTTGAATTTGTAACGCGTCGGAATGGAAATGAACGCGTTCGAATAACAATACCGTCGAATTGGAAAGGGAATACGCGCCGAAAATCACTTTCTTCTGAAGTTGATCTGGAGCGTCTCGATCTTCATCCGAACCCGATGGCGGAAAAAAACAATCTAAGGATGGAGCCGATGCCCATGCGCACTACCAACCAAGGGAGGAGTCACCAAGAGACAAAAGACTCTCCAAGAGAAAAACAAAGTGCAATCATCCGAGCCCAACACCAGATGGCGATCTATTCATAATGTACCATCTGCAGCCCATATGCCTCGAACATAACATATTTCAGACATGTTATTGTTAGGAATTCGTATTTAAAAAACCTTAGAAATTCACTAAGAAAAACATAGGTTTTAGGGATGTTATAGTTAGCGGCACATTTCATTCGTACAAAACCATTGAAATTCCTCTGTTATAGTTAGCTGTACTCACTATAACTCGCGCGCCCGCAATCCACTGCTAATGATGTCACATATTCAATCATTCATGACATGGTCAGTGACATCACTGATGACATCATCAATGTGACAATCTGATGCATCTCATCATACACTAGTATAATCTTGCATCACTCATTATAAAATATGGAGTACCATATTTGAAACCATTGACACACCAATACAAGTTTCTAAAAGCCCACTCAGTGATTTCTAGATCTACAGACACATCTAAACACTTACCTATAGATTGACTCATACATGCTAACCAAGATCTATAGAATACTATTAAATATACTTATACACCTACATTACACACCAGCACACATCTTATTCACTTAGGCAGGCATCCAAGTCACTTAAGCTAACAATTGATCATTCTTACATTTACTAAGCTACATACTTATACAAACATCACTTTATTTATTCATATAGATAGTAACTCAGTTTGTTATAAAATCACTATTACAAGTATACAGTTTTCAATACTGTCACTCATAAAATCTCTGAGTCTTATGTATTGTTATTTATATAAAACTGTCCCATACACTGCCTTTTATATTTTTAGTGTGTTGCACATGTATCATTGAGAAATATATTTAATCTTTACCACACCCATAAAGAGATTCACTAACCCAAACATCTGTTTCCACATACAGTATTAACCTCAGATGCCTAATAATCAACTATTTACACATCTTTGGACAGTCACACACCTCCCACCCAAACACACACACACACATACACTATCCCATACAAATACTCACTTAACTAATTAATAACTAATACAAACTTTCACATAGCTAGTAACCAACTTATGTAGTAGTTTACACAACAAGAAATAGAGTGATACAGATATTCACACAGTTTAATCACTATCTCATATTTAGTGAGACACTTTAAATTTGTCACTTACACAGTCAATCACAGTGCTACTAAATCCTCCATTCACACGTATACATCCACTCAGTCTTTAATGCAGATTGCTATATATATAAAACTTATTTAAATATCAAACCAAACCACATTCACTGGATGATGTCATCGGTGATGTCATCAGTGATGTCATTTGAGATGTCTTCAGTGATGTCATCAGGGATGTCACTAACCATGTCATGAATGATGTAGTATGTGACATCATCAGCAGTGGATTGCGGGCGCGCTAGTTATAATGAGTACCACTAACTATAACGGAGGAATTTCAATGGTTTTGTACGAGTGAAATGTCCAACTAACTATAACATCCCTAAAACCTATGGTTTCTTCAATTAATTATTCATTCACTGAAAAAACCATAGGTTTTAGGGATGTTATAGTTAGCTGGATATATATATATATATATATATATCTCAATAGCCAGTTATAATTAGGGCCAAAGTTTCAATAGGAAAATCTTCGTTGTTTAGCATCGTTTGATGAATCTTGACAATTGTCACGAAACTTCCCCTTTTTGGTTCAGCTAGTGTGTTGAAAGTCTCAGGGTGATCCGTTAAGTGGGGCACAGAAAAAAGGGGGGGGGGGGGGGGGGGGTCACAAAACACATTTTACAGATTGGCTGCCAAAATTTCAAACAGAGGGTTGGCAGCCATCTTGGGACTTTGTGTGAAGCAGTGTCCCACAAAAAAAGTTTTTTAAAAAAATAAAAAAGGGGAAAGTTAGAAATAGCTTGGCAGCCCAAATGGCCTCCCCTGCTCCCCAGGGACCACCACCTCCTTAAAGCTCATTTATTTAACAAAGGTTTTTTTTCTTGGGGTCCCCTCAACCCTAGGGACTACCACCTCCCCGACACTTTAGGTTTAAAGAATGTGGGGGGCCATGTGGACAACCCCCCCCCCCAAAGTCCCATTGGGCGCTCCCTCCCAGGGGCTTCAATTTTAAGTAATGCAGGCGTGTGGGGCCCACCACCTCCCTGGGGCAAAATTGAAGGGAGGGGCCACACGGCCCCCTCTCCTAGAGCCGTACATGGCCCTGGGTACCACCACCCCCCAGGGTCGGCTTCTGTAATGTCCCATGGTGCCCAGCCCCGGGCCATTGCAGTTTGCTGCGGCTTGGCAGGAGCTTCCCGCTAAGCTTTCAGCAAGCAAGAGCTCACAAATGCTCTTGCATGATGAAAGCAGAGCATTTGTCTGTTTCCCTGCCATCTGTCAAGCGAACAGGAACACAAAAAAATTGCTTTGAGATCCAGGGAGCTGCATGTTTAGCAGCTCCCTGGGTCTCAAAGCAAAGATGGCTCCCTCAGAAGGCGGAAATCCGGTAGGGACCGCAATATCCAACAGAGATGCCAGGCCCCAGGGGATGAAATCAGCCCGGGGAGGGAGGAAGCGCAGCCTCACTGCCTGTAGGTTTTTGAGGAAAAAAGGCAAGACCGCTCACATACCCATTTACAGACCCATACCAGTATTGCCACACCGAAAAACTCCTCCATTCACACAACCATTCACTCACCCACACAGCTACTGATACAACCAGTTCTTCACACAGTCACTCGCACAGCCACACAGCTACTCACACACACTCGTATTCATCTATACAGTCAGTAACATACCCATGAAGCCTCTCTGCACAATCGCCCACACAATCACTTTCATACCCATTCACACATCCATACAAGCACTCTCACATCTGCTCACTCACCCATACAGTCATTCACAGACACTCACTCTCCAATACAGCCACTCACACAATCAATCAGGAATAGTGAAGCACGCTACTCGCCCGTAGGGGTCCCGAGGAACTGTTTTGTGCAGCTCCGGTTAAGGTGCAGCTACGGTTCAGGATTCAAGCAAGCCGGGCCGAAGACGGCTGTAATGCCAGAAACCGGTCCCCGGAAGCTTGTTTCCTTTCCAGTAAAAGAATTGGCTTGGTAGTTTGGTCTGCCCTGTTCCCATGATGCACTGGGCCAGGGACAGACTAATTTACATGTAGCCAGGTTCTGAGCTGGGATGGTGCAGTGAGCTAAAAAACGGTGATGGATCAAGCCCTGATCTGTTGACTGGGTAGGAGTATTCTGCTTAATTCAGAAACTCTGTCCATCACCACCCCCTTTTCTGAATCGTTTTGTCCACCATAAGCGTGGAAGGGTATGCTCAGATGTGAGTCCCTTGCTCACTGCACCATCAGGATTCAAGCAAGCCGGGCCGAAGATGGCTGTAATGCCAGAAACCGGTCCCCGGAAGCTTGTTTCCTTTCCAGTAAAAGAATTGGCTTGGTAGTTTGGTCTGCCCTGTTCCCATGATGCACTGGGCCAGGGACAGACTAATTTGCATTTAGCCAGGTTCTGAGCTGGGATGGTGCAGTGAGCTAAAAAACGGTGATGGATCAAGCCCTGATCTGTTGACTGGGTAGGAGTATTCTTCTTAATTCAGAAACTCTGTCCATCACCACCCCCTTTTCTGAACCGGTTAATCAAAGAGCCAGGTCTTGAGGATCTGCCTGAAGATGTGAAGAGTGTTGATCGGGAGCTCGTTCCAGGTCTCAGCCGCGATGTTGGGGAAGGCTCTTCCACCCGTTCTCGCTCTGCAGATGCGCAGGGTTTCGGTGTTGTGGAGGCATTTGTAAGCGTGGGTAAGTATCTTGAAGGTTACTCTCTTCTCGACAGTAAGCCAGTGGAGGCCTCGCAGGTGTTGGGTGATGTGTTCGTGTTGAAGGATGCAGTGGACGAGTCTAGCTGTGGTGTTCTGTGTGGTCGGGAGCTTACAGAACAGAGATTTGTTGATCTCCGGCGTAGAGGGCGTCTATAGTCCAGTCTGCAGGTTAGGAGTGCGTGGGTGATGGTTTTCCCTGATTCGTGGGGAATCCATTTCAAGGTCTTGCGGAGGATGCGGAGGTTGTTGAAGCAGGTGGAGGCGACTGCGTTGATCTCTCGGGTCATGGTGAGGGAGGAGTCAAGAATGATGCTGAGCGGGGGCGGCCAGGGACGGTGGGCCACCAGTTGTTGTCCCATGCATAGAGGGAGGGTTGGAGGATGAGGACTTCGGTCTTCTCAGAGTCAAGCATCAGGCAGCTGCTGCTTATCCAATATGAAATGTCCTTCATTCCTTCCTGGAAGCAGAGTCTGGTGGTGAAGGGATCCTTAGTGAGGGAGAGGATGAGCTGGGTGTCATCGGCGTAGGATACTATGCTGAGTCCATGCTATCCGACGATGGTGAGGGGGGCCATGTAGATGTTGAAGAGCGTCACTAGTTCTTGAGTTCGGTCAGATCTGCGGAGGGATTCTTGAGGAGGGGCTTAACTTCTTTGAGTTTCCAGTCACTGGGTAATGTTCCGGCTTCGAAGGTGGCGTTGATGGTGCATCGTAGCTCAGGTGCAATGGTGGCGGCAGCTCTGTGGAAGATGTGAAGATGGGCAGGGGTCAGTGGGGGCTCCTGAATGAATGCCTTTCATGGTCGACCTGGTGTCTTCGGTGGTGGCAGGGGTCCAGAAGAAGATGATGGGCTGGTTGTAGTTGCTGGGTGGAGGAGTGGAGTGGATGTCCGGAGTCTGTTCAATGAAGTTGTCGTAGAGGTATCACATTTTCAGGTGGAAGTAGGAGCCCAGTTTGTTGCAGAGGTCCTGGGAGGGTGTGACGTCTATGGCTTCGCTAGGGGACTTGCTGAATTCCTGAATGATGTTGAAGAGTTACTTGGCGTTACTAGCGTTGGCGTGGATAATGTTTCGGAAAGGTCCTTTTGGTGGATCGGATGAGTTGGTGGTATTCTGTCATGGAGTTCTTGTATGTGGTGCGGTCTTCCGAAGTTTTTGTGTTTCTCCAATTCTTCTTGCGATGTCTGCAGGTGCGTCTGGATTTTTGGAGGTCAGCAGTGAACAGGATGGTCTTCCTGGGGCACGGTCTGTCCGGGTTGCGGAGGGGGGGCGAGCTTACCTGCGCAGTTGGTGATCCATCTGTGAAGTTTGGCTGCGGAGTTGATGTTGGTCGAGGTGGGTGGGGCATAGCGGTTGAGGGTGGAGTGGAGGAGCTCCTCAGTGACCTTGCTCCAGTTCCTTTGTAGAGGACATGGTGCAGGATTGGGGGCGGTGGGTTTGTCGACGTGGAAGTGTATGCAATGGTGGTCCGTCCAGGGGAGTGTTGTGTGGTGTGGTTGAAGTGAATGTTGTTGCCTCCTGCAAAGATCGGGTCGAGGGTGTGTCCTGCTTTGTGGGTAGGGGTGTTGACGAGTTGTTTCAGTTCAAGGTTGGAGAGGTTGTCAAGGAGGGGGGCGGAGTTGGGGGGTCGCTGAGGTTGTCGAGGTGGAAGTTGAGGTCTCCGATGAGTTTGTAGTCCATCGAGGTGATGGCGTGGGGCGCAATGAGGTCTGCGATGGTAGAGGTGTACGCTCTTCAAGGTCCCATGCAGGGTTGCTCTGGGGCTAGTCTAGATCTGGAAATGGAGGTGATTGGTGGTGGACGGGGCGGAGGGGGTCGCTCATGCTGGAATTGGTGAATCGGAGGGAGCTTGTGTGCAAATCAGAATCCTTCTCCTGGGCGGTTGAGGCGGTCCTTCCTCTGGATCTTGCATCCGTTGGGAATGGTGGTGGCGATATCAATGGCGGAGGTGGCATTTGTCCAAGTTTCCGTGAAGAATGCGACGTTTGGTGAGAGGGTGTCGAGGAGGTCCCAGATCTCAATACCATGTCTGTGCAGGGAGCGCATGTTGAAGATGCACCTCAGGGCTTCGGCGGTGCTAGCGTGGGGGCAGGGGCTCTCTGGGTGCAGAGGATGGTGAAGGTTTGTCAGCAGGAGAACTGGCTGTGAGTCGTGTTCAGGGTAGACAGCTGGCATTTGTTCCTTCTGGGGTTGAGTGAGAGGAGGGCAGCTGAGTCGTAGCGGTGGGTGGCCGGAGAACCAGGGTCCATGGCGCTCGTCGAGATCAGGTCACGGGTGGGCGCAGACAGGTTCGGATGGGCGCAGACAGGTTCGGCTATGGCGCGCCAGCGGCACGCCCACTGCACATGATAGCCATTAAATAGGAAAGCACAGCTGGGAGGCAGAAGCGGGAACCAGCAGGGGGGAGGGGCCGCCGGAGCAGCAGCGGTGGGAAAAGGATGGCAAAAAAAGGCACAGAGGACACAAACAAAGGGCACAGGTACTGAGACAAATACAATTACGTGTAGAAAAGTAGACACAATAATAAAAAACAAAACAAAAAGGCAGGAGCCTGCAGGTAGAGGAGGGCCTCGAACACCTACCTTCACAGAGAGGTGTAGGGGGCAGCGGCACAACAGCAGAGCTGCTGGGGCAGAGAGCAGAGTCTCTGACCAGGAATTCAGAGGTCTTGCTCACACGTCCGTGCAGCAGCCACCATTAAATAGGGAAGGGGGAGGGAGGTGCAGCTGGGAGGCAGCAGCAGGAACCGGCATGGGGAGGGACCGTAGGGGCAGCAGCAGCGGGAAATGGACGGCGGAAAATGTGAATGGAGGACACAAACGAAGGGCACAGAGACAAATACAATTAAAGGCAGAAAATTAAAGGCAAGACAAAAAAACTACACAAAAAAACCAGACAAAAAAACAGATAAACAGGCACTAAGACCGAAACCAGCCACTCACTCGCCCATACAGCCACTTTGACACCCAGTCACTCCCTCATACAGCCATTCAGACACCCATTCACTCACCCATACAGTCACTACACACCAAGTTATCCCACCCTTAGAGCCAGAGTAACCAGGCATGTAAGAAAGCAAGTCTAAAGTTGAGGCTGGAGCTGGGCCTGGGGTGCTCTGACCTTGTGGGCTGGGAGATCTAATAAAGTTATATTTCAGGGTCTTGCAAGCCCCAGAGTCCTCGCTCAAATACCATTTGAAAGCCATCTTTTAGATAGTCTGCATCTCCAAGATATTCCTTACTCTACTAAAAAAATTGTTGTGAACAGTCAAGTGCTATTAACGTCCTTTGAATGGGTTATCGGTAGTCCTCGACCTCGCACCCTGACTGAGGTGCTGGATTCATTTTACACTTCTGGGAAGGCACAGTCCTACTTTAAACAAGCGCCCTCAACCCATGTCAGTATGAAAACTCTTTTCATGAGGCTAAATGCATTGCCAATTTCAGACTTCAATCCTGGTTGGGTTCACCAAGATAAGGCAATCTCGTGCAGGTTATGCAACTACTGAAAAAAATCCTCGTTCCATTTGTTGTGCTGCTGCCCCAAAATGATTAGGTAATGACAACGCCGGTACTCCCACTATGTCGCTCAAAAGGGGTTAAGTGCTGCAAGGAGGCGTCGGACATGTGCCTTATTGAAAAAAGACCAAGGACACTAGCCAGACTGCGGGAATTTACTAGATTTATTCGCATTTCACTCATTGAGGTGAGGACAACAGCCACTGGTCACAGAACCCTAGAACAACATCTAGCAGCTAGCTTTTCAGAGAGCCACCAACTGGAACTGACAAACTCAAAGGACATGTGCAGCTTCCTCTGAGGTCATGTGGCCCTGAGATACGGGGACAGCTAACCCAGAATACACAAACATTCTGGGGTACTGAAATGTTAGCAACCCCAGCCCTATCAGCAGAAGGTCCTATTAATTTACACTTTAAATGTTTAACTGTAAAAACTCAGACACTGTTTTCATTTTAATTATGCAGGGGTAGGTCTTAATTCTTTTTACACTTATGAAATAATATAGTTGTCATTGTTTTTAAATCCATGAAACTCCATTCTAGTTGTAGTATTCATCGTTTTATCTTATGCGTAAATGTATAGTATAATTCTTAGTCATGTAATGGTTTGAATTAATCGAATACAATCAGTTATCAGTAATTCTAAAGTGTTCAATTAATTATTCCAATAGATTTTTGGGGATTGCTTTTAACTTTAGCTCAGTTGCATATATTTGCATACAACTCCTGACAATCACAACCCCTTAAAATGCATCCTCTTAACTTCAAAAGCTTTCCTGTAGGTTCATCAAGGGAAATGGAGTATGCAAGTGACTCAAAATGCTACTTTCAGTTGCCAAAACTATATTGATCACTGGCACTATAAAAAAAAATCTTGACACCAATCAGAGCATGAAGATACATGCAGCGAATAAAACATCCTTTTTCATTTTACAACAATAAAAATAAGTTGGCTGTTTAAAGAAATGCTTAAACAAGAGCAAGGTCAAGGACGGGAAAGGCTGACGCTCCAATGTACGTTCTGACCTACAGATCAATGTTCAGGAACCAATTAGGTCTCAAGAATAGGTCACCTTATGCTTGGCTGTAAATCCTTCTAGCGCGTTCACCTAAAAAGAAGAGCATCAAACACATATAATAATTTGGCAGTAAGATTTGTAAGCCAGTTCACGCCTTGAAAACTTGAATCTCTGCTCGTCATCAGACTGAATTTCAAAAGTGCTGACAATTTCTGCCACAATAGCCTTTTAAAGGTTTACAATTTCTTTATTACAGTTCACGATCCTATATGTAAATTATGTTTTGTGGGGTCACGTGGTGCAAGGTGAGCCCATTCCAGGAGAAAAGACACAGTGCAGGCAGGTTGAAAATGATATCAATATAATATATCAAAGCAAAGAAAATGTGGGTGCAGGTACATGTTCTCTACACTTAATGGCAAACTAATTATTCACACTACCATTCTCGAGTGGTCTTTCAAAAACAAAGAATTAAACCTAATATAAAAAAGCTTGAAGATGTCTACAGATGGAGCGTAAGCTCAGACAACACGAATATGTTTAAAAAATAAAGCATAGTATGTTACTGTGCAAACTATATGACCTGTGTCAATTGGAATATGGGTAATGAGCACAGGGAACAATAGTGGGGGCATGTTTGAGGAGTTCCTAAAGCCAAATGCCCAGAACATATGGTTAAGGGCTAAGGACAACAGGTCTTGATGTTTATTTTGTTAACTCAAGGAGAAGACCTAGCCCTACAAAACAAACCCTTTGGCTGTCACAGCCCCACAACACTACTGTGGGAAAGAAGTCTACTGCTATAACAAGATAAGCATTTCTATGTGTTTGATATTCAAAATGGTATATATGGTTCATTAAAGCAAAGTCTTTACTAGGAGGTAGAACACTCTAAAGAAATACAAGGAACGGACATTGGCTCCAGTATGTATATGTGCAGAAATTAAGAAATTCTATGTTTTTATAATGCTACTAGAATTTGCTATACTTATATATGCAAATACATGCAGAAGAACAGAAGCAAGATTAGAGATTGATTGTTTAAATTGATAATCTGTGTATACTAATAAGGGCAGCATGTAAAACAATATATTAAAACCCTTATTCGTAAATATAGTCACAAGAGCGCACCCACAGGTCTGAGATCATGCATGATCAAGATTTACAACTTTCAGAAACACACAAGAGTTTACAGAAGTACGCCTGGAAACCATACACCTCACGTATGTGATTTCCATTGTTGCATGAGCAACTATATATGATTTCATTCGCTCCTGTGAAATTAGACCAAGCAAGAGCAAATTCACTTGCTAAAAATCATTGATTCCCTTCCCATAGAGGGGGCACACATGTTCATCAGTGCCTACAGCTAGTAAACTCATACTTACTTTGTCTCCTGCACACATTGTTCCTAATATCAAAACAGCGCTAATTGACCAATAGAAAAGTGCATGTCCAGTACAAATCAACATTACTCAATAAGCATTACACCTCAATATAAAGCCAAGTGCTCGGAGGAAAGAACATTTCTAAAAAGTATATTTTGAGAGGTGGACAAGTTGATACTGAAAACATCAAAAACCCTACCAAAACTTATGAGTGAGAAAGAAGTCCTAAAATATGAAAACAACTCTGCAATTGTAAGCAGCATCATGAAAAAGACAGGCCCACTGTGAATTGTGATGATAAGGGGATGTATGTACAAGAGGCTTCAAGACAGTAAACTTTTTTTGTGATAACTTTCAGATCTTGGTTCATTATCGTTTTGATAGATCCAAAATTGATCATGCCAGTGGCTGAAAGCATAAAAACTGGACAACTGTAAGAAGCCGTTTCTTGGCAGAAACAAACCCTGAGATTTTATATTGTATCTAATACTTAAAAAAAAAAAATCCACCACTGGGTTGTCCAATAGTCTTTGGCACAATTTATATTTCAGAGCATCTTTAAATAGGTGATGAGTTTTTTTCCTGCGGTAATTCGGATTATATATGCCTTCCTATAAATGATACGCCATACAGGCACGGAATCTGCAACAAATGATTGACTTTGTTTCCATGCATGAGATGCTGGTCACATTAGACCTATATATATGCCTTCTACACCAACTCCACTTAGATGGCTACAATGGTTACAGTCCAGAGTGTCCTTAAACTGAGTAGTGACAACTCCATGGGGGACACTTTGTTGCCACGTCTTGGCAACATTTATATGTTGCCGTTTGAGACCACCTATAGAAGTGCTGAATAGATGATGTTGTATGTAGCCTGGTACAGACATCTAACTACAATAGTTTTTCTGCCTTAGGGAGATTGCCTAACGTCTAATTTGCACGGCCTAATTGCAAACAGCAAGTCCTCTTTCTGTACTTGGACACGATTATAAAGGAAAGCACGTTTTAAACCACAGTACCCCAAAATCCAACTGAACACAGTGCATTGTATATCCTTTGATCTTTCCAATACTGATCTCTATTGAAGACCCTTCCAGTGGGGCAATTTTGAACATTCAAGCTCAACTGCAGCACAACTTCTAGACACACAAGGCAAGCAACTGTATTTCATAAAATGTTCTAACTAAAACACATAAGGAAAGAGGACAGAACATATTTCCATAGAGAAGTAAAGCATATATAACAATGGCAAATAAAAACAAGGAATATTTGTTAGAACCAAGAAACACAGCTACATGAGGCTATGACAGCTGTAACTAAGTATGTAATACTGTTCAAGTTCTTAAATGTGGGATTTGTCCAATTTGCGAGACATAGGTTTGCCTTCAAGGAGGCTACTGATATCAGTGACCAATTATTTCATAGTCCACTATCATCTATAAAGATTATTAGCTCAAACGTGTGGGGTTTGTCTCCAGTCAAAGAATATTTTTCATAGGAAAATGGAACATTTGCCAATTGACTTGCCTGACTAAGCACCAAAAACATATTAGAACACAGAGAACACAGCTAACTGTAATACCTGTAATATCTACATTTCGACTTGCCTATATCAAATCCAATATACTGGCATGGCTACACAGATGTTCAAAATGTGTATTCAATGATATTGCAGTATGATAAACAAGAAAACAGAACGACCAAGTTAATTTCACATTACTTACACAAGAGCTATTCGTTAAAATGGGTGGTATTAAAAATTGTAATTATAGGAATCACATAAAGCAGCATCCATATGTTGGAGAAAGGAACATAAAAGTATATTTTCTCTCAAGACAAGTATATTATGTATTAGTGAGCATCTTGAATGTAGTTTACTTATGTGAGATCACCATTAAGGGAGACAATAGAGGAGATTTTTATCTGAGAAATATACACAAGACATTTGAGGCAATATTGGAAAGATGGATTAGTTTTTCTAACTCTATCTAACCATCCCTAATTCAGGAGCCAATGGATTACATACAATCTATGGCAGCGGTCTTACTTTTGACCTGAGTAGATACCCCTTTAACATAGTATGATACTTCTCCATTGGGAAACAGCCTTTACAATGCGGACTGAGCCACGTGTGCAGTTTCTCCGCAAGTGGAACCATGCTTTCCTTAACCACGCAAACGCGTGGTTAAGGCAGTGCGAGGTCTAGGTGTGTGGATGGGCGGGCATAGGAAGAGGAAGGATTTGGTTTTGGGGGTAGTTTTTAGGGCTCGGGGTTCTTTTTAGGGGAGGGTGCTAGCTTTTAGGGCTCAAGGCAGGGGGTAGGGGAAGTTTTCAGGGAGGGACTGTTTTTAAGGTTCAGGGGGGTGGTGCTGAGGTCAGGGTAGTTTTTAGGATGTGGGGTGGTCAGTTCTTAGGGCTCAGAACGAGGGGAAGGGACAGTTCAGGGCTGGGGTCAGTTTAGAGCTGTACCAGGGAAGCTTTTAGGACATGGGGTGAGTTTTAGGGCTCAGGGAGCGGGTCAGGACAATATTCAGGGCTGGGGCAGTTGTAGGGCTCAAGGGTAGGTTTGGGGGCAGGAGTTAGTACATAGGGCTGGGTTTTCGGGCTGAGGGCAGGTGGAGTGGGGTGTGATCTTTATCACGCATATCCCTTTACCAATCATGTCTTTACCACAAAATTGCCTGGTAAAGGAATGCATTTTTAAGATGCATTCGTTGTTGGGGCAGCATGGTTTAGCCATGCATGCTTCTGTCATACAACCTTTTGTAGGCCAGGTAGCTGACTAATGAATTCCGAGTGCGTCCATGCTTGGTCCTAGCATTTCATTTACTGGTATTTGAAATATCTTGCCATTTCAAAAGGCGCATGAATGTGTCATGTTAGGCAATGATATCACCTTAACATTAGTCATTTTATCTGCCACAAATTGCCTATATGTTCATTTTACAAGTGCTGGTCCCGGTGTCTAGACTACTGGTGTCCTATCTGGCGTCACTCACTAAAGAGGAGAACTGAAACACACAGGTAATGGTGGTGTATTGCTACACCAAGATGGTACTCAAGTTTGCAATACTATGCGATGTCTTTGTGCCGTTGCATCGTTATGCTAGCCACATGATCATGATGAGGCCATTTTTAACATGCTGGTGCAAGGGTCTAGGCTTTTCGTGGTGCGCTTGTTGCATCTCATTAAATAAGAGAGAAGAAAACATAAGTAAGTGGGAGTGCTTAAGCTTTTGATGGCTCTGAAACTGGTTATTTTTGTTTACGGTTTGTAGGTGATATTTGGAGGAATCCTACACTGAGCTGGCAGAGAGCAGTACATATTTACCATAAGGTGCAATTTACTTTCTGTATATGCTGTAAGGACTACTAACTAGCAAGGCACTTGGGACCTGACGAAAGCACTGTAATCGGACAACAGCACTGAAACATGTCGACCGTTTACCCTAGGTAAAGTATAAAATGATGTTTTTCCTCCTAAATCGTGAAGAGTCTTGTTTGGATTGATGAAGTATACGAGGCTGAGTCTTTTAACACAATTTTAACTTGTGTATTGGTGATCAGGAACGCAGCACACATGAATAGAAATTGCTGATGGAAAACGTAGCTCAAGATATTTTATATAAAACCATGGTTGTTTTGATATTAGGGACAGCAGGTGTAGGAGTCAAAGTAAGTGTAAGGTTCTTGGGTTCATCAGGTACCTCTCATATCCTTCCTCTTATGTTTAAAAATGTGAGTAGTGAAGTGGACACTGCCTAAAGTTAGACTATAGTTGCCAGTGTGTGATGTTATAAAGTACATACGTAAGTGTTGTTACCAGGCCAGAGATAAGAGCAATTTCTAGCGTTCGGTATTTGGAGTGAGCTACACAGCTTTTCCTTTACTATGTGTGGAGTAACCATATGAACTTTGTTTTGAGATTGTCCATTCAACACAGAAAGCACTGCTGTATACAAGCAAACTACACAACCAACTTGCACTAGCGTCTATATGTCTACAGGCAGATCAATTCATTTTAAATGCAATTCCATCCAGCTATTTAGTGATGACTTTACAACCATAAAGTGCAGAGATCTCCACAGAACAAATAAATCCCAACATATTTTTAAATGTAAATAAATGCGTCTGTTAATTTGAGATTATCAACAGAAGTGGCTGTGATTGCGCAATGTGTTGTGGGCACACAAATAACCTTTGTCCAGGCCAATACGTATACAGAAGTAACAAAGCCATGGTGTGTAATTAAAGGTCAGGAGAGGAGTAGAAGGTGATGTGCTCTGTGCCTCACAGTGACTGTACTGCAGTGGAATGAGTCAGAATGAGGACATATATTCTGCATGTGACTTAACTTGTTTTTGAAATGTCTCCTTTCCGATTACATTTGTTGAATTAAAGACACTCGTGTACTTTATTTAGCAACGGCCTGATCTGCTTCTTCAGACCTCGACCAAATGCGCTTGAGGTGGGCGAACACTGATGAAAAGTGTTTGCTAAAAATCTCACATATAAACTAAAACACGCAGTTTCGCGGTGTTCAGATTTAATTTGACAGATGCGCCGCAAATCGTTAACTGTTAGGAGTGCATTCTTACAATGAAGAAGACATTTATCATTCCTATTCCAATATTAAGCGTTTTAAACACCACAAGATTACATATACTTGAGAAGCACACAGCTCAGTTGATCCTATTTCAGGTGTGTGATAGCAGTTGACCAAAGTCCCCATGCAGGACTGATTTTAATCCAGGATAATTTTGGAGCTTTAAAAAGCAGGACACTATTCAGCCTGAATTTCAACAGGATCTTGAGCTGACCCCAAATGTTGCATTGTAAGTGCTGTGCTGTGCTGCGTGAATATATCCTCTGGAGTTTGGAGTATGAATAAAGAGTGCTTTGAAAGGAATACTTCATCAAAGAATTCATAGATGTACACAGAGCAAAAGTAACAGATTTAGATGAACTGCTATATGCTTTAAATGGGCTCTCAATTTGTCAAGGATGGGAGGGAGTATGAAGGGTTATAACAATGTACAAATGTAAATGTTTCAACTACTTAACATTGGTAAGAATTGTATTGGTTTCCCATGCATTTTCCCCGTCTAGCTGCCGGCTGCCTTCTGCCATTACTTCCACTAGGCACTCTATTCATTTTACACACCCACGAAACTTAAGGGGATGAGTTCCTGAGGGCCTCTTCGGCTTCCACTTACCTGTCTGTATACTGGTCGGCCACCTTGCAGCCATCCTTCATTGCTCCCCTACATTGTAGGTGGCCCAGCCCTAGTAGATCCTGGACACAGATATGCCCTCAAAAGCTGGAGCAAGGTTTGATAAAGATACTAAGAAAAATACTGGCCTTTTCACTACATACTTCTTTGAACTCTAGCTTAGGTGCCAGTATCACATTTGAAGAAAGTAGGGCAGCATCACTCCCATAAAAAGGCGCTTTCCAGTTCCGAAAACAGCCTCAAAAGTCCCAGTCAAGGAGAGTCGGGCAGTTATACAACTCCTGTTCAGGTACCGGCCTCACAGTTATGGAAGGTGCACAGAACAGCTTCTCAATTCCACTCCATGCACTTGACGCGCTGCTGAGGAATTTTAGACAGGTGCTACGCTCAGGCTGAGGAACTGGAGTCACAGATCAAGTGATCAGGATAGCATTACAAGTCCTGCTCCGGTATGAGATTCACAACGAATCAGACATCAAGCTTCAACTGTCGGGTAACAGGGCCAAAGCGGAGGAGAGTCAAGCTGGTTCATTTCTAGATCGAGTACCAGGGGTCGTGGCACGCACAGCTGGACAGTCGACACAGGTACCGTAATCCCAGCAAAGGAGCCCTGGACACAATCACGTGCCGAGCTCATATATCAGGTCACAGAAGAGACAAGTCCAGCCCTGGTGCCTGGGCTACTGCTGCGGAGATTCGGACATCTAAATAAGTCGGGCTCAGGAGGAAGGGTCGCCGCTGAGGGGAGTCGGTGCAGCTTCACGGGTCGGGCTCATGTGTCCTAGTCACAGCTTCAGGAGTCCGGTCCGAAGTACCAGCGTCGCAGATGAAGGAAGTGAAGCGCGGGCAGCTTCTGAAGTCATCCACAGGATATCGGGGTCATGGAAAAGAGCGAACCATTATTATCAGAGGCTGCCCGGGAGGTGAGCCGTGGCGCGTGCACCACGGCGAGGGCCCGGCGCCTCTCAATGAGCCTGCACACGGTCTGCTCTGGCATCGCAGGCAGCACACCACCTACGAGGGCAGCATCATCTCCCCGAACATGAGTCACCCACGGACAGCGAAGCGCGTGGAAATCTGGTTTAAACAGGACTTAAAACGAAGGCGTTCGCGGCTGTGACTGAGCACAGCTGAGCAATCCGACACATTCTAGGCTCTAAGCACCGGGGAGGGGTTGTTGAAGCCGGGTAAGCCATGTCAGAGTGGTGAAGATCACTTCTCCAGGGGGTGGAGACCTCGGTGCCAGGCGAGCACTCTCACTTTTCCTGTTCTTCTAAAATAAAAGTCAGCATTTATGAGAATGCTCCCGTGGGGAGCTGTCACCACCGGCAACAAAATAAATAAGAAAATATTTTTTTTTTTAAACATAACCACAAAGACACGTAAATTAATTGGCGAGACTTTTCACCAAAACCTAGAGCCGGAGCTCTATTTTATCTGGACGCAGGCTCATCACAGACGGGAATGGCGGGTGAGCCAGAGAGGAGAGTACACCGCCCACTTTTCTTTCAATCATTTCACAAAAGCCAAATACTGTCCAAAGACTTTTAAACGCCCCCACCCACCTCAGTATGCAATTCGCGCTAGTTATATTTCCACTACCTTAAACGTAATCATCCAGCACTAAATCATGTCAGTCTCTACAAGTTGAAAAGTTTAGAAAAACAATCCTGTAACATTATTTTACTAATCTGAGTCTCACGTCAACCCTCGATACAACAAGTACACCCCTTTGTGATTCTCTCACCCAACTACCAATTCGATATAGCGACATACGATTTCTGCAAAGCCACACATTCGAGGAACATTCTGTTCATCACCCCCTTCAGAAGCCCTTGATGTTTTGCAAAACACAAGGCAAGTGCTAGGAAATTAAGTTTACCCTGGACTTCATCTGTATACTAATGTGGGGTTAAGAGTCTCCGGAACAGTGCCAGTGTACAGAACAGCTCTTCATTCCAACATTTTTCACTAACCTGGTAAGTTTATCTGCACAACAAACATGTCTCACCAGTCCCCAGGCAGGTGCTCTCCATATTTTTAAAACAAGTCGCTCACCAACAAACCACCCAACTCTGCTGGAGATAAAGAACTCCTGCCACATTTATGGATATAAACTGTCCCTGTGAGTCAGAATATATTAAGATCGCCTTTGACATAATGCAGAAAAAAGAAACGTGCACCAGCAAAGAGGAGGACTGGACCAGGTCAAGGAAATTTGACTTGTACCTGTCAGAATTGGGCCGAGACTCGAGGAGCGAGAAACTAAGGATTGGTACTGCTGTGACCTGAAGTAGCTAGAAAGTCCTGAATGCCTGGAATATGCCTTAATCTTTTTAAGTACCACCAGACCCAGTCATTCTGAATGCTGCCAGTAGTTCTTCTGCCTCTGAAAGGTGCTTACCACAGAAATTTAAGAATTGTTGGCACTGTTCTGCCTACCTAAAGATCATCATCACCGGCGAGAAGAGCTTTCCCAATTTTCTTCAGGCCTCCCCTACAAGTGGGAGTGTCCACTGTTAGCAGTGCAAGAAGAGCTGAAGAAGTTGATTGGACAGACCACAAACAAGTGTGAGCTACCATCATCAATCTTCAGCTCTTACAAACCATGTCCCGCTTTGCCCCCAAGCCTTTCTGTTTTTCTTCAGAGTGTGATCTACTACTCACTCGTGTGCAAAGGTCACTGCTTGTTGAGGCTGCCCCTGTTGCAGGCAGGTGAATCCTTTCTGCAGGGTTTCTCACGGTTAGCAGTCCACTTCATGGTAGAGACTAGCAACCAGAAATGGGCTGAGAATAGCTTTTGATAGTTGAGAAGACATTCCAATGGCAAGCAATGTCCTATTCTCAAGACCTCAAAAGACACATCGCTACTTTAAATAATTCAGTTTCAGGTAGGTACCCATTTCAATTCTGGTACAGCGAAGCAGGAGCTAACTTTCTGTACAGTTTTCTGGTTGTATGGAAGCAGTCCTCAAACGTCTTACAACAGTGTTAATCACCTCCACCTTTTAAACTGTTATTGACATGGTATTGTATATTAGAACATTGGAATGTTGGAAGCTCTATTGAAAACAATGGAGTGCCCCGGGCTTAAAATGGCTGGTATAAGCCCGGAGCTCAAACATTCCAATGTTTCTTTGTTCATAGCTCTAGCTGTGAACAAAGGCTTCAGGGAGCCTGAGGGGATTTCAATCCCTTCGCGCTCCCTGAATACTTTGTTTTATTTGTGAGAACATTCTGCCCTCTAGTGGCAGAATGTTCGAATAGCCTTACAGCCCTTCGTAGCAGGGCTATACCAGCAATTAAAGTCCCGCTGCTTTGTTAAAGTCCCTCACCTTAGGCTCAGGCCTTTAATGCTGCAGCAGGCCTTTAAAATCCGGTATAGCCCGCTACGGCGGGCTATAAAGCTATATTATTAACGTAATTATGATTTTGTAGGCAGTGTCCCTGGTTAGTTAAATAAATGTGCGTTTTATGGTACAAGAGACCTTTGTTGCAAGTAAATAGTGCTCTACATAAATTTGGCATGTTGCTCACTGACAGTCTTGGAATCGGTTAGTGTTTTTGGGGACTGGGTTTAATCCAAAGGAAACCAGGTGGACAGGTTTATAACACACTTTGTTTGAAAGGCCAGTTTTTAAGAACTGTTTGTGGGGCAACAATTGGCAACCAGGCCAAAGGTCAGGCGCACAGCAAATGGTAAAAACTGTAACAGATGGATTCGTATATATAGTGAACTCCAAGAGAGAAAAGGGACAGGTTACCATGCAATCCCCAGAAAACTCTGAATAGCAATCCAGAGTTGATCAATAATTAACACTGGTATCTCCCTGAGCTCCACAATAATAGATAGCACAGCATTCTTTTGCCAAAAAAGTATAAAAAACAGTTCCACTCAGTGCAGGAGTAATGTCTTTCTTGAAAGAAGATGTATCAGTTGAAGAAAGTGATCCACAAATCCAATATTATGGTATTCCAATGTCTTTAATGGTATTTTCTTCAAATAAATCCTTTAATAACCACACAGCCACAGCCAACACGTGTTTCGTCTGATGCTAAATTTTGCATCAATTGACTTCATCAGGGCTGCAACCCGAAAAAATAAAACATTATATAAATACGCCAGTCAAACACTGATTACTTTGTTACCCGTCACCGAAATCACAGAGAGGGAATGTGACGCATAGTACAGCCAATTAGAGAGGCTACCAAACAACCGGTGTAGATCAATAGGATCACCCAAGTGACAATGCATATATACCTTAATTTGAGAAAGACGTAATAACGTTTGCAAAGTAAAAATAGCCCCAAACGTACCATGTAAAACAACTCAGTATAAAAAGAAAATGTATTACCTTAAACATTATCTAGTCCTTCCATGGACAATACGTTTGTGGGGCAAGGTTTCAGAAGACTCGCAAGACCAATACCCATCTACGTGAACAAGAAGCAATGTTGAATACTGAAAATGGCATCTCCCACTAGGAGCTCTTCTGATCTCTGCAAAGCCACACTGCGCGATTTTTAAAAACCAAACATAACGAACCCTGAAAGAAAATAACTGACTACAATAATGACACACCATGCAGTTGGCATCCTGCTATCAAGAGTCAATCACATGACGCTTCTTTGTCGAGCTTGGTGTATTTGACCACAGACAGGTGGTGTTTACCATAAGCATGCACAGTGAGCCTGCATTGCTCAAATCCTCTAAGGATACAGCCATACGTTTTTTCCGGCTAGAATATTGGATCTATTGTTCTGCATTTAATGTAGAAAGATTGATCAAAATCAACCACCAGTATCATCCACAATGCAAATGACTATCCTAGGGCACTTAGTCCTAGTTAGACTTCCCCATTAGCTATCACTGAATATATTTTGTTATTGATTCCAAAGGAGTATCTTATCTTTATTTGTCCTATAACTCGTGAATCAGTTAGCCATTTGTGTTACATTTTATTTGTTGTATTTTAGGCAACTGGATTGCATCTTCATGATCTTCATAAAAAAAGGCAAATAATAAAGATCTAGAAATACTCAACACATGATTCAAATCCCCTGATGACTGCTTTAGTGGTCAGCTTAAAAGGGTCCCTAGGTTTACACTTAGTTTACATTTTTTGTTTATCTTTGCGGATCCTTTTGGTTAGAAACTGTGGAAAATCAATTACATCTAATATCATAACTTGTTGCCTTCACAGCTGAGGTCAGTTACTGAACTGGGGTTGTCTCTGCAGTTCCTATTTAGATAGAGTGGGATCTTGTCACAGCATACATCAAGACTAATATCTCTTGCATTCAAGGTTAGGCACTGTACATTCTCCTGTTCATCAAGGAACTCGCCAGAACCAATTAACCAGGTCGCCATGAATCCATAAAAAGAACAGGTTCAGCCATCACTCACATTTTCCACAGATTTACAAATATTCTTTAACCCTTTCGATGCTGATGACGAGCTCAGCTCGTCATCACCCACGGGTGTCGTGTGCTGATGACGAGCTGAGCTCGTCATAGTGCCACTAAAATGGCATTTTCCAGCACACAGCGGGAAAACGCCTAGCAGCCAAGAGGTTAAACCATTCCTCCATCCAAGAATCTAATGTAAACTCTTACCAATTCCCCTTCAGTTCCAGAAATTAAAGACACATGCTACAATGCTCCCAACAATTCCAAGGAAGCCTCTTATTTGTCCTACAATAGTGCTTGCCAAACATCATTCAAAACAATGAATGTTCCTCCTGATTGATTTGATTATAGGGACAAAGACTTTTCACAAAATTGGTCATACTTTTCCAGTTCTCTAGATGAATTTTCCTCTTCTATGCATGTCTCTTTGCTTCTCTGATGGAAATTAGGTAGCAAAAAGAACTCCAATTTCCACAGCAAGAAATCACATGCTCAGCAGCATAGTAAATGCAAGCTATGAACTAGACTTGTGTGTGCAATCACCTCCAGCACAGATTATAAGAAGGGACGTAATGACTACAACTTCATTAAGAAAGTAAAGATTCTAGTGCCTCAGGAAGCATTAAGTACTCAGGAGTAAGCTGCATGTCTTGACCGAGTCGGATCCATTGGTTGGAGCATCTCCTCCTTTCCGAGCCATTAAGTGAGCGATTAGATCTCTTAGTGCCACGGAGCCAGGATCAGCTGGCCTGCATTATGCATGTGGTGACTGGCAGGGTGATGTGTGGCTGTCTGACTTTCACTCTGCCCTCAGTTCATCAGAGACTAAGGAATCTACATGAAAGAGCCCAGTTTGTTACAGACTCTACTAAATGTTGGCACATATTCATCCTGACAGGATGCTGATAACAAAATATTAGCATTTATGTGAGTGTTAAAGAAACTTGTCTCATCCAAACCAGTCCCTAACTGTGTAGTATATACATTGTCTTTTAATAGGATATTAAACAATGATGCTATCCACCTTGGAAAAGGGTCGGCCCTAAGATAGATAGTGGAGTATGAGCCATCGTCTGGGTTTGATGCCTATGTAATTCCTGAAAAGGATGACCCCATATTATTCCATTCAAGAAACAGTAACAGCTGAATGACACCACATAGGAATATACCTAGTACTAGTAAATAAAAAGCAAATAGTAGTCTGTGGAGCAGCTGGATGTAAACGTTTAACAACATTGTGCATCCCTATGGGACTTCATTTAGGGGGTTATGAACTTAGAAAAGAAGCACAAAATGGTAAAGCTGTCGGGGGAATCAGCCAAATATGAATGTTCTGACAAGAGTGAACAGCCAGAACGAACATAGGTCCAGCCATGGATTCCTGCAACCATCCAATTAACCAAGATGAAATTAAAAAACAGTGTAAAATGTAGCAGAAATGCGGAGCGCGTGTCATGGTAGCACAACCATCACCAAGAACAAAACCAACTCCGGAAAGATTTCACTAATTGTCCAAATTCAATGGTTATCTACACATTGATGTTAGCACAGGAAGAAATCTCCAGCCACTACATGTTACACTAAAATGAAGATCTAGTAAGGAGCCAGTGCGTGAAAATACAGAGCTCATACCCCAATCAAGGTTAGCATGGGCAGGACTTGAACTTAGGCTCACATTTCTGAATAACTAAATTTATGTTTTTTGAATGGCTGTATCAGTTGTGCTAGGCTAATTTTACAAAACCAGTACTTCTGTAACTGAGAGGCTCTGCCTCTCAGATCTAGGACTTCACAGCCTCCACCCAGACCCATTCACTCATGAGGCTATAAAGGACACCTATGCCTGCATCTCATCCTGACGAACAACTACATTCCAGGACTGCAGAGAAGGCACTCAGAGGAGAGAGGGAGGGCAGGGATTTAAATAGTAGGATTAGGAAAGGAAAATCTGAGTAATAAAGATTATCAGGGATAAAATAGTCATTACCACTTCAGGCAGCTCTTCGATCATTATCTAATGTCACTGAGAATACAATTAGCTGCATGTCTTCTTACAATCCTCCAGACCATAAAAAAAGATGTATCAAAAAACCGGAGTAATTGATCTCTAAAGACTTTACTGCAACATCACATTAAGAAACCCCAAATAACAAAAATACCCAGTACCACTAGACAATGCTTAAGCCAAAAGCCAATTCAGGTCCAGTGTCCTACCAAGCCTCTAGTGGTCAATGAAATTGGACAGGTTCGCCCAAGTACTGGTCCTTCAACTGTAAGACATGGAAGGTATGTCCATCAATACCAAAGAGGCCACAATACCCTCTGTAGAAACAGCCTGAACATGACAAAGGATCAACAACCCACTAACTAAATGCAATGAAACTGACCAATTTCACCCAATCATCAAAGGTCGCACTAGGAACACTTAAGCCACACCAAAATGGACAAATAATTTCTCAAAACAGTTGTAGTATGCTGCCCTGTGGGGAAAATCAAAACAAGCTACACTAAGTCAAGAAAATGTAATTAAGCCTTGGTACCAGAGGATAGGCTCAGGAAAGAGGGAAGACCAACATTCTGTTACTAGTGGAAGGAAAAGATGACCTTCGGAAGGAACCTGTGATTTAGTCACACCACCATCCAATCTTCACAAGTATGGAAGATGGCAAAGCATTGAAGCCCCCAAAATCTTTTACTAGCAAGTTTGTATCTTATTTTTTTAGTAAATTTATGGGGAAATTGTGCTTTTAGTACACTATGGAAATGTTGTCTTAGATTCTCTTAGAGAAGAACCCCCTTGAGCCATATAATGAGGCCTGGTTCATTCATTTCACTTATTCAGGGCAAATAAGGGCAAGTATTACTCTCCGTCATTTTCAAAGTATGTCAGCACCCTAATATAGGTGGTTTCTAAATTAGACATCTGCCTGTGCTGTGATGTTATATTAATCTTGCTGTTATTGTGGAACTTTAGAAATGTCAATTATCGTGGTTCATCAAGGTTAAGAACATATGACATCACCTTCTTAGAAGAGTCAGCATCAGAGGTCATATGAGGTCAATTCCTGTGATGTCATTAAGGCCAAAGGGTGTGCAATGTCACTTCTGCATTTTGGTGAATAAATGTCCACGCTAATAACTCAATTCTTCACACCCATATTATAGGTGTTAACAAATCTGTAGAACAAATGACAACCGATGGCTGCATGGAGGACAGGCTGCACAGGGGTTGGAATGTACGAATGATAACCCACTGCACCTCCAAGTTAAGACCAACATGCCCTTAAAAATCATCTTCCACTAGACTAACGGCACCAGGCACGAAGCACAGTTCAAATGATGAAGGTGAAGCAAAAATTATCTAGAGGCAAAATTTACTCAACAGCTGCTGACATTAGATTAAAGTGGAAAAGCTGAGTTCACCTGGGCCAAATGGAAAGACAATGATCACTTAAGTTCTCTCCTACTGTAATTTTGTCAATAAGCAAAGATTGAAGGGAGTTGGTTGGAAGGCAAGAAACAGTAGCCAAGGGCACAAGAGCAACTGTCCTCAAAGTCATTGGACTGTGGAACCTACAGAAAAACAGAGGGAACTAGGTATGTTCTAGTAGGCAACAAATCCACGATTGGGGAGCCAAAGTAGCTGCAGATCTCCTGAATAAGAGGAAGAGCTATTGCAAACGTCAGGGATTAGATGAACACCCAATGCAGCATCTTTGCCCTGAAGACACCTGCTCCTTTGATTTGAACATCTCTAATGGGCAACAATACAGATTCTGCCCAAGACAGGATGTGGGAAAGAGATTGTTCCGGATGCTTTAGCCCATCCCGATCTGAACATTCAGATAAGATATAGTTAGCATGATATCAGTTCAACCGCTGCCACCCCTGAACTTCTGGGCAAACATTGTAGCGTTCTCTTCGAAGGATGTGACGTGACTGCAGGTGCCCTTTATGGGCCCACAGTGGGTGGGGCAAGGTAAGAACCAATAGTATATAAAATAAATCCTCATGGTTCTTTCTGGGGGAATTCTAAAATAGCAAATAAATAGTGCAGGATTTGTAGATAGAAATGATTTAATGCACCCCAGTTCAATAAATAGACTTAAACAAGTTCATAAGAGTTTGAAGTTGGGCTCTAAGCAAGTACATCTTTCAGACTAGGTGGATGAAAAGGTCAATTGTTTTTTCCCCTTATCTGATTACTGAGGCATCACCTCTTCGAAATTAATCGGGGATCTTGGGATGAAGTTCCAAAGGCCGAGAGACTCTGAACCCTTCGGAAACAAAAGCAGAATACAGGAAATCAATCTAGTTATTTCTCCTGCACATACGTATGTGGTACTAGGAAAAAGTATTTCATATATTTATGGCATAGATCAAATGAAAGGATGATCTAAGTTCTCTAGACCTGGGAAGATAGCTATGAAATCTAGGGGTTTTTAATGACGTTTTTAAAACTCTTGATATGTAATTGAGATTGTATATGTTTTCATGGACATTTTTTTTATTGATCAATATATATGGCATAATTTCTGCAAGGTTTGTAAATGTTATGACAATGTCAACATCACACCAAAACCAATAAATAATTGAAATGAAACTTGCAAGTATTGTGCCTGTTTCAATCACTAAGCTCAACAGTATCAGGGTGCGACATTAATTATCCTTTGTTGTAGTGCCCCTCTTTACTTTTCACTCTTGCCATAATTCAATATTTCTGAATTTTAGGTCTGTGGTCTACAGTTCATTAATCAAGGTTTTTCAGCCCGGTTTATCTTTTGCCTTTTTCCTCATAAGTCTGCGTTTGCGATGTCATTTAATACTATGCAGAGTTTTGGTAGGAACTCCAAATTCAATATTGTGATTACTTTCTTTAGACCATCAGTTATCTGTAACAACGCCTGGTGTTATTCTGGCGAATTCAGACAGCAGGTTAAATGAGAATATTAGAAGTGAAACCCATGTACCTACATATCCTGGAAACAAAAACAGTCAGCCATTCTGTTACAGAGCAGGAGAGATCAGTAGAAGCCCTTTCGGATTTCTGCATATATAGCAGTGGGTGTTTCGATTTGAGCTCTGGCTTGGTTCAGTCATAATTCACAAGGCAATAACCGTGCTGTTAGAGTTGTGGGAACGCCACTTAGGGGAAAGCACACCATCTATAATAGATGCAAAGCAGTCCGTAAATAACTATGAAGAAGGGCGAATGTTGAAATATTAGTGCACACCAATGCTTCAGTAATGCATATCATGTTGATCTACTTGAATCAACTAAGTGGCATTGCTGCTACTAAAGTTAACTGCCTGGGACAGATGAAATAAAATGTGGACACAATTTTTCACATTAAATAATGCCGCACTATTTATCTATTTATGGGGGTTAAAACATACTGGATAGTTAATATCTCCTCCTGAAGTACAGCGAACGAACCTCACAGCTTACATACACTTCATTAATCAAAATCCATGGCTTATAATAGCAGTAAGGCGAATGGGTTACTCCGGCACTGCAAGAGGAATGACCCGGGTGGCACGAGTTCTGGGGGCGGTGGCATTCGCCAGCACCCCCTAGACCCCTACCCCCTCCGCTTTCAGTGTGGCGCCGTTGCGGGCAGCAATCCATGGATTTGCCAGCACCCTTCCCCCGATCTCTTCAATGAGTGCCGCCGCTGGGCGGCAAACGCAGGTACCGCCCGGGCAGTCTCAGGATTAGCTACGCTACTGCATCACAAACGTGACTGATATCCAATATGCCTTATTACAAGTGAATGAATTCTATGGCAGGCCCGGATCCTCAGATTATGCTTCTCAATCTTTACTACTCATTATACAGCAGCCAATCAAAAAACAGTAAAACATTTTAATGCAACAAATCCCATAAGGCTTTGAACCACGCCTCCATAAACCACCTATCGGAACAGTCTAAAGTCTACAAAATAGCAAAGCACCATCCTACTCCCTCTTTCTTGGCTGCTCCGTAGTAAAGATAAGTGTAGAGTCTCCCTTTCCAATAAAACCACTGAATCAAACTGCTTATATCACGTTTCTTTATTCAATTTACTAACTTCCTGAAGAGCGCTGAGCCGGTGCTGCTGAGTGTATGCTCTCGCGCCTCCTAATGAGATGCGCGCGCATCACTCCTAAAATGGCCGCCGCACGTCACGTAATGACGTGACGTGCATCAACTAGTAAGCGCCACTACATATCTCCCCTTTTTCCCAAACAAGTAAAGAGTCACTTACAGTTCACTGTCCATATCGTAATCTCGAAACCTGGAGGGTCTCACCACAGACCTTCCACTCCTGGTCACCCTGGTCGGGTTCTCCGGGGCCCCTTGGCTCTGTATCTCGGTACATCTTCCCTCTCTCTGCGCAGCCGCGCCTTCATCCATACTCCTCCTTTGTAAGTCCATATCAGTTCCTTGGTTACCATTCGCTCTCCTCTCCTCCAGTCGTTCACTACTAGCACTTCCTCCTTCTTGCTGCCCACCTGCGCGTTGTTCCAGCTCTACATTCGGATCTTCCATGTCTTCCCATTCAGTTCCATTTTGCTCCCATTGCAAGATCTTGTTACACCTGGCCATGCGGTCTTGGGACCACACGTTCCCGTCACTCAGCAGGGCCGCTCGATCGTACACTTCCTTAACTTGCATGGGCTTGCTGTATTTACTGTCTCCTTTCTTCTGTAGCGTTGCCAACTTTACTCTTACCCACTCGCCCTTTTCCAAGCTTGTCCCTTTCACGTTCTTCCGTTTGTTGTAGTGGTTAGTATAAATGGACTGTGCCTTTTCCAGGTTGGCACGTACCACCGCGGGAGACCATTCGCTGGTGATAACCTTCTCCTTCCAAATCCGGTTGTCGTGCGTGAAGGGTTCCCGTCCTCTCAAGATCTGGAATGGGCTGTATCCAGTTCCAGTGGGTGTGATCCTGTATGCCCATACCATGTTCTCTATGGCTTTCTCCCAATCCTTGTTGCAGGAAATCGCGGCTTGTACGGCTCCCATCACAACCCTGTTAAATCGCTCCACCAAGCCATTTCCGGCTGGGTGGTAGATGGCCGTGTGTTTGATTGTTATGCCGTTCCTCTGCATAAATTTGTTCCATCTTTCAGACGTGAACTGGGGGCCATTTTCGCTCAGGATGGACTTGGGGATGCCCTCTCTCACAAAACTGTCCGACAAAAATTTCAGAATGTTTTCAGTGTCCATGGACTCATCCACCTTCACCTCCGGCCATTTGGAGTATCGATCCACGAGGACACATACATACTACTGAGTGCCCTGGTCATCAAGGATGGGGCCTAATAGGTCTATTGATAGTTCTTCCCACTGGTTCTGCGGGGGGTCGAACTTTCCTAACGCAGGGGTTTGAGCGTCTTGTCAGCTCCTTGGCACTGTGGACAATCTCTGACGTGCCTCTCCGCTCTTATGTCCATGCCTGGCCACCAGTAGTTTTGTTTGGCCCTTAACTTCAATTTTCCTATGCCTAGGTGGCCCTCGTGTAGCATGTCCAGTAACTTGGTGACGAGGTTCTTTTGGGGGATCACCTGGTCTCCTCTGTATGTGAATACTCCCTTGTCCCCTACCGACAATTCTTCCCTTATTTCATAGTCAAGTCAAAGAATTTATATAGCGCACTACATACCCAGAGGGTCTCAAGGCGCTTAGGAAGGGGAGGGGGATTACTTGTCAAATATCCACGTTTTAAGTTGCTTTCCGAAGGCTAGGTGGTTCTGGGTAAGGCGAAGGTAAGTGGGGAGTGAGTTCCATGTTTTAGCAGCCAGGTATGAGAAGGATCTGCCTCCCATGGTGGTCTTGTTGATGCGAGGTACAGTGGCGAGGGCTTGGCTGGAAGAACGTAGTTGGCGGGAGGGGGTGTAGAAGGACAGTCGTGAGTTGAGGCATTCTGGTCCGATGTCGTAGAGTGATTTGTGTGCGTGGGTTAGCAGTCGGAAAGTGATTCTCTTATTGACGGGTAGCCAGTGGAGGTCTTTCAAGTGACCAGAGATGTGTTAGTTGCGCGGGATGTCTAATATGATCCTGGCTGAGGCGTTTTGGATTCGTTGGAGTTTCTTCTGGAGTTTAGCGGTAGTACCTGCGTAGAGGGTGTTTCCGTAGTCCAGTCGGCTCGTGACCAGAGCATGGGTGACTGTTTTCCTGGTTTCGGTAGGGATCCAGCGAAATGTTTTTTTGAGCATGCGAAGAATGTTGAAGCAGGATGAGGATACGGCGCTGACTTGTCTGTTCATTGAGAGTGAAGAATCCAGGATGACGCCTAGGTTCCGTGCGTGGTCTGTCGGGATGGGTGCTTTTCCAAGGGCCTCCGGCCACCAAGAGTCGTCCCATGCAGAGGGGGATGTGCCTAAGATGAGGACTTCTGTTTTATCTGAGTTCAGTTTCAGACGGCTGTGTTTCATCCATTCGGCAACTTCTTTCATTCCTTCGTGTAGGTTAGTTTTGGCGGTGCTGGGGTCATTGGTGAGAGAAAGGATCAGTTGAGTGTCATCCGCGTAAGAGATGATGTTGAGGTTGTGTTGGCGGGCAATGGTCGCGAGGGGGCTCATGTATACGTTGAAGAGGGTGGGGCTGAGTGAGGATCCTTGTGGTACACCACAGATGACTTCAGTGGCCTCGGACTTGAATGGTGGAAGGCGGACTCTCTGGGTTCTTCCGGTGAGGAACGAGGTGATCCATTCAAGTGCTTTTCCTTGTATTCCGATGTTACTGAGGCGTTGTAAAAGGGTGCTGTGGCAAACTGTGTCGAATGCTGCAGAGAGGTCGAGGAGGATGAGGGCGACTGTCTCCATTGTCCAGTAGAGTTCGAATGTCGTCTGTTGCTGCGATGAGGGCGGTCTCAGTGCTGTGTTTTGCTCGGAAGCCAGATTGTGAGGAGTCGAGGGATTTGTTGGCTTCGAGGAAAGCGGCGAGCTGGTTGTTGACAGCTTTCTCGATTACTTTGGCCGGGAATGGAAGGAGCGAAATGGGGCGGTAATTTTTGAGTTCGGTGGGGTCCGCTGTGGGTTTTTTCAGAAGGGCGGTGAGTTCAGCCTGTTTCCAGTCTTCCGGGAAGGTGGCGGAGTTGAAGGAGCAGTTGATGACGTCTCGAAGGTGCGGTGCTATGACGGAGTCTGCTTTGTTGAAGATGTGGTGAGGACATGGGTCTGTGGGGGATCCTGAGTGGATGGAGTTCATCAGGCGGATGGTGTCCTCAGTGGAGATTGGGTTCCAGTCGTTAAGGGTGTTCACGGGGGGAGAATGTTCAGCATATAGTTGGGTGGGTTGGTCTCCGGGTTGGTTGTTGAAGCTGTTGTGGATGTCTGCAATCTTGTTGTGGAAGAATGAGGCTAGGGAGTCGCAGAGGGCTTGAGAGGGGGTGATGTCGTTGGAGTTGGCTGAGGGATTGGAAAATTCCTTGACAATGTTGAAAAGTTCCTTGCTGTTGTGGGCGTTGTTGTCAAGTCGATCCTTGAATGCTGTTTTCTTGGCCTTTCGGATTAGTTGGTGGTGTATGCGGGTGGCGTTTTTGAAGGCGTCCTTGGTGCTAGTGGTTGGGTCTTTTTTCCAGGCCTTTTCAAGGGAGCGGCAGAGTTTCTTGGACTTCTTGAGATCATCGTTGAACCATGAGGTCTTCTTGTTGCCAGGTTTGCTTTGACGTTTTTTCAGTGGTGCTAAGGTGTCGGCGGTGTTGGATAACCATAGGGTGAGGTTGGCGGCGGCTTGGTTTGGGTTAGAAGAGTGGGCTGGGGTGTTTAGAAGGAGCGATGAGGAGATCTGGTCGGTGGTGATTTTGTTCCAGTTTCTTTGCAGAGTTGGTTGGAGGTGGTTGGTGGGTTTTGGCTTGTTGTAGGTGAAGTATGTTGAAGGCTTAATGTTTTCATTCACGTGTCTTTTGTCTGGCCAGCCCTTGACAATGTGCATCTTCACTTCCTTCATGATGCTGTCCTCCTCGTATGCCTCTGTCCACTCCTGGTAGCTGATGATTTTCTCCTGGTCCTCCACGAGAGCTACCAATTCCGCTTTGTCTGTTGGGTCTTCCTCTCCTGGCTCCATAGCTGCTGCACTGCTCAGGTAGTCTGCTACTCGGTTCCGATTTCCTGGAATGTACTCCACATCATACCTGAATTCAAGTAGTTTCAGAGTCATTTTGGATATTCTGTGAGTGGCATTGGCGTGTCCACTTGATGTTAGCACCTTCACCAATGGCTTATGATCTGTCTTGAGCAGGAATCGTGTTCCCCATAAGAATTGCCGAAATCTCGTCATGGCCCACACCACGGCCAACATCTCTTTTTCGATTACACTATTTGCTTTCGGTGTCGGTCAATGCCCGGGATGCAAAACTGATCGTCTCTATCTGTCCTTGTCCGCGATCTTGCATGAGCACTGCACCCAGGCCCTTGTCGCTGGCGTCGGTTGTGAGCACAGTAGTGCCCTGTGGGTCGTATCCTTTGAGAGGCACTGCTCCCGTGACGTCCTTCTTGATTGTCTCAAACTCACTTTGTGTCTCTGGTGTCCATTGGAAACTGGTGCTCTCCCTGGTCAGCATCCTCATATGGTGTGTCTTTGAGGCAAAGTGTACCACAAATTTGCTGTAGTACTCCGCCATACCCAAAAATGATCTAACCTCCTCCTTGTTGGTGGGGGGCGGAGCTTCAGCAATTGCTTTTACGATTTCTGCCTTTGGTGTGATGCCTTGCACCCCTATTTCATGGCCTAGATAGGTCACCGACTCCAGTCCCAATCGGCATTTTGTCCATTCTGCTGCGAGCCCTTTGATTTCCAAGGTTTCCAGCACCTTTCCGAGCTTCTGATCATGGTCCATTTTATCACGCCCCATTACTAGAATGTCGTCCTGGAAATATTGGACGCCAGTCATGTTCCTAAACAGCTGATGCATTAGTTTCTGGAACACTGCGGCTGCCGAGGCCAGTCCAAATGGCATGCGGCAGAACTGATAGCATCCGAATGGGGTGATGAATGACGTGAGTTTTCTGCTGTCCGGGTGCAATACTATTTGGTGGTAGGCGGAGGTCAAGTCAATGGTGGAGTACCATTTGACTTCCCTGGTTTTCGCCAACATTTCATCAATCCTTGGGAGGGGGAATTTCTCCACGACGATGTTCTTATTTAGTTCTCTCAAGTCGACACAGAGCCTGACCTTCCCGTTGGGCTTCATGACTACCACCAACGGCGCGAGCCACTCTGCACAGGTGATGGGCTCGATTATCCCTTTCCTCTCCAAGTCTTGAAGTTCTGTTTGAACTGCCTCTCTCACCGCTAAGGGTACATTTCTTACTTTGTGGGCAACAGGAATGGCGTCCTCCTTGAGTACAATCTTGTGTTGGAATCTCTCCAGTTTCCCCACTGTACCTCCGAACACCTTTGGGTTCTTCTTTCCATTTAGTCAAATTGGGCCACACTTCCGGTTCCGTGAGTAGGATATGTTCTTTTCCTCCAGGGTCCAATTTGATTCCCAGGTCGCCCTGGTCCAGCCATCCCAAGACGGACGGTCCCCTCTCTGAGATGTACAGCTTGCAGAACGCTGACCGGCCTCTGAACTCGAACTTCAAGAGTCGGAATCCCACCATTGGGATGCGATCGCCGTTATATGTGACTGGTCGGATGTCCAGCTTCTCTAACTCTGGACCTAGCTTCGGTCTGAAAGTTTTGTCCCACACTGCTTTTTGAACTATTGTGTAGGGGGAGCCTGTGTCCGCCACTACGCTGATGGTTATTCCGCCAATTGTCATTTCTAATACCGGTTTGGTTGTCCTTTTCCCATCCACGCATAGTACCTGGTCATATATGCATAAGACGGTGACTACTTCCTCCTCTGTGGTCCCGTCCTGGTCTTCCTCGCCTTGGTCGATGTATTTCACCACGCTTTTGGATATTTTCTTCCGGCACACTTTTTCGTAATGGCAGATGATGCCGCAGTGCAAGCACTTGGCCCGGAACGCGGGACATCTTCTGTCGTGTGCCTCGTGGGACCAACTTCTGCACCTGTAGCACGTTTTCTTGTTGTCGTTGCCTGCTTGTTTCCCCTTTCGGTCCGGTGTTGCCCTGCCATTTGTTGGATCCTTTTGGCACGGGCCCTTGTACTTCTGGTCTCTGCGATGTTCCTCCTCATATACTCTGTTTACCATGGCACTGGTTGCCGTGTCTTTCTTGGTTGCATCGGCGCACCTCCGTGCGAGTTCTGCCCTTTTGACGATGACCATTACATCCTTGAGTGTGGTGTCTCCGCTTGCCCATAGCTTGTTCTGAACGTTCGTGCTGGAGGTATGCATCACGATCTGGTCTTTGATAAACTCCTCCTCCCAAGCTCCATACCTGCACGTGGTCGCTAGTTTCTTCAAGGCTTCTACGTATTCCTCAATCGACTCTCCAGCTCGTTGTTTCCTCTGCTGGAAGTTGAATCTGTCGACTGACACGCATACCGTGGGTTGGTAGTGTTCGTTCAGGTCATCGATGGCGTGGGCGTATACGTCATCGTCCGTGCTTCCTCTCTGTTTGGGCACCAGGCTTTTGTAGATTCTGAGCCCTTCATGCCCCAGATTGAGTAGTAGTATGCGTTTTTAGGGCTCGGCCTACGCCCACGAAGGGGGCGGAGCTTCGAGCTCCTAATGTTAAAGAAAAAAAAAAGGTATCTCTAGGGCTCTGGCCAGACACATTCCTTAGTGTTTTATGGCATCTGCCTAGTGATTCGTCTTCGCTGTGCTGTCTTTTTAGTAGCCTTGACGTGATAGGCGATATGTAATTTTCGTCGGTCATGTTTGGCATTTTGTGAGTGGTTACGCGCACGGCCGTCCATTAATCTTAATTAGGAGCTGTCAGGGTGCCTCATTAAGTGAATCCAGATGGCCGGGCGCGTTCACCATTCAGCAGCGCTCAGCGCGCAGCTGCTGCATGCCAGGCCGGGTCTTTTGGACTAAGTGCAGAACTTGAGAAGGTGAGTGATGGGTTTGATTTGGAGGCGGGGGTTGCTCTCTGTACCCGTTGTATGTTTTGTGTCACGGTGTGTTTTTAGTTGTTGCCTCCTTGCTGCGCGCCCGTGTGCGATGCCCCCTTTGTGTAAATCTGGCCGTGGAGGGGGGCGCTGCCTGTTTCCTCTGCAGAGGGGCTGAGATTAATACCAGGTTGTGTTTCATGACTGCTTCTGCGGCCATAAACCAGGGAGGGAGTGAGCGGCGAGCCTCACTTGCAGGCGCGAGATGCTGGGAGGGTCGTGCTTCCACCGAGGCAGATCAGTGGGTCAATGCGCCTGCTGCAGACACCCCTCACCCCGGTTCACAGACAGTACGGGGAGGGGTGGGGCGCTGGTTAGCCAGATGAGTGTCACGGGTTCAAGTCTCAGCAAGAAAGTATGGCAGGTTAATGCCCCTGCTGCAGACAGTTGGCTGTGCAGTGTGCCCAGCGGGTCTCGGGTGTCAGTGTGTGAAGTGGGTGACTTAATGTCCCTGCTTTGGCTGTTTGTTTGCTGCAGGCCACGTGCTCCGATGTAATATAGCTCGACGGGGAATGCCCTGTGTTTTCTGTGCGCACACTGATCAAAAGGTTTGAATTTTACAATGACAGCTCCGAGGGTTCATGCACTCTCTGCAGGTGTTTGTGAGTCTGCGCGCCACAAATCATATGGCCTTTTCTGTTGTGATTGCTAAGCGCTAAAATGCCCCTGACGCATACCTGTTTGTGTGTACCAGATTCAGAGCACCGATTCCACTCCAATCCCTTTACAACACCTCTGCGGGTTGTGCCCCTGTTGCAGAAATGTGTGTGTATGGTACATACTATTGGACCCATCTATTGCTGATTGTGTGAGGATAGGTGTGTACAGCTTCATGTTACGTGCAAATGTTCAAGAACTAGATTTAAGTTTGACCCGTGCACCACTAGGACCTGGAAAGGTTGGCTCATGAAACAGGGGCTCGAGCTGTGTGTGCTTTTTATTATGTTCGATTTTGCGAACTTCTCTGTGGTGCGTCCTCCTTTTACGGGTTTGAAGAAAGGGTACTGAGACAAGACAGCTATCTGGACTAAGAGACCTGCTTCAGAGCTATTTCTGTAGCCTCAAGGCCCAGCAGGGCCAACTTAGCTTTTCATCCTTAGGTCTGTCTTTTATCCTTGAGATGTTGGTATGCAAAATACAAGAGCACCATTTAGGGACCCTTCTGCTGAATTAAGGGGTCGGGAAAGGTGTAATGGGGGGTTGCAGTTCTGAAATGGCATGGCTTGAGTATTTTAGGCGGACTTACTTATATGTCAGTAGAAACCTGACTTGACAGGCCGGTGCTCGTGAGAGACCCGAGGGGCTGGGGCCCCCAGACGGAAGTAAACTCTTCCAGCGCGGGTGCCCTGTAACCATGTTTACAACTGGGAACCCTCTTGCTGTAGCAAAACCTCTCAATCTCCCAGGTGACCCTAAAGGCCTCAAAGTTATCAGCAAATCAAAAAAATCTGATTTTCTATGGAAGTCTCAAACAGGCCATTACTAAAGTTGGTATCACTGGCACGCTGCAAATGTTTATATTAATAAATATCTATTTAAAGTTACAGAATTTTTGAAATAATGCTATGCGATATCTTTTATTTTCTATGTGACTTAGGTGATAAATGTTACTGTGGTTCTAGAGGCATTAGAAATGTAGCGCCTAGTCAGGCCAGCTCCACCCCCTCCCCGCCCCCCACCTACACCCCTCCTTGGTCCTTAAAGAAAACAAACCCGCTGTGGCCCCAGCGGCTCAGGGCATGTGGCCACGGCCACAAGATTTATGTGGCAGGAGAGGTCTAAATATGCGCCAGGGTTGACAAAATTATGAGGTAAAAAGGCAAACAATGTAGTATAATGCAGCACATTTGACGGTAGTATTACTTCCTTACTTTGCCATTGTTTACACGTTAAGACTGTGTACGAATGTTTCACCTCACAAGAAAGTGTATCACCTAAATACACCCTAGCAACAGAAAGGGGCCAATCAACGGCTGCAAAGGGCCTTTCGAAGGGCAGCCTCTGCGGCCATGCTTTTAAGTACCTTTTCATCTCTTTTAGCAAGAATAATTTGTTGTTAACCTCTGCAGACCATGCATCAGATGATGGATTATACGGCGCATGTGGCAAATGCATAATTATGCGAAAAACACCACACCTGCAAAATCGTATAATCCTATAGGGCAGTTTATGAGTTTGTGGTGAACAAAAATCAGAGCCGCTGTTCTTCCCCCAAAACGCGTGTTTTGGAAAGCATCGCACGGCGGAAACTTTGACATCATACACAACTGACTGAATGTTGGGGCAGCACACTTGTTTACCTATTTCTCAAAAACATGGGTCACTTTTTCAAGCAGTTACCAGTGCCAGAAAGAAAAGAACTTTTTGAAAATCTCTCCTCTGAGCAGTGTATCCGGGGGTCTAGCTCTTCCTGCTCCTCTGCCAGCTCCTCCGCTTCTGTCTTTACCTTCATGTCTTTCGGGCTGAATGCCCCACTAGAGGGGGACTTGTCTTCAATCCCCTCCGCTCCTGGGGTGGGCAGCCGAAGCTGCCCGGGAGAGCTGGCCGGGAGGGGTCTCACGGCCATCTCTAGAGTCCATGAGCTGGAGATTCTCCTGCTCAGTCTTAATGAAGCAAATTGTCACAAATGGAAAGCTCAACTTTTATTTAGGAAGAGATTCAGGAGTGCTGTTGAGGGTCAGATTGAGAGTGCAGTTTGAGAGTGCAGAATCAGAGTGCAGTTTGAGAGTGCAGAATCAGAGTGCAGTTTGAGAGTGCAGAATCAGAGTGCAGTTTGAGAGTGCAGAATCAGAGTGCAGTTTGAGAGTGCAGAATCAGAGTGCAGTTTGAGAGTGCAGAATCAGAGTGCAGTTTGAGAGTGCAGAATCAGAGTGCAGTTTGAGAGTGCAGAATCAGAGTGCAGTTTGAGAGTGCAGAATCAGAGTGCAGTTTGAGAGTGCAGTTTGAGAGTGCAGTTTGAGAGTGCAGAATCAGAGTGCAGTTTGAGAGTGCAGAATCAGAGTGCAGAATCAGAGTGCAGAATCAGAGTGCAGAATCAGAGTGCAGAATCAGAGTGCAGAATCAGAGTGCAGAATCAGAGTGCAGAATCAGAGTGCAGAATCAGAGTGCAGAATCAGAGTGCAGAATCAGAGTGCAGAATCAGAGTGCAGAATCAGAGTGCAGAATCAGAGTGCAGAATCAGAGTGCAGAATCAGAGTGCAGAATCAGAGTGCAGAATCAGAGTGCAGAATCAGAGTGCAGAATCAGAGTGCAGAATCAGAGTGCAGAATCAGAGTGCAGAATCAGAGTGCAGAATCAGAGTGCAGAATCAGAGTGCAGATTGAGAGTGCAGATTGAGAGTGCAGATTGAGAGTGCAGATTGAGAGTGCAGATTGAGAGTGCAGATTGAGAGTGCAGATTGAGAGTGCAGAGTGCAGAGTGCAGAGTGCAGAGTGCAGAGTGCAGAGTGCAGAGTGCAGAGTGCAGAGTGCAGAGTGCAGAGTGCAGATTGAGAGTGCAGAGTGCAGATTGAGAGTGCAGAGTGCAGATTGAGAGTGCAGAGTGCAGATTGAGAGTGCAGAGTGCAGAGTGCAGATTGAGAGTGCAGAGTGCAGAGTGCAGATTGAGAGTGCAGAGTGCAGATTGAGAGTGCAGAGTGCAGAGTGCAGATTGAGAGTGCAGATTGAGAGTGCAGAGTGCAGATTGAGAGTGCAGAGTGCAGATTGAGAGTGCAGAGGGCAGATTGAGAGTGCAGATTGAGAGTGCAGATTGAGAGTGCAGAGTGGCAGAGAGTGCAGAGTGACAGTGAGTGCAGAGTGACAGTGAGTGCAGAGTGACAGTGAGTGCAGAGTGACAGTGAGTGCAGAGTGACAGTGAGTGCAGAGTGACAGTGAGTGCAGAGTGACAGTGAGTGCAGAGTGACAGTGAGTGCAGAGTGACAGTGAGTGCAGAGTGACAGTGAGTGCAGAGTGACAGTGAGTGCAGAGTGACAGTGAGTGCAGAGTGACAGTGAGTGCAGAGTGACAGTGAGTGCAGAGTGACAGTGAGTGCAGAGTGACAGTGAGTGCAGAGTGACAGTGAGTGCAGAGTGAGTGCAGAGTGAGTGCAGAGTGAGTGCAGAGTGAGTGCAGAGTGAGTGCAGAGTGAGTGCAGAGTGAGTGCAGAGTGAGTGCAGAGTGAGTGCAGAGTGACAGTGAGTGCAGAGTGACAGTGAGTGCAGAGTGACAGTGAGTGCAGAGTGACAGTGAGTGCAGAGTGACAGTGACAGTGAGTGCAGAGTGACAGTGAGTGCAGAGTGACAGTGAGTGCAGAGTGACAGTGAGTGCAGAGTGACAGTGAGTGCAGAGTGACAGTGAGTGCAGGGTGACTGCAGAGACAGTGTGTAAGGGTGCAGGGTGCACATTGTGTGAGTGTTCAGAATGAGTGTGCAGGGTAAACAGTGTGTGAGTATGCATGGTGACATTGGGAGTGTGCGGGTGAGCAGTGTGTGAGCATGCAGGGTGACATTGGGAGTGTGCGGGTGAGCAGTGTGTGAATGTGTAGGGGCAGTGTGTGAGTGTGCAGAAAACACCACACACACACACACCACACACACATACCACACACACACACCATACACACACACCATACACACATACACCACACACACATAACGCACACACAAACCACACACCTCAGTCTCTCAACACCACACACTCACCACCACACTCACTCCCCAGGCTCACCCCCACAGACTCACCACCACACACTCACCAGCACACAGAAAACAACACACACAACAACACACCCCCAGCCGTCAATGAATGCTTTCACCATGCACAAACACCAACAACCATCATCCATCTGTGCACGCTTTTACCAAGCACACACCCACCAGCCGTCAGTGCACCCTTCCACCAGGCACACACACCTCCAGCCGGCAGTGCACTTTTCCACCAAGCAATCGCAGTATGGTACACTTTACTTTTAAACATATTCATATAAAGCACAGCATGCCACCATTGGTAAAATTACAATTCAACCAACATACTTCCACTACACACCACATGCGCACACTCCATAACACATGGCAAAAAGACATTGGCATTTACAATGCCATTAGCTCAAACTCAAATAAATCCGAGCCCGATTGCATTTCTAATGCTGGTTTCCTTTTGGGGCTGAAGTTTTCCCCATTCTCATCCTCCAGGACCCCTATGAAGTTGTCGATATATTCTCTCCAGTCCTCCCACTTCATTAGTGGTTCCCCTGGTTTCAGTAGGAACTGGACTGGTGCTATGGCGTATCCCGCTGGTGTGCTCATCTTCTCTTCTTTGATTGTGGGTGCTCTGTACCCTTTGCCGGTGGGGCTACCTGGGGTGCTATACTTTTCTTCTTTACTGGGTTGTACCTGGGGACTCTCAGTGTCAGCCCCCTCCCCCTCCTTTGTGGTAGCCAGCTCGGTTCCTTGCGTGTATGTGGGTGGTTTTGCTTTGGCGCGCTTGTTCTGGCTGCTCTGGGGTCTCTGTACCACCTTTCCTGTTGCCTTCCCTATGTGTGGGCAGTTATGGCTCTGCCGCGCTATTCAGGTTACAGTACCTTATGTGGTGCTTATAGTCCTGCTGTGTCCGGTTTGTGCTGCTCAGGATCACTTGGCTGCGCAGGATTGACCTCAGGCTGGGTCTGTCTGGCTGGAGTTCTGCTGACTCTCTCTGTGCCCTCGTGGTGGGTCCGTTTTATTTCCGATTTTGTTTTATTTATTACATTTTTTTTTTTTTTTTGAAAGTTGCTGGTCACTTCCCGACCTCGTCGCCACTGTAGAGTCTCCCTTTCCAATAAAACCGCTGACTCAAACTGCTTATATCACGTTTCTTTATTCAATTTACTAACTTCCTGAAGAGCGCCGAGCCGGCGCTGCTGAGTGTATGCTCTCGCGCCTCCTAATGAGATGCGCGCGCATCACTCCTAAAATGGCCGCCGCACGTCACGTAATGACGTGACGTGCATCAACTAGTAAGCGCCACTACAATAAGTGCCCTTTTTATTTTGTAATACTATTCTACTGCATGACATGCTTTGATTGTCATATACAGTTATTCATTGAGTTTATAATTGCTAATTATTGCCATTTTGCTTAGTTTATGTAGACACGTGTTGCGAGCTTAAGATTGTCAGTTTGTCACTGCCGTGCTTCCTCCACTCCCCTATATACTGGGCGTGTTGCGCCTCCTCCCACCTCCCGCTCTCCAAATGTACTATTTTTCATTTTTTTTCCAGCTGTACTGCTTCTGTGCGTGCGCTCCTTGCGCTACTGCTCTGGGATTGGCCCCTCCCGGAAGCGGGGTCGTGTATGCAGCCCAATCAGGCTACACACGCGTAACCTCTCGGGAGCCTGTACGCGTCCGTGCACGCAAGGCAGCCTCCCGTCTCGAAGTTGGTGACGCCTCCCACGGGTTAGAACAGGGTTTCCTCAACCTAGAGCAGTGCCGGTACCGGCCTTAAATTTGCATATTTGAGCATACAGACGACATCTCTATCAAAGGAAGGGACATACGCTTAATTTTTCCCCCTGTTTCTCAAAACAGAATTTTTGGGGGAACCTCTTAACCTTGCTGCTTCTTAGGCAGACAGGGCTACACACACCCCCATAAGTCCTGTAAAAGCAGCTTGGAGTACATGGGGCTCTCTGCAACAGCTTCTTTTGGCTCCCACTTTACAATCTGTATATAAGCTGAGTAGGGCTGCAATCAACTGGCTTCCCTCTGGGGATTTAGATGTGGGAAGACATTCCATTCCCTAGAAACATGTTTGACTATGAGGCATACGAGCAGGACCTGGCTGTTTATGGTCCAACAGAAGATGAGGATTTTTATTACAATGAAAATATGGAATCCATGATAAACAAAACCTTAGACAAGAATCAAGATAAATCCTTGTCCTCCGCCCTCCTACCCATCTCACAATGCCTAGATCAGCTGATAGGTAGTAGCCCTTTCCCTCCTCCTTGTAATACCCCCCTCTAGCCCCCCTCCCTCAGTGCCCTCCGCCCAGTCTTGGTCTCATGTAAATATTTATACCAAGGTTACCGAAAGAGCAAGGGATCATGATTACAGTACTGACCCTTTGGCCCAGCCGCAACCGTCTCTCCCATTGACCCCCAACCCCTATAGATACAGACACCTCTTCCTCCCAAGAGTCACACCCTCACAAACGTTCTACGAAACGTAAGCATCCTTCGTCTCCAATGACTCAATCCTGTTCACCTTTGACCAGTCTAGCATAGTTCATCTTAGATCCTCGGATTGGTCCTGGCGGAATATATGCAGGACTAACCTGCGGAAAAGCTTCAATAAAGAGGTCAGTTCCCGCCTCAGGTGAGAATGCCCCACCCAGATCTCCCAAATAAAACTGCACTCGCTCCGGACATAGATACTTCTATATAAACCTTTCTAAAGAAATATCGTAAAGACCTTAAAAAAGGCAAAGATAGAGCTCTGAGAGCATGCCAGGACAAACTTCTAGATGTTTCTGGCCAGCTAGATAAAATCCTGGAACTGGTCCTTCAAGCCCAAGAAGCAGGTGCAGCAATTCACCACCCTGAAGTCCTAGCTGGGTGGACTAAAAGAACAATCTGCCTCCTAGGTAACACAAATTGTGCGCTTTCCTCTGAGAGGCGTAAACCTGTTCTCTTGAGAATTTACCCACAACTGTCTGAACTGGCCTCAGCGGTACCAGGCCCTTTAGCGGAAGGCCAACATTTTAGAGACTGCTTTGTCAAAGACATTGCGAAATTTGTAAACACTTTCACATCCCAGGATAAATCTCAGTAATCCCTCAAGAGTATTCAATCCCCTCTCTGGTAGGGCCTGTCGTGGCAGAGGATGCTTGGCCGGCTGCTTCAACCAGCAAGATCCTCATCTTGGGTACAATCACAGACACAGAAGGTATGCACAAGATCCAGCACAAGCACGGGAAATCAGAGGACGCTTCAACAAGGGTGTCAATAGAGGATTCCAAAACAATGACACCCAATCCTCAGGTAAGGATTCATCCTTTTCTTCCTTCAATTCCCTTGGGGGACAGGTTGATGCATTTTGTACACAAATGGTCAAAGATCACATCATACACTTGGGTCCTGAACACTGTTCCGGGGTACAAGATAGAACTGGATCTTCCACCGACCCAACATGCACCCCCCTGCCTCTCCATTTTTCCCAACAAGAAGAGTCTTTTATAGACTCCAAACTGCTCGAGCTTTTAACAAAGCAGGCCATTGCTACTGGAACCCTTCTCACAGTTTTTTTTTTTGCAGCAACGTCTTCTTGGTTCAAAAGAAAGGAGGTGGACAGACTAGTACTGAACCTCAGAGCATTCAATACCTTTGTGACCTACCGCCATTTCAAGATGGAAGGCATCCATCTCTTGAAATATCTTCTACTAGAAAAGGACTGGATGCTCATGTTAGATCTAAAAGATGCATATCTGACAGTCCCGATCCATCCCCCTCATCAACGTTACCTCCTATTTCAGTAGAAGGGCCAATGGTTTCGGTATCAATCTCTACTGTTCTACCTCTCGTCAGCCCCCTCTCGTCAGCCCCCTAGGTATTCACCAAACTATTGAAGCCTGTGGTTACTCACCTAAGAGAAATGGGGGTTTGCATGATCGTCTATCTAGATGACATGATTCCTCTGGCACAAGACCGGGCTTTGTTGATACGGCAGTGGACAGTGTCCGTCCTGCAGAATCTAGGTTTTGTAACAAGAAGTCCAAGACGACTCCCTCTCAGCATGTGGACTTTTTGGGATTTCAGATCAACTTCAGGACGGCTCAATTACTTCTCCCTCCAGCCAAAATAAAATCTATCAAGAGAAAAATCAGAATGACATTGTCGAAACAGATGGTGTCTTTGAGATCCCTGGCGAGTATTGTGGGCCTGCTAGCATCCTCGATTCAGGAGATTTTTCCTGGACCTCGCCATTACAGAGCATTACATTGCCTGAAAATTCACGATCTACAACAGAATTTTCACCTACTATCACATGATTGCGTTGACAGCTGAAGCACAAGAGGAGCTTCAATGGTGGCTGATGCATATGGAAGCATGGAATGGCAAGGCCATTTTCGGAATTACTCCAGACGTAGTCATCAAATCGGACGCCAGTCGCTGGGGAGTAAGATGCGGCGAATTTGCTACAGGTGGTCGCTGGTCAGCAGAAGAACCAAAACTACATATCAACTGTCTGGAGCTGTTGGCGAGCTCCTTTGCCATCAAATCCATCTCTTCAGTAAAGAGCAATTGTTGCATCCTGCTACGGATGGACAATGTGTCAGTGGTTCGATATATAAATCGTCTAGGAGTTATGAGATCTCGTATGTTGGCCAACATAGCCTAAGAGTTCTGGCATTCTGCCTCACTCAAAAGATCACTGTTCTGGCGGAATACATTACCGGCAAAGACAATCTAGTGGCGGACTGGAATTCCAGATTTCTGAAAGACTACAGCAAATGAAAACTCCATCCTTCCCTGTTTCAAGAGATCATGACTATTCTAGGCCCATGCCAGATAGATCTGTTCACCTCACAACAACGCTCAGCTTCCTCGGTTCTACAGCTGGAGACCGGACCAGATGACGCTAGCAACAGATGCTTTCCACCACCACTGCGGATCTCAGATGAATTATGCCTTTCTCCCCTTTGCAATGATCCAGAGAGTAGCGGCCCAAGTCCGCCGTCAGTCAGCTTCATTGGTCTTAATCACACAGCAATGAAAGACACAATTGTGGTTTCGACTCTCTTGGAATTGTCGTACATCTGCCCATTCGACATCCTATTTTTCCTCAGTTGCTCCTGGACCCAGTCGGATCTACACATCTGCTGATTATACGAGACCAACTGATGCTCATGGCTTGGAAGCTCTCAGGAGACATGAACAAATTAAAGGACTTTCACAGTCGGCTGCCGAATTCATACAACAGGCTTTGGCTCCTTCCATCCGTATACTATATTCTGCTGCATGGAAACGTTGGGTGGGTTGGTGCCTTTACCAGGAGGTAGATACCGTGGGTTCAGTTTTGAAAGATGTCCTGAACTTTCTCTCAGAGTGGATAGAATCCGGGTTATGTTACAGGTCAGTAAACAACTTTGGATCAGCCTTTGTCAGCTGGACATAACCACATAGATGGGAAACCAGTAGGTGTTCATCCAGTTGTATGCAAATTACTTAAAAGGTATAAGGGTCGCTCGACCTCAGAAACCCAGATATATTAACTTATGGGATGTTTCTAATGTGCTATCCGTGTTAGAATCCTGGACGGAGAATACAGATTTATCTTTAAAACAACATTCAGCTAAGCTTACTATGCTTCTGTGTCTCATTTCTTGCCGACGTGTGTCGGATGTACGTGCACTGGACCTAGCAGGTAGGTTATTTTCTCAACAAGGTGCATCATTTATTATATCCAGAAGAACTAAGACCCTGTCACGTTCCATTGACTACCCTGTTTTTCCAAACAATGACAAGTGGTATGTGGTTAAATATCTGAAGGTTTATGAAGAACGTACTTTGTCTCACAGAACCTAACCCTAGGGCCCTTTACTTCGGTCAATGCAGAAACCCATTCCACCCTGTGCCGGTGGCCACATTAGCTCGTTGGGTTAGTTGGGTCATGTCTGAAGCTGGTATAGACATATCTGTATATGGTGCTCATTCTACTTGAGGTGTGATGGAGTCTACAGCCTTTGTCATGGGATGATTGGTCATCTGATTGTATGTTTAAGATTTTCTATTACAAACCAATTGCAAATGCTTCATCTGTTGTTGGTCAGCTTTGAACCAGCATAATCTGAGCCTTTGGTCCTGCCATAGAATAGAACATTTTCCAGCACATGCAACAAGAAGGACAGGTAAGAGTTGTATCTCAACTGCCATGATGTCATGTGATTATGTTTGACATGATTGTATTTTCCCTCCCTTGATATGCTTAAATTTATAGATACAATGGCATTCAAACTTGTTTCTGATTTAAGGGATGCATTCGAAACAAAATTGAAATCTGGAGATTCATTAACGGTTGTCTATTTCTACGCCAGTTTATGGATAAGTTATCTCATCCGAGACCCTGTTACATGGATTTTGCTCTCAGTTGAGAGCTGGAACTGTATTCTGTTTTTGGATTGCCTTTCAATGAGACTGCTTGTTGCAAAGAAAGAGGCAGTAAGATGGTGTTTCGCTATTTTGTAGACTTTGGCCTGCTCTGATTAGTGGTTTATGGAGGCATTGTTCAAAGCCTCATGGGATTTGTAGTATTAAAATGTGTTACCGTTTTTTGATTGGCTGCTGCATAATGATTAGTAAAGCTAAAGAAGCATAATCCTCACCTCCATGTCCTTAATAGAATCTAAAATTCTTGTTGCATATGCTGGATAATGTTCTCATCCTAGGACACTTGTAATGAGGCTGATGGGATTTACGTCATGTTATGATGGAATAACCCATCTGCAAATCTCTCAATCAGTCATGGAACTTCACATCACTGTGATGCACTCTCAGTATGGCGATAAACATGACTGAATCTGAAAATGTTCACATTCAAAAGCAAATGGAGAAGTAGTGGCACAATGTGCTACACAGCAAAAAATGCTGGCAAATAGGGAAGTAAAAATAAGCCAGAAAGGGTGGTCGTTAATTATGGGTACATTCTTTAGCAGATCTTTCATTCAAGCTGCTCGCTATTCACAGAAAAAAAGATCAGATTCCAGTAGTGAACCTTACGGTGTATACATTCAAAGAAGCTCCCTCAAAAGTAAATACACGCGTCCAGATTATGGGAATCTGGCATCATGACAACCCCATGTGCTGCAAGGTTTGCATTAACTGCTACCACAAGATCAAAAATTAAATCAGGGGGTGTGGCCATGCGCGATCCGTGATGACCGCGTAGTCACAGAGCTCCGTGATCAGTGAGCCCCAGATCCATCCTTACCTCCCATCCTGATGTCCGGAGTGCCTTCCCCAGGGCCGTAAGTGAGGTGGAGCCTGTGCCGCCTGTCCTGGAGCTGTCTGCGGTCCCTGCGGAGGCGTTGTGGCCGCGGATTCTTTATGACCGAGTGTGGGCCTCAAGCCGGGACCCACCATGGGAACTCCGGCCCTACAAACAACAACTTCTGGTTCAGCCGGAAGGTGGGGCTGCAACGCGAAGAGTCTGTTCCAGCTAATTACTGACCCCGCCGCTGGACTGTGTGGCTCTGCGCTCCTTCGTGGTAGTGCGGAGCCGTACGGATCATAGCGGCAGTGAGGGTGCTGCGGCGGCTGCGGCTTGAACGGACGCCGCGTTCATTGTTGAGTGCCGGTCCCGGGGTAGAGAGTGGATCTCCCCCCCAAGAACCCCCCACACCCCCCCCCCACCCCCACCTTTGGTGATTGATCCTCCGGGGTCTTGGTCCTTTTTCTCCCCCCCGACCCCTGATGGACTTTGATAGCAGCGGAGAAATGGCTTCTGCAGGGACGGGCCCTTCCCCCCTCCCCCTCCCCTTCTCTCCTCATTGACCGTCAAGGCACTTCTGTAACGTGGGAGGCCTTGCAGTTGGGGAGCAGTGGGTTTTGCATAACAGCCTCTGGTTATATTTGTGGCCTGGTGGACGACCCCCCTTTGGAGGTGTATCTGGACCTGCCTGCTGACTCGGGGGTGCGGGCTGCGCAGCACAGTGAAGAGCGCTACTGTTTGGTGCGGGCTCCTCTGGACTTGGACCTTGGAACGTTGCGCTGCAGTGGGGGGGTGCCACTGGTACTACATGAAACTGTTGTAGGCGGATTCTAAGGGAGTGTGATGGGCCTGATGTTAAAGGTGGGGACCTTCTGTGCAAGTGGTATGTTGCAGCTTTGAGGTGGGGTGAGGAGGTAGATCTGGATTGCGGAACCTTACTTTTTCTGGCAGACGTGGAGTGGATTGAAGAGTCCTTCCCCCCCCCCCCACCCACCTGCTCTGTTGCTCTCCTCTTCTGTGTGATCTTCTGGAGGCGCTGTGGACAATTGGGCAATCAAAGGAATGGTGCGCTGAACTTCCCTGGATGCACGCACTTTACGGTGAGCAGTGATTGGGCATTGAGGCGCAGCTGACTGGTATTTAAAGTGCTGCCGAGGTGCAGCGGGTGTCCCCTGTAGTGGTGAACTGACCCGGTTCTTCTCTCTCGGACGCTGCGTGCCGTCGCGAGGCCCATCTCAGTTCATTCTATTATTTGGCTGTGTTGCTCGTCCTTGCTGCTGCGGATTCTGGGGGGCCCGTGTCCGGAGCTAGCTACGGTGTTGGGAGTGCTCGCTGGCCATATCGGGAAACTGCCCCGGATAGCGCTCCGTCCATTGGGACATGGAGCGTGTGAAGGGCACTGGGACCAGGAGGTCGAAACCGGTTCAATCTAACAAACTCAACAGGTTCACAATCTCTAAGGATCTACAAAAAAAAAGGCTGTCAGAGGACGCAGAGAAGGGGGCGCTGACCGGAGATGAATCTGAGCTCTCTCTTAAGGATGTCATGGATGCTATATCTGGGGTTAAAGCCTCACTGGAGCATAAGATGGATTTAATGGCCATAGACATCAATCTAATTTGTGCAGATATGGGGAAACTGAACGAAAAGGTGAAACAGGTTGAACTTACCACCTCCAGTCTCGTGGAGGATGTCTCCCAGTTGCAGCAGGAGGTTGGAGAGTTGCGTGATTCACGTGTGGCCTTAGACCTTAAGTTGGATGACTATGATGGCCGCCTCCACCGTAACAATCTGCGCATCCTGGGTGTGCCTGAAAAGTCGGAGGACGATTCAAAAAGGGGGTGGTGATGAACAGAGTGTCTGAATTAAGCAGACCACTCTTACCCAGTCAAGAGATCAGGGCTTGATCCATCACCGTTATTCAGCTCACTGCATCACCCCAGTTCAGAACCTGGCTATATGCAAATTAGTCCGACCCAGTGCCTCATGGGAACAGGGCAGACCAAACTACCAAGCCAATTTTTCACCGGAAAGGAGACAAGCTTCCGGGGACCGGTTTCTGGCATTTCAGCCGTCGTCAGCCCGGCTTGCTTGAATCCTGGTGGTGCAGTGAGCAAGGGACTCATGTCTGAGTATACCCTGCCACACTTGTGGTGGCCAAAAACGATTCAAAAAGGGGGTGGTGATGAACAGAGTGTCTGAATTAAGCAGACCACTCTTACCCAGTCAAGAGATCAGGGCTTGATCCATCACCGTTATTCAGCTCACTGCATCACCCCAGTTCAGAACCTGGCTATATGCAAATTAGTCCGACCCAGTGCCTCATGGGAACAGGGCAGACCAAACTACCAAGCCAATTCTTCACCGGAAAGGAGACAAGCTTCCGGGGACCGGTTTCTGGCATTTCAGCCGTCGTCAGCCCGGCTTGCTTGAATCCTGGTGGTGCAGTGAGCAAGGGACTCATGTCTGAGTATACCCTGCCACACTTGTGGTGGCCAAAAACGATTCAAAAAGGGGGTGGTGATGAACAGAGTGTCTGAATTAAGCAGGCCCCAGACCTGTTTGTGGATTATCTTATTCTTAAGCACCTGCAGCTGAAGGGTCTCAGTAAGTTAGTAATTGAGCGGGCGCCTAGGGTCCCGGGCGGCCGTCCCAGACCTGGCGCTCCCCCGCGGCCCATGTTGGCCCGAGTTCTCAACTACCGAGACAGAGATGCTATTCTTAAGTTTTCAAGGGCCAGTTCTCCCCTTAAATATGAAAACACTACAATCGCCTTCTTTCCTGACTTCACGCAAAGAGTGCAGAAGCAATGAAAATCCTTCTTGTCTGTGAAGCGCGACCTGCGGGAGAGAGGCATTACGTATTCTATGTTGTTTCTGGCCTGTCTTAGAGTTGAGGCGGATGGTAGGCATGGTTTTTCGATCAGCCGGAGACCGTGTCGGAATGGCTTGAGTTTCGGGGCCCTCCGGATCGGGCGGAACGGGGAGGAGATGGTGACTCAGAGGCTCAACCTTCCTAAATAGGTGTCCAGTCATATGTTTTAGCTGTGTGTGGGGGGGGGGGCGCGGGACGAGATGTATCCTTGGACTCATGAGGGGGGGTGGGAGGGGGGGAGAGATATAATGTTTGCATAACTGTATTTTTCACGGCACAGACTTATTATGTCTTTTTGGGTGCTAACCTGAGCTCTTATGATCTATCCCCCCCCCCCCCCAAGTACTTTTTTGTTCTTTCTTTCGAATGTTTAGGGCGACAGGCACTCTGCGTTTTTCAATGGGCAGTTCTAAGCCTAATGGGCAGGGCAGCTGGGTGGGGGGGTGTTGGGGAGGGAAGTTTTCACAAGTTGGGTGGATTGTTGATGGCATAAGCAGGTTGAACTTGATTAGCATGCAGCAGACAGAGGATTGACACATCTTTTTCACAAATGATGATGGGGGTAGGAAACTGAAGATTTTGAGTTGGAATGTGAATGGGTTGGGGGACAAAATTAAACGCAGTGTGGTTATTCAGTATATTAAACGCCAGGCACCAGATGTGGTTTTGCTTCAAGAAACGCATTAAGTTGGGAATTCATGTAAGGCTATACACAGAATGGGGTACAAGTTGGTGGCCCATGCGGGATTCACCTCTGGTTCCAGAGGGGTGTGCATCCTAATTTGGAAGGCGTTCCCTTTGGTGATAGATTCTACGTGGGAGGATGACAGGGGCAGGTATGCTGGCATTACGGGTCAGTGGAAAGGGCATGTTCTTACCCTCTTGTCTGTCTATGTCCCCCTGGGCATGCAGTCCACCTCATTTGCTGATTTGGGAAAGCTTTTGCTCGAATTGCCGGTTGGGCTTTTGATCTTGGATGGTGATTTCAATGTAGTTGTCTCTGGAGTTATGGATAGACATCCCTCAAGGCATATGGAGCGCGCCATGCGATGGCTACCCGACTTTATCGACGCAATGGGTTTAGTGGACAGATGGAGATTGCTCCATCCTGACCAGAAACAATACACATTCCATTCCGGTGCCCATAACAGCCTTTCCCGCTTGGATTACTATTTGGTCCCGGTGGCTCAGGCGTTTTACATCACTGAGGCTGTTCATCTCGCCAGGGGTATTTCTGATCATTCCCCGCTCTGGTTCAGGTTTTGTATCCCTTCGGGAACAGCGGGTAGGGTAGCCCCCATTAACCCCAGGTATAGACGTAACCCCAAACTTCGCAAGGACCTCATTATTATTATGTTTCTTATATAGAGCCAGAATCGACCCCCGAAGGGGTATCTCCGCGCTTGCCTTGGGAACCCGTCCTGGTTTTCGCTGTGAGATAGCCCCTACAGGGCATCCCCAAGGTGAAAGTCAGGCATCCCGCCGCGGGGGGGCCTTTGTGGAGATTAAGCAAGCTTAATGCCCAGAGTTGCAGAGTGTGAACCCATGATTAGGTCAGGCACCGAAGCGAGAATTATCGAGTCCGTGGACATTTGAGCTCAACACCCTGCCGCGTCGGGAATTGAACCCTGGTCCCGGGTCGGACCTCTGCTTCAGGGTCTGCCTGCTCTAACCAGTGAGCCACACTTCTCCATTAAGGCTCCAGATGAATATTTTATGGATAATGAGGGATCAGTGTCCTCCTACATGTCTCTTTGGGAAGCCTTTAAGACTGTCATTAGGGGTCAGGCTCTGTCACTGATAGCAGGAACAAAAAAGGAAAAGAAAAGGGGGTTGTTGATGCAGAGACTGAGATTGGTCGCCTGGAGGGGGAACTGGAACATGAGGTAATGCAAGCTAAATTACATCTTTTAAGCCTTAAGCAGTATGATTATAAATCATTGGTCAATGATAGAGCAAGGTCTCTTGGTAGGGAGCAGCAGGGCAGGCTTTACAACCTCGGGGATAAAGCAGGGAAACTTATTGCTTGGTTGGACAAAAAGGACTGGGCTGACCGTGTCGTCCCAGAACTTGTTACAGAGGAGGGAGCTTTGCTTACGGATCCACAGAGTATTTTCGATAATTTTGCAGCGCATTTCCAAACTGTTTACACCTCGGTCTCTGATCGACCCGAGGAGGACTCTCACCTACTGCTTCGTGATATACAGCTCCTGCGTCTATCCCTAGAATACCGTGATTTTATGGATAGTGCCTTAATGGCTGACGAAATAGCCCAAGCTATCCGCTCCTTGAACTCGGGTAAGGCGCTAGGACCAAACGGGCTCCCAATTGAACTCTACAAGCTCAGACCCGATAAACTGGCTCCCTACCTTAAATCCATGTTTGTTGAGGCCCGGGAAAAAGGGATCCTGCCCAGAGATGTCAGAGGTTTGCGTCAGTGGTTGTGATTCATAAGGTGGGTAAACCCAAGACCAACTGTACCTCTTATAGGCCCATTTCTTTATTGAATGCTGAAACCAAAATTCTGGCTAAACGTCTCTTATAGGCTGGTGAAAGTGGTTAGCAAGCTGATTCATCCAGATCAATCGGGCTTTATTCCCCATAGGAACACCGCCCTAAATCTACGTAGGTTGCATGGCGTTATAGTCAGGGCCCACACTCTGCAGGAACCAGCCGTAATTGTTTCGCTCATTGCCACCATGGCTTTTGATACTGTAGAATGGTCCTATTTGTGGGCGGTCCTGACTCAATTTGGATTTGGCCCTGAATTTATTAGCTGGGTGCGCTGGTTATATACTGAGCTCACCTCTTTTCTCTCTGGCCCTGGAATCCCTAGCAGCTAGGTTGCGCTGGGAACCATCTATCCGGGTCATTCGGTGGTCCACTGACTGGGAGGACTGAATGTATTTATTTAACCTCTCCCCAGAAGTCCCTCATTGTTGTGTGCGATGTCCTGGTCTCTTTCGGTAAGAATTCTGGGCTTTCCATCAATTGGGGGAAATCCCAATTGATGCAAGCCAGCTATTTCCGTGAGGTGGAAGGGTTGCCACGTAGTCTTCAATGGGAGGGCAGACCCTGTATCGCTTTAGCTAAATTGATGCTCCCATGGTATGATGGAGGCATTGCCCTCCCAGATATTAATCGGTACTATTGGGCCTCCCAGCTGGACACGATTAATCAAGGAACGGATGTCCCCATTGCCGATCCTGGCTATGCCATGGATAAATGGCTCCTCCCCAGAGGCAGTTTTAACAGAGCACTGTACTCAAAGCCAGCAAAGTTGGACTTGACAGGGCCGACTAAGCATGCTGTCCGGATCTGGCATGATGCCACAAGCTCTTTGGGATGGAGGGACAAATTGACGCTAGCTACCCCACTCTTTGATTCGGAGCGACTGGGTAAGCTCTGGAAGACGAAAGGATTTGATAAGCGGGACCTGATAGGGATCTCCACCATTAAAGACATCTGGGGCAAGGGGGGGGGGGGATTAGGTCATTTTGGGAAATTCAGGCTGAATTCGAGCTGTCGAGATTTGAATATTTCCGCTATGCCCAAATTCGACATTCATTACAGGCGGCTCTGCCTGTGGATGCGGATCTTCCGGAGGCCTCACCTCTTGAGGATAGAATCTTGGATGGTCACCTCCCCGAGAAAACAATCTCCCTGATCTATAAGAAGCTAATTAATCACAGGGAGGATCTACTTATGGAATTGAGGGATAAGTGGGTGCGAGACGGAAAAGAACTGGATGATGAGGACTGGCAATCGGCGTGTGTCCTCTCCCAAAGTGGTCGCCATTCCTGCACGGCTGCGGCTTGTTCAGTTAAAAATACTACCGAATATGCTACTTACCAGTATGCATCTGTTCTTGGCATGTAGGGCTGCTGACATTCATATCTGTGCATAGATGGCCGCCTAGTGTTGGGTCCGGATGATTGCACATTGTTGTCCTGGAAGAGTCTTCGAAGTATCACGAGATAGGTGGCTCCTCCCCTGGACTACAGTGCGCATGGGCATCCTCTCCATCCTCAGATTGTTTTTCGCCATTGTGGCAGAGATGGAGTGTAATACAGTGAGTGATGTCCATGCTAGATAATAATTCTGAATGCTACAGCTGCTACAGGCGCCGGGGAGGAGGGTGGGGGATATAAATGTCAGCAGCCCTACATGCCAAGAACAGATGCATACAGGTAAGTAGCATATTCGGTTTGAGGCATGTGGGCTGCTGAATTCATATCTGTGCATAGATTACATAGCAGTCCCTCCTGTTAGCGGCGGCTGCCCGTGCCAGCTGCAGCAGTCTGAAAAAGAGTTTTGAGAACAGCCTGTCCTACAGCTGCCTGCTGTTTAGAATGCACATCTACGCAGTAGTGTTTCGTAAATGTATGTGTGGTGGACCAAGTGGCTGCCTTACAAATCTCTTCTAAAGGAATATTCCCCAGGAAAGCCATGGACGCTCCTAACTTACGGGAGGATTGTGCTCGTGGTGGAATGGTTAGTGTGCGTTTAGCCTTAGCATAGCAAATCTGTATACATTTAACGAAATGGGAAATGGAAATGGGGTTGCCTTTGTGTTGTGGAGAAAAGGCAACAAAAAGCGGTTTTGTTTTTTTGAAATCCTTTGTTCTGTCTATATAGTATATTAGAGCCCTTTTGACATCTAACGTGTGTAGGGATCTCTCTGCGACATTTTCCGGATTAGGAAAGAAAACTGGCAGTTCTATGGTCTGGTTCATGTGGAACTGCGAAATCACTTTAGGCATAAATGTAGGGTTGGTGCGTAATACCACCCTATTTGCGTAGACCTGGATGAATGGCTCTTGAATGGTTAGTGCCTGAAGTTCACTAACTCTCCTCAGTGAGGTAATGGCCACTAGGAAAGCAACTTTCCAAGTCAGAAATTGAATCTCACAAGAGTGTAGAGGTTCAAAAGGTGGTCCCATTAATCTGGTGAGGACCACATTCAGGTTCCAGACTGGTGACGGTGGGTGTCTGGGAGGGATCACTCTTTTAAGTCCCTCCAGAAAAGCTTTAATGGCAGGCACTCTGAATAATGAGAGGTGCTGCCTGTTCTGAAGATAGGCTGCTATGGCGGATAAATGTATGCAAATGGAACTGTTCACTAGATTACATCTGTATAAATGCAACAAATAACAGATGATGTTTTGAATAGATGCATCCAGTGGGTTAATGTCATTGTTGGTACAATATATGACAAACCTTTTCCATTTAGCCGCATAGCATGCTCTGGTTGTGGGCCGTCTTGCCTCCTTGATGATATTCATACATTCTGGAGGCAAGTTGAGGTAGCCAAATTCTAGGACTTCAGGAGCCAGATCGCCAGGTTGAGCTGTTGCGGATCTGGATGCTGAATGTCTCCATGGCTCTGCGTCAAAAGCTTGGGTGTGAGGCATAGCCGTTGACGCGGTACCACGGATAGTTCTAGAAACGTGGTGTACCATGGTTGGCGTGCCCACATTGGAGCAACCAGGATGAGGGTCATCGAGTGTTGCCGTACTTTGCGTGCCACCAGCGGTATCAAAGGTGCTGGGGGAACAGCGTACGCAAATTTGCCTGACCAGTTCATCCATATCGCATTGCCCTGCGACTGTGGGTGTGGGAACCTGCTTGCGAAGCTTTGGCATTTTGCGTTTTCCCATGTGGCGAACAGGTCTATCTGTGGATGACCCCATTGCTGGAAGTACGGTTGGAGTACTGATGGATGTATCTCCCACTCGTGCATCTGGTGGCTGTGTCTGCTGAGCAGATCCGCCATCATTTTGTCTTTGCCCGGGAGGTGTTCCGCCATGAGGAAGATGTTCCTCTGAATGGCCCACTTCCACATGCTCTGAGCCAGATGAGACAACTGTGGAGAGTGCGTTCCTCCCTGCTTCTGTATGTAGTACATGGCAGTCATGTTGTCCGTCCGGATCAACACGACCTTGTTGCACAAGTGTACCTTGAAAGCTTTCATCGCCATGAAGATTGCAATCAGTTCCAGAAGGTTGATGTGCATCTTCTTTTGCTGTGCTGTCCATAGTCCCTGCACTGTGTAGTGGAGTACATGAGCTCCCCATCCCTGGAGAGACGCGTATGTATGTATGTATGTATGTGTGTTCTTATATAGCGCTCGACTTAGCCTAGGGCATCTCGGCGCTTGCCTTGGGAACCCGTCCTGGCTTTTCCCTGTGAGATAACCCGTACTGGGCATCCCGAATGTGAAAGTAAGGCATCCTGCCGCTGGGGGGCCGTTGTGTCCACCGTCAGTACAATTTGTGGAACAGGCTCTTGGAACGGTCGGCCCTTGCAAAGGTTTCGTGGGTTCCACCAATGCAGAGAGTTGAATGCCCGACCGCTCACCAACACTAGGTCCTTTAACTGTCCTTGAGCCTGATTCCACTGACATGCTAAGCACTCCTGAAGAGGACGCATATGTAGTCTCGCGTGAGGGACTATGAAAATGCAGGAGGCCATCATGCCTATCAACTGCATGAACACTTTCGCTGGAAGCGAGCGTTGAGGTCTGAATTTCTGTATCAGCAATTGCATGCTGTTTATTCTCTCTGAATTTGGCTGTGCTTTGGCTGCCAGAGTGTCTATTGTCGCACCCAGGTACTGTCGCACGTGGGCGGGCTGAAGGTGTGACTTCGGGTAATTCAGTAAGAATCCCAGAATGTGAAGAAGATGAATGGTGTGGGACATGTGGCTGGCACACTGCTGGGCCGACTTTGCTTGAATAAGCCAGTCGTCCAGATAAGGGTAGACATGTATGTGCTGTCTCCTAAGGTGTGCTGCTACTGTTGCCAGGCACTTTGTGAACACCCTGGGTGCTGTCGTTACTCCGCAAGGGAGGACTTTGAACTGATAATGTTGATGTTGAATAGTGAACCTGAGATACTGTCAGTGTGACGGGTGTATGGGTATATGGAAATACGCATCTTTTAGATCCAGCGTTGCGAGGAAGTCTCCCTGATTAACGGCAGAACCTGTTGCAAGGTGAGCATATGAAAATGCTCTGACAGAATGTAACTGTTTAGAGGCCTGAGGTCTAGTATAGGTCTGAGCGACCCGTCCTTTTTGGGTATTAGAAAGTAGAGATAGTACACCCCTGACCCTTGGTCTTCTACAGGCACGAGCTCTATGGCCCCTTTTTGCAGCAAGCTGACGACCTCCTGCTGCAATAAGTGAAAGTGCTCTGCGGACATAGGACAGTGTCTTGGTGGGATGTTGGGTGGAGTGGACGTTAATTCCAGACAATACCCGTATTGTACAATGTCTCTCACCCACCTGTCTGTGGTGATGGATTTCCAGACCGGCAGGAACTGTTGTAGTCTTCCCCCGACAGGTGTTATGTGGTCGGGGGGCAGTGACAGGGCGTCACTGTTTGGCAGAGTATCTGGAACGGTTGTTTCCTCTGCCCTTGATGTTGTTTCCCCGATATCCACCACGGTTGTTCTTATTGTAGGTGGATTGTGTACCTCCCTTATTGTATTGTGTTTGTTGCGTTGACTGGCCTCTCGAGGGGCCTCTAGTACTGGAGCGACGAAAGGAGCCACCCCGAAACTGCTGTGACTGCAGAGCCCCCATAGACTTTGCAGTCTCTGTGTCCTTTTTAAGTTTCTCAAGGGTGGTGTCAACCTCAGGTCCGAATAAGAAGTCTGGGTTAACTGGCTGACTGAGGATAGAAGTTTGAATTTCAGGTTTGAATCCTGAAATCCTCAACCAGGCGTGTCGTCTTAGCATAACACTGGTGTTGATGGCCCTGGCTGCAGTGTCAGCTGCGTCTAGAGCGCACTTGATAGAAGCATTGGTTATGAGTTTCCCCTCTTGGATGAGTAGCTCTGCCCCCTCCTTGTACTGATCAGGTAGGTGTTGTAATAGTGTCTCAAGGGTATCATAATGTGCCCTGTCATATCTGGCCAAGAGTGCCTGAATTTAGAAATGCGCCAGATGTTAGCAGCCTGTGCAGCTACTCTTTTCCCTGAAGTTTCCATAACCTTCGACTCTTTGTCAGGAGGAGGAGCATCACCTGTAGTCTGGGAGTTCGCTCTCTTACGTGCATTAGAAACAACCAATGAATCCAATGGCAACTGTCCGTTTATATAAGGAGGGTCCACAGGGGGCGGCCGATATTTCTTCTCAATCCTTGGGTTTAACACCCTGGCCCTAGTGGTATCTTTAAAAATGTCAGCAGCATGCTTGAGGACCCCTTTGAGCATGGGTAGGGTTTTGACTGCCCTTTCCGAAGTTGAAAGTGTCGACCAGAAAGTCTTCGTCCACAGGGTCAGCATGTAGCTCGACGTCCTGATTACTGGCTGCCCTCTCAATAAGGGCGTTAAAAGCAGTTGTGTCCTCAGTAGGAGACGTTTTCACACAGTACACGAGTGTCCGGGCCAGTCTGTGGATCCCTCGAGTCAGCAGGGTCTGTCCATTGTTGGTCTTGATCATCAGAATCAGTGTCCACATGATAGAGGTCATCCTCATTGTCATTATCCCCTGTCTCAACATCTGAGTATGTTGGGGAAACATTTTGAGGTTCCTGTCCATAGTGATGGAGGGGTTCCACAAGAGCTGGAGAAGTTGTAGAAAGTCTCTTTTTCTTCAAGGGAATCTTATATGATTCAATGGGAGTCTCTGGCATTAACTTTCGTTTGTATAAGGACAGTCTCCCAGTTTCCGAGTCGATGAATTGTCTCAGCTCTTGGTCTTCAGGCTCTTCCGTAGCCTCCATTTCCGTCGACACATGTGTAGCTGCGCCAATAGATTTTTTCGGCTCGAACATCTTTGGACGCACCAAGGGTGGTAACTCAAACTTGATAGGTGTCGACGCGGTCTGAACTTGTCTGACAAGCTTCGGCATCGGGGCCTTCTTCGGTCCGACCGATGTACCCTTCTCCTTGACGCGTTGGAGCGACTCCGACACTTCTTTGGTTATGAACGGACTGGGTCTCGTCGACTCGAAAGGGTCCTTGGAGCCAGTCTTCGACTTGTCCGTAGGCCTCGACCGAGGATCGATCCCGTCTTTCGGTTCGGGCCTTTTGTGCGAATCGACACCCTTCGGCGTCGGCTTCGATGGCTCGACGGCCTTGACCTTGGTCTCCGGCGCCCCAACCATTGGCTCGACGACCTTCTTGAGTTTTCCGGCATCGACGGCCATTTTACTTTTCTTTGGCTCCGAGGGGTTTGAGGCCTTGGAGCCGACGAGAGTCACAAGCACTTTCGGTTTCGGTTTCTGCAAAGATGCTGTCGGTTTCGATTTCTTTGTATCGACCGATGGCGGTTTCGAAACCGCAGGCTCTTTAGAAATGTTTGAAACCGGGCCTTTATGCGGGGCTGTAGAATGAGATTGTGGATCTTGGGTAAGGCCTAGTGGCGATCCCTCGACCTGAGCCTTATTGAGTGCGTCATCTTCGGCCTGTGTGTGGCTGGGTTGGCCTAGCTCTTTGCCCGAGCTATCTTCTACGGCCCCAAGGGCCTCCACGTCGTCTCCTACCTTATCGACGACATTCTCATCTTCGTCTTGTACCTCCTCGTCTTCGGCGTCATACTCGGAGTCATGGCCCGAAGCCGGATCGGGGCAGTGTTCCTGATCCTCCAGATCAACGACCTCCTCGTCTTCGGTCCCGAAGATGTTCACGGGAACAGGCGCTGACTTCTTCGACTCAAGTCGAGCCGCGCGTCGAATCTTGAGGGTTTTCTTCGACCTGAACCGGGCACAGGCCATACAGTTGGCTTCGTTGTGGTCTGGGGACAGGCACTTGTTGCACACCGGGTGGGCATCGATGTGCGGGTATTTTGCATTGCAAAGGAGACACCGCTTGAATGGACTTCTTTCCATTTCAGATCTAAGATCGGGTAGAGTGTGGAAATAAAAAACCTGTTGAGTCCTCAATGTCCTCTAAGCAAAGGCACCGATACCGAACGAAACGATACCGACGCTATCGAAAGCCTTTTGGCTTTAGAGAAAGTTTTCCTAACTTGAGCTAAGATAGTAACATCCGAACCCAATGGCGGAAAAAAACAATCTGAGGATGGAGAGGATGCCCATGCTCACTGTAGTCCAGGGGAGGAGCCACCTATCTTGTGATACTTCGAAGACTCTTCCAGGACAACAATGTGCAATCATCCGGACCGAAGACTAGGCGGCGATCTATGCACAGATATGAATTCAGCAGCCCACATGCCTCGAACACAGGGTTTATGTCACGGGGCCCGCCTTGTTCATATGGGACTGTCTGATACCGGATTGTGTAGACGAAAGTGTGGTCTCGTGGGGACGTTCCTCCATATCATTTGGGAGTGTCGATATATTTCAGAGTACTGTCGTAGGATTCTTAACACTATGCACAAGGTCTTGGGGGTCTCCTTGCTACCACCGGCGAGGAGATGCCTCCTTAACATATGGGAACCTACTGACCTCAACTCTGCACAGACACAGTGGGCTACATTTAGTTTCATGATAGCGAAAAGGAATATTGCCCAGCAATGGGGATCCGAACAGCCCCCCACCCTTGAGATCTGGAAACATAACTTAGACTGGAGTATGTTTTGTGAGAAGACTGTTTTCATTGCGAGAGGCCGCCCCCGAAAGTGGGCTTCAATATGGGGACCTTGGAATAAATATAGAGGAGAGATTTGTGTGCCACCCAGGGATGTTGTTTTTGATGTACACCCATCCCTGTAAGGTTTCTGGCATGTGTTTGTTCTTGTTCCCTTTACCCCAGTAGGGTTATATTGGCTATGACACATTCTTCTGTAACTGTGTCTTTCACTGATGCTTTGTTTCAATAGAAAGAATTGTAAAAAAAAATAAGAAAATTTAATGAGAAGTGAATCTTTCTCAACAGTGACTAAAAAGGGGTCTAGTTACTCTTACCTCTGCTCCAGTGGTGTTTGTTGTCCACCACAAATCAGCCTATAACTGGCAACTCCATGATTCCCCTGCCACTAAACCACATCATTATACAATATTATAGCATCAGTTTTTATACAACAGGCATTTGCTAGTCAGAAGAAACTCACTGCATTAGCTCACATGTGCTTTCCCCAAATCACACAAATCAAACCGTAATCTTGCAGTCGCTGAATATGCATGGCCACAAGATCATTCCCACTTACATATCCACTTATTGCAGTAATTTTTTATTCAATAAAAATGTGTTCATAAATGAATCAAGTACTTCCATATGACCTTTTCATACAAAAGGTCATGTAGCCCAACCACCCCGAGCTTTTTCGAGCACTAACACCCACCAGCAATGACAGGGGTGTTACACTACTACAACATTTTAATCTCACAAAAGGGGATCTACAAGGGGCGTCAATGACCCAACATCAACCGTACTGCTCCAAACTATTACCAACTCACACTATGTACGGGGCTAGACAGGCAATTGCCAGTGAGGAAATCTGACTCTCCCCTCAGATTTCTCCAACGCGGACATGACGCACAACATGTAAGAGTTCTATTTGCTCAGAGTTTCTATTGACGGTTGAGCTGATCATTGCCTATACAATTTTGTGCCACATAGCCTATTCAAGCTGCTGGATCCTCTTGAACAGCCCGCTAGCTCATTGTATGGCCGAATGTTTTTTTTTCTTCATTTTTTCACACACACATTGAGTAGAGTGACTTATAACTTTGGTCCTGATGAATGCCTTGAATTGTATAGTCACACATGGCAGAAACATGTTGACCATTAGATAAGTAAATATCTATATCCCTATTTCACTATGCTTTTAACCCTATCCTTTGGGGCATTTTAATCAAGTTTTTCGCCACCCATGAGGTAATTTTATCTACTTTTGCTTTCTGTACTCTGCCACCTTATGTAGAAACACAATACATGCTAGAGAACACCCCTGCTCCTTTCCTATGGGGAAGTTGTAGCCCACACTGGGTACCTTGCTGTCCCAGATTGCGGGAGGGGACCCTATGATGAAGCATGTCGCCTTAAGGTGAGTGAGGTTTATCATTCGAAAACAGTGTTCCACATTTTTCCTAGCTTTTTACACCTTTTTTACCCAGTCTATCCCCGTACAGTGTGTGTTGACACTACTACAAAATCCCATATGAAAACAACACAATCCTGTATCATGCTAGATATAAACTGTGTGTAGCACAACCCAGTCAAATGAGGACTATAATCTAGTATAAGTATGGCATAATTATGTCAAATGCAGAAGCAAGTGCCTAACAGCAAAACCACCAACAAGCCCACAAACTGCTTATAAGCACAAACCGCTGTCTATTAAATGCTGCACTTGGCTGTTTAAAGCTCATCCTGGTGACACAATTCACATCAATTATTTATTGTCTATATATGTCAAGATAGCCTAAGGCCGGCTGCAAACACTTTGGGAGCAGAGAGGGTTGGAAGGAAGATACCATAAGGACATCACACTTAAAACCCTTGCAGAGTATGGGCTTTTGCTTTATCTTGGATTTTTTGTGTTATTTTCATATCAGAGGTAGAGGGGGAAAATTTCAGAAGAGAGAAGGCTTTAAGTTAGATGGCTCTTCCCTCAAAACATTTAAATCTTACGGCGTGGAGTGGCAACTGATTTGGACAGACCAGCATAGCCACCTGGATGATTGTTAAATACCATCTGTTTGGGCAAGACATCTGAGCACACGATCAAGCAGAATCTTGTGAAAGAGGATTGAATGAGGTCCTCTGCTGAAATATGTGGCAAGGAACGGACATCGGAGTAGGAGAGATGTGATCCCTGCATTTCACACAAAGATTGAGGCTTGAAAGCCTGTGTGATTCTGTACCTATTGACCATCATCCCAGCAGGGAGTCTATTAGAATCAATTAGAGTTATCAATTAGAGCCACAACAACTCCTAGGCTTGGGGTGATCTTTCGTGGTACAGGTAGTAGAGGTAGAAATATACGTATGCGGCTGAAAGTGCTCTTGGGAACATTGTTCACCTGAGAAATCAAGATAAGACTGCTGTGCTGTCCATGACACCACAATGGCACACTTTATTGGATGTAGTCAGCTGAACACCTATAGATCAAAGAGATGGGACAGTCAACTGGTAGAGCAGTGGCATATCCAGTACCAATCATAGTAGGTCCTCGGTCTTGAGGAATTTAAGTATACTCAGTTATAATGTATCAACATTTGAACATCCAACAGGCAGTCAAAGATGTGCCTTCATTCCTTTGGTTCACAGGAAGGGCGCTCTGATGTACACTTCACTGTTGTCTCTATACATGGTGGCCTCAGATGCAAGTGGAGAATGGTCATCAGGTGAATCACATCGCAATTATTGGGTCACGGACAATGTAGTCCCGAGAAACTCTGCAGTGGTAGGATAGGTTAAGCTGGTGAATTCTCAGTCAGCCAGAAAAGAGGTGAACAGGAGGGCTGACTCCCCCCTCCCCCCATGCTTCCCACCCCTACATGTTGTCAAGAAGTGGATGAGTATTTATTTTTTGGTTTAACATTTTTTATTAAAGCCAAACTTGTTGCATTCAGATTTACAGATGCGTATATTCCATTATACATAAGGCATTTATGTGTCAACATTTATCATATACATTGTTCTCCCTTTTTGACATCATATACATTATTCCCCCTTTTTGACATTTCCATTCCCACAGTTGGCAAATTACACAATTCCCCTCAATAAATATTCCATCCTCCCATCCTTATTTGTCCCATTTTTTGGGAAAGCCTCTGGATTTATAGACATCTTTTTCAGCAATCATACATCTGTCCATTCCCGCTACCCAGCCTATTGTTAATGGGTGTTCTGCTGCTCCCCACTTCATAGCAATTGCTCTCTTCACCAATGTGTAGCCTAGGGTAACTAATTGCTGTTCTATGTCCGTTAAATCAGTAGCCTCCCAAATATTTAGAATCCCCATTAGTTGTGTCAACGTAATCTGTTGCTCAATCGCGTCTCAGAACTTCTCTGTGGCCTTCTCCAACAGGAGTCTTATCTGGGGGCAGTCCCAAAGAATATGATAAAAGGTTGCCGCTTGGTTGCAGCCACGCAGGCATAGTGCATCCTGCCTCATTCCCATGTTAGCGAGGATCACTACGGTGAGGTATGTACGATGCAGAACTTTCAGTTGAATCAATCTAAAGCGATGGTTTATGGCTGGGTTGAGTATTTTTAAGGACTTAGCAGATCTTCTCTCATGTTCACCAAAGTGGAATGGAACCCAATTGGTCTTTACTTTCCCTGTTAGCCATACGTTGGATACTTATTGAAAGTTCAAGGATCTTTGAGGAATGCTGAAACCCAGGAGTTCGTCTGTAAATGTCTAAGTACTCTAGACAGCCCTTTTATTTATTTAGAATTGCTACTATGAACCCACATTTTAATTGTTGAGGTATGCCTGTTTTTTTTTTTAAGCAAGGTTCAAACGAGCAAGCTTAAATAGGATACAGAGGGCGGCAGTTATATTTTGATGAATGAGTGCAGGTACGGATTTCACTGTGCTGGCAAAATTAAACATTACAACCTCCTGCACCTCACTAAAGTCCCAAGATGAAGTAGGGCTGAGGAACTCTGCCATGCTCGCTCATGAACGGGTGACCCAATCAACGTACTTCTGGGCAATAGACACAGATGACAGAAGTCCACTTATGCACAGCACAGTCCAGTTCTGTCACATGCTGATTAAACTCGCACACGTGAACAGCACAATTGTGCCAAACAGTTTAGATACCAAGTGAGAACAGCACATGCAGCTACATGCTTGTGCAAGCTCCTACGAGTGTATAGCACACTCTGGTTACACTCTAGTTTAAGATTCAACAATTGAATGGCACAATTCTATCAACTTACTAATGAAAATGTTGTATGTGAAAAGCGACTTGCTCTCAAATGGTGACACACATGCACAACTGTACAGTCAGATTCTGTGACATGCTGGCATGAAGGCCCATATGGGTTCAGTAGTATGCTGTGAAATACTGACAGGGATTGATGTTAATGATTATAATATTCAACAACCGGTTTGTCCACATTCAGCTCATCTACTGACTGAAGAGGCATACATAAGAAGAATGGAGAATGAAAATCTAAATGCTCAAGGCCATTAGAGAAACCATGGCATATGGTTACTGGATACCGAGCCGGATAGCTCTCATAAAGAGGAACGTGCTGGCCCAACTGTACCATGGGTAGGAAATCAGATATTCAATCAATCAATCAGGGGTTTATAAAATGCACTACCCACCCATGAGGGTCTCAAGGCACTGAGGAAGGTGGGCGGGGGGGAGGGGTAGCTCCGGATCCGTCGAAGAGCCAGATCTTGAGGTCCTTCCTGAAGGTGTGCAGGGTTGGCGAGCGTCTGATGTTCACGGGGAGCTTGTTCCATGTCTTGGCCGCTATGTTGGAGAAAGCTCTCCCGCCCATTCTGTTTCTGCAGATGTTGGGGACCTCCGCCAGTGAAAGGTCGACCGAGCGGAGGTTCCTCTTGGGGACTTGGAAGGATACTCTCTCGTTGAGGTATTTGGGTCCGGTGTTGTAGAGGGATTTGTAGGCGTGGGTGAGGAGTTTGAAGGGGACCCTTTTCTTGACGGGGAGCCAGTGGAGGTCTCGCAGGTGTTGGGTCATGCATTTGTGACGTGGGGTTCCGAGGACGAGTCTGGAAGCGGCGTTCTGGATGGTCTGGTTGCTGTAGTCCAGTTTGCTGGTTATGAGTGCGTGGGTGACGGTCTTTCTGCAGTCGGGGGGGATACAATTGAAGGTTTGTCATTGTCGTCCTAACACTCTTTCCCCCCTTCTCCCCCGCCTCAAGCTAAAGTCCATTAAACACTAATATGACCACACCAGACGCAACCTACTTAACTACATTCAACTTATACAGCAGGAGGATGTCCAATCAATCAATCAATCATTCAATCAGGATTTATAAAGTGCGACTTATCACTCGATAGCGGATCCCAAACTGGGAACATCCAAAGATTTCAAAAGAGACAGCACACCGTGCTTTTTTGAACAGTTGCCTACAAATAACTCTAACTGCGTTTGAGTTTTGTAGCACTGGCTTTATATTATGACTTTGATGATGGGGTAGAACAGTTACTTACTGTACAAGGAGTCAGCACCTATCTGTCTGCAGTAGATGCAGCTTCTCTCATCTTGGTAGGAGCTTCAACCAAGAGGCATGCAGCCGTACTGGTTATAAATGAAGAGCCCCCTTTAACTGAGGGGATCTCTCCCGGGGTAACTTCCCACAAGTTCTTCTGACCATACAAGCCAGACAATGACTTTTTCAATGCTTTTTGTTCGCTGCTATGGGATACTTTCTTCGATCGATTGCTGAATTTTTTGCCACATGGTAGCACTATGCAGATGTGCCAATTTCTGAAGAGTGATGGCAGATGACTGCCAACAGGGATGGTGTTTGTGAGGTGGCACCATAAGCCAAAATAAGGCAGTGTGGGCAGACTTAATCATCGAAATGATGAAAGAAGGTTTGACAGAGACATACCACCATATTAATGAAATACTATTCTGACCTGGTCTGTGACTTTTTGGCATTGCTCATATTTACACAGGTATTTCTCATTCCAACTGGTACTTCTGCTAATTACCAGCAATAAGCTAAGTAATAGACAATCAATGCAAATGCGTAACAGTACTGACAGACCTATTCAGTGCTCTCCTGCACTGAAGCAATTAGATTGGCGTGGGCTTTGGTTCCTATTACAAGCCCTATGAGACGTGCTCATTTACAGGATCTCCTCTTTTAAGAAACCTCTAGTTCTAAAGCATCATTCTCTGTTCCCTTCAAGCGGTGAGTGTACTACAAGAGAAAGACAAGCCCATGCTCCATAATTCAGCTTTGACCTAGCTTTGCAGCCTTTCTCCAGACCCCATGATGGGTAATATTAGTGAGGCGTCAAGTGGCTTGCCCTGCATCCTACAGGTGAGTGACATCCCACCAGCAGGAAGCCATAGGACTCACTTTTGACAATTGTTTGAATTATTTGTAAACACGAGGAAATCTGCGAGCAAGTGAGGATCCAATTTTCTTCACTCCACAGTAAATTGCCATCTCTGCAATAAAATGCCCAGGCAGACGTGATCTCTATCGCTAGTTCAAATATGTTTTGGAACAAAACAGTTTTAAGAGCAGATGTCGCACAAAATATTGTCTCCACGAGACCACAGGTCTCTGCGTTGGGCCACGGAGCACTCAATAACAGATTATTTTAGATATGAATATCTCAATTTACCCAAGGAGACACCTGAGGGGAGCTGACAGGGCAGCATCTGCTGAGTCCAACTACTACCTCCTGCCATGGCTTGGCCAGAATGTGAAGCCGGTAAAGTGTGCTTTAACCCGTGGACATTTATGTCTAAGGGCAGTCACCTCGTACAAGTTTTACAATCCATCATACGCATAGACTGAGATATATGAAACAGTGCACGGCAACAGTATTAGAATTAGGTATCATACAGCTCAAAAACAGATACAGCAAGTCGCACACAAGTACAAACTGGTAAGTGCAGGAACATCACATGAACACAGAACTTGTGTACTGATTTTTATCTATTCACTTTAGAGTTACTAAACCCCACTTCCCCCTCTTGATGGGATGTTGAAATACGATCTAAATATCCCTAAAAGCATAAATAGAAGAGTGCACAAAAGAATATGCTAAACAAGCATTGGCAAAGCCAATAGGCCGACAGTCATTTAGATTTGTCAATGCATGTTTTGTCATGGCGTTTATAAAACTATCTTGTTGGGGGAGCTGCTGGGCCTTCGCCAGCATAAAAAGATGTCTGCAAAAGCAAAAATAATGTTGCTCTCAAAAAGAACACATTGCCAAATTAGTCTGTGGCACGTAAGAGTACCACTTTGTGTGTGGACGTATTGCTTGAGAAAGTCCAAAAAGCGATCACTCACAGTGAATTCAGTGAAAAGCCTTAGTGGGCTTGCCCTCTGACCCTTTCTGTATTCTTAGTTGGCAGACGGAAAATGTGAATGACGCCGACTGATGAAGGAAAATCTATCAATCTCTCTCTCTCTCCTCTCTTAAAAAAAGGTCCTCTGAGTGACTAAAAACTAGTGTAATTTTACCATCAGAGGTTTAATATGCCACTATCTAGGCTGGCGCCAGACAAGCCTAGCTGCCTGATTTGAACCAGCAGCAGCCTCTGATACAGTCTCTTTGGAAGTCCCGGCCAGAGAGAATATAACTAGGGCAATTCAAATCTGAATGATAGCCTTGAGAATTAAAAACCTTGGAATTTTGGAAAAATTTCCACAGCTGGAAAAAGCAAGACATAGTCATTGCGCTTTCTGAGGCTTCATGAAAAGTTTTTCATCAACAAGAATCATAAGACTTTTGATCGCTTTTTAATAAATAGGAGCACTCGCTTCCAATGGCCAAAAGGAAGGGCTCCAACTGTGCAGTTTATTTTTAATCACCACAATTTCAGTTTTGTCAGAGTTCATCTTCAACTGATGACAATTCATTCAATCACGGACGTATAACATAGTGCTCTGAAAAAACTCTGTGGATTCCGTCGAGTCAACAGTGTTGAAGAGCAACTGCATGTCATTGGCGTGGTTGTATATTTTCACCCCTCGCCTCTGTAGGGTACGAACCAGCGGGAGGCTATAGAGGTTAAGTAGATGGAGGGGGTAGAGAAGAGCCCTGTCGTAATTCACAATTAAGCATGACCTTAGATCAGCAAAAAGGAGCATGACGGACCAATTGAGAGCCAAGAAGAAAGACATTCATCCAATCTAATGCTGATCTCTGCAGACCGGTGGCCTTTATACACTCAATTAGAATATCATGATCTACCGTGCAAAAAGCGTCTGATAAATACAAAAGGACTTATGTCTGGGCCAATCCGTTGTCTGCTACTTCTCTCATATCACCTATAGAGAGTAGAACAGTTTCTGTAGAGTGAGAGGAAAGAAGCCAGGTGGGGATCAAGAAAGGCAGAGTTCTCTAAGAAGTTGGGCAATGTTTGCCTCTAGTATCTTGGCTAAACAAGGGAGTAGGGAGTAGGGAGATGGGATGGGATGGAAATTCTTCATGAAAGAGATCTTTGCCAACTTGTTTTTGAAGTGGGATGACTTCCTCCACCTTAAAAGTATGAGACAAGGCCCTGAATTAAAGATAAGTTGAGTAGGGAGATCCATAGATCAGGAAAGTGTGAAAAATATTTTTGGGGATCGAAGGGTGGCAAAAATCTTTAGGGGACATGGATTTTGCCTTAATCATCAGTTTCAAAAAGCAATCTTTGGTAATGGCAGGAAAAGCCGTGAGGTTAAAGAGTCCATATCTTCCAAGGAAATGGAACTGGTGAAAGACCTAAGAAGAATACTACCTTTTATCATCATCATTTTAATCAATGAAAAAAAAGAGTCCAGATTGTCACAAAGTTTGAGTAGGGACCACCGGAGCATTTAAGCGATCTGGGTAGGAAAATTCAGTTAACAGCATCAAATATTTCTTTGGTTTTGTATTCAGAATTCAAATGTTTTTTTAAAAGTAGGCAGATTTGACCTCCCAGATTGATTTCTCATAGGCCTTTATCCGCAGGGTAAAGCTATCCTTTTTGTCAGGTGTATATGCTTTTTGTCATTTTCGCTTGGACTGGAATAACTTAAGCTTAGCTTTCTTTAAGTCTTCTGTGTACCATTTTGATGCTCCATGGCGGCAGATTCATTTTGTTTTACGCCTAGGGATATGCATGTTGCTGGCTCCTCTAAACCAGTCAGATATTGCCTCTTCCAGATTATCTAGACTCTCGCTGTGAGTAGGCAGAGACCATGCCAAAACATTACAGAACTAGTCTAGATTAACATTGTTTTAATTAATTAATTTATTTTGTGTTTTATAGAGCACAAACTTGACCCGTTAGGGTTTCAGAGCGCTTTACGTAGTCAAAGAGTTGTACAAAAGGCATGGAATCACGAGGGTACAAGGGGGATGGAAGGAACACAAGGTACAGTTAGCATTACAGTTGCTGAGGACACGGGAGGGATGGAAGGATACAAGGTACATGGGAGGCCCTTGAGACGGAGTATAGTTACATTTTGCGACCAGACCGGATTTGATCTAAGATGTGGCCTGCAATGTGTGGCTGTAGATATCTGTTGAACAAAGTTCAGACTATTAAAGGGAGTAAGTGAGGTCTGAGGAGGTGTGGTCATCGTTTTTCTCAATGGCCCAAAGAATAAAATCTCCAAGGAGTAATATTTTTGCAAAGTCAATAACTAGAGCAGATAAGAAAGCCACAAAGAGTAGGGAAAAGGTATGTGCCCCAGGGGTTTGTACAAGAGGATGCATATTAAGGAAATATCAAGTTATATTTCTCATAAGGAGCTTAAACATTTTCAAAATTCAAGCAACTCAATTGTCCATCATCCATTGGCTGTAATTACAGAAGGTGCAACATCAGCGCAACATTCAAATTCGACCAGCATGCACTGCAAAAGCAGCAACAGTATGGGTGTCTCTCACTAAATAGGTGCCGCATGGCAGTAGCAACACAATGGCCTCACACCTCAAAAGGAAAGACAGCAAGGACAGCTGTAGCCCACATTAAGAGCAATCAGTAGTGGATGCTTCCAACACAGAAAATCAACAACAAAACGGCCAGGTTACTTACCTTCGGTAACGCCTTATCTGATAGAAACATGATTTAGCCACAGATTCCTTACCTTAGAACTTCCAGGCGTCCGGTTGGATCCAAAAGATTTCTCTCAGCATTACTCCTGCATGCCGGTAGGTGATGTCGGTCGACGTCGGCATCATGTTAGTCATCACTGTGATGTCCGCTTCGTCAATATAACTACTACTCCGGTGTGCTGACATCAGTACTTTTCATGACTTTCCAAGCCAGAAGGGCACAGCCATGAAGTGACTGACAATATTGTGTTTGAAAAGAAACTAGGGCCCTGAAGGGAAACAGCTCTGACAGTAAAAGACAATTCCGCAGTGTGGGCGGGTCGGTAAGGAAACTGCTGCTAGATCATGTCTCTACCAGATAAGGCGTAACGCAAAGGTAAGTAACTTGTCTATCAGATAGAGACATATATCCGCAGATTCCTTAATACGCAATACGCAATACCTTCCCTGGAGGTGGGACTGTGGAAAAGCTTTAAAACAGGAAATCTTGCAAGACAGAGCGGCCAAACAGGCCTTCCTGGCAAATCCAGGCAATAGTGTCTGGCAAACGTGTGCAGAGATGCCCATGTGGCCGCTTGGCAGATATCAGAAATAGGAACACCACTCGAGGGCTGTGGTGGCTGCTTTCACCCTGGTGGAATGGGCGCTAAAGCCTTCGGGAGGCTGCTTCTGTGCCAAGGAATAACATATTTTGATGCAGAGCATACCCCAGCCTGATATGGACCTCTTTTGGACAGCTCGCCCCTCCTTTGCTCCCACATATCCTATAAAAAGTTGGGTTATTCACCCGGAACTCTTTTGTGCGATCAAGGTAGAAAAAGAACACTGTTTGGGTCCAGATGGTGGAGGCGCTCCTCTTCTATGCAAGGATGCAAAGCTGCATAGAATGTGGGAAGAGTAAAGCGCTGTCCCAGATGGAAGGGACTTACAACCTTTGGCAAAAAGGACACCCTAGTTCTCAGTACCGCTTTGTCCGGGATGGCTGTCAGGTGAGGAGGCTGTTGTTCGCTCACCCTCCTGGCAGCGGTAATTACCACCAAAAAAGCTGTTGTGATAGTGAGCAATTGTAGAGGACAGTTGTACATTGGCTCAAACGGTGCGCACACCAAGAAAGTAAGGACATTACTAAGGTCCCATTGTGGCATAATAAAAAGAAGGGGGGAAACAGGTGGGTTAACCCCTTCACAAATCTCACCAGAGGGGACTTAAAAAGTGAAAGCTGATCTGACAGCTGACGAAAAGCAGAGAGGGTCAATAGGTAGCCCTTCAAGGTGCCCAAAGAAGAGCCCTGCTGGGCCAAGGAGAGAATAAACAGAAGAATATCCACCAGAGATGCAGGTCGGTGAGATTTCCTCAATGCTGTGCCCATTGGAACTTCAAGTCCCATTGCAGAGCCCACATGCGCCACTGTGCATGGTCCACCAGCAGGATGCAGGAGGCCATGAAGCCCAACAGCCTCAGAGTCATTCTCACTGAAATCCAGGATAGAGGGAGCATCTCAGAGGGAGACAGGTGTGAATTCGGCACGTTGATAGTGAAACCCAGCAAATGCAGGAGGTTCGCCGTAGTCTGGGGGTGGGAGACAACTGCTTGGAAGGAGCCTGCATTCAACAACCAGTCACTGAGATAGGGGAAGACTGGAATCCCTGATCTCCGCAGATGGGCTGCGACCACCACCATCACCTTTGTGAACACCCTAGGGGCCCTGTTGAGGCCAAAGGGGAGTACTGCAAGCTGAAAGTGCTCATGGCCCACCGTAAACCAAAGGTAGTGATGATGGGCAGGCAGGAAGGACATTTGAAAATAGGCATTTTGCAAGTCAGCACTGTCATCCAGTCTCCCGGGTCCAGGGCAGACAGGACATGAACTAGGGTGAGCATCTTGAACTTCTCCTTTTTGAAGAAGGTGTTGAGGGTTCTGGGGCCGAGGATAGGCAAAAGGCCTTGTCCTTCTTTGGAACCATAAAATAGTGCGAACAACCACAGTCTATTTCTGGCCCGGAAACCCTCTCTATAGCTCCTTTGGCCAAGAGAGTTTCGACTTCCTCGCGTACAATGGAGACTTAGATGGAGGGGGGAGTCTCAAAGGGGAGGGAGTAGCCACTTCGAACAATTTGCAACACCCACCGGTCCGAGGTGATGTTTCGCCAGTGGTAGAGATGATATCGTATTATACCACCAACTGGTCATGAATTATCCTGGGGGATCGGATTAGGAAGGTGAGGCTTGGTTCGACTTCTGGTCTCCCGACCCACAGGGTCGGGGTGAATCACATCCACAGCACCACAGAGGTTGCTAAACTTGCGGGCCCTCAGGCTAGAATAGGGTTGGCGCGGTTGGTAGCCCCTTCCGTAGCCATGAAAGGAGGAAAAAGCAGATACAGACCGGGATGTTGTGGTAAGACCAAAGGACTTGGCTGAATCCTGCGAGTCCTTGAAACACTCGAAGGATGCATCTGGTTTGTCTCTGAAGAGATGGGAACCATCAAAGGGCATGCACACAAGGTAAGCTTGGACATCCCCCGAAAAAACAGATGTTCTCAGCAAAGGCGTAGCAACGTACAGCCACCGTCATGGAAATTGCTCTGCCCAGCGAGTCTGTCAAGCCCAAGCCACTTCAGATGTTGAACTTTGCTGCATCTCTCCAGTCTGAAATAGCTCAGAGACCCTGGGCAGCACCTGTGCAAGTGTGTCACATATTGAATGAGAATAACTTGCCAAACGCCATCCGGTGTTCACCGACTGCAATGCTAGACTGATGGAAGAAAAACATTTCTACCCAAAGCTTTCTCGTCTCTTGGATTCCCTGTCTGGAGGTGCCGAAGGGAATGCACCACAGGAAATGGAAGCTTAAATCACCAAGCTTTGTGGGGGTGGGGTGGGAGGTGAGGAAAGCTGGGTCGCCTGGTGCAGGGCTATGGCGGTAGGCAATCACCCTATTCACAGGAGCCCCTATGCTGGATTTAGACCAGGTGCACAGAAGGACATCCGTTAAGGCCTCATTGAAGGCCAGCAAGGGTTCCAAGATGGAGAAACCAGGCTGCAGGACCTCTGTCAAGACATTAGTCTTGACTGACACCCTAGGGAGCTACAGGTCCAAGACCTCTGCAGCCCTACGCACAACCATAGCAAATGATGCCCCCTCCTCCATAGCATCACTCAGTTCCTCAAACCAGTCCATGTCTTGTGGTTGCGGGATTTCAAAGGAGAAGTGTGGCTCACCGGTTAGAGGAGGCAGTCCCTGATGCAGAGGTCAGACCCGGGACCAGGGTTCAATCCCCGATGCGGCAGGGCCATAAGCTCAAAATGTCCACGGACTCGATAATTCTCACCTCGGTGCCTACTCGAATCGTGGGTTCACACTCTGCAACTCTGGGCAATAGCTTGCTTAATCTCCACTACGGCCCCACCGCGATGGGATGCCTGGTCTTCACCTTGGGGATGCCCAATAGGGGTAATCTCGCAGGGAAAGGCCAGGACGGGTTCCCAAAGCAAGCGCCTTGAGACCTTACGGTGAAAGGCGCTATATAATAACGTATGATTTACGATTTATTCATTTAAGGGATCCTGCTCCCCCTTCCAAACCTCTACATCCATTCCTAGCCCTTCAGTCTAGGGCAGGGTAAACAGCATGGAGCCGTACGGCTCAGTCGGCGCTGGTCTCAGAGTCGGAGGCCGCCCGACCGGCTCAGTGTCGCGGGAATAAGGATTGGGGAGGCGCCGCAGGTGCATGCCGAGGACCTAGTCAGTGGACGTGGCCTCAGGGAATGTAGGTGTGGAGGAGTGCACAGCGCCAGTACGGACCGGGGAATGGGTCCAGTTGAGTTCAGAGAGCCTAAACTTTATTTTTCCATCTTATCCCTAATGGAAGATATGCTTGTAAAATGTTGCATTCTGTCCTATGGAGCAAGATAGCCTTTCAATAGTGAAAAACGAAAATTGAAGTATTTTACTATCAGGACATGTCACACACACCAGTACATGTCCTACCTTTCACATACACTGCGGCCTGCCCACAGGGGTACCTTGGGCCTACCTTAGGGGTGACTGACAAGTAAGAAAAGGTAAGGTTAGGGCCTGGCAAGTGGGTGCACTTGCCAAGTCGACATGGCAGTGAACAACTGCGCACAGACACTGCAGTGGCAGGTCTGGGTTACCGTTTCAGAACTACTCATGTGGGTGGCACAATCAGTGCTGCAGGCCCACTAGTATTATTTGATTTACCAGCCCGGCACACTCAGTGCACTTTACTAGGCGCTGACCCGTAAACCTAATATGCCAATCTGGGAGAACTAATCATAACAACAATTTACAGAGGGAGCAGAAGCACTTTAGCACTGATCAGCAGTGGTAAAGTGCCCTGAGTCCTAAAACCAACAACAACAGGTCCGGAAAAAAATCGGAGTAAGAAGCAAAAAGTTTGGGGATAGCCCTTTAAAAAAAGCCAGAGTCCAACACAACCTGTTACAGATCGTCTCTAACAGCATAGCTACAAAAATCGAGCAATTAAAATCGAAGTAAGGCCATCAAGATCAACTTTCTACTACATCTGAACCACAGTTCGGGTAGAGATCACAAGGAAGTGGACTGTTCAAATCTAAACATCCCCATTTCAATTTATTTTACAACATTGGAAAGTCCTCAACACTAATGAGCCCATTCAGAGCTGGTGAGGTCTTCCACTACTCAAAGGAAAAGAGAACAAAAACATTGAATCCCACACTAGTTGTTTGAGCCGGATAGTTCATACAATCACTTACTACAACCGTATAGTTGGTCCAGCAGGTAAACCAATAAAATGTCTTTCTGTTATGGACTGTTGGGTTGCGTTTCCTGTCTGCTGTTGTGGTTGCCATATTTTTGTCTAACTACCTGATCCCTGTTGCAGCGATGCGGTAACTGACTGACTTCCCTGAGACTGTGTGTAGGGTGCATTCGGGTCTCCTTGGGCTTGGTTTTGTGGATGGAGGTTTTTCAGGGACTGGCCCGGGGTTATCATCCTCTTCTCGTAATATGCCTTTAGCTGGCATCGGTTGACCATGTGGCCCATTTGGTGGCAACAGTAACATTCTCCAAGGTCTGGCTGCTACCAACAGTTATGATTAGGTTAAAACCCTCTGGTGTTTGGAGGTGGAGGCCCCATTAGAACTGGTGCCATTTGGACATTCGAAGCCAATGTGGCCCCCTCAAGGGCGGTCTTTTTAACTTGTGTTGGACCAACTTGGTGGTGTCTCTCTGTGTTTGCTCTGGTTTTTCCCCGTCCTTTTCTGGTTACTTTTGTAATAGTGCAATATGTGAGCTTCTTCTGCCAGGGTTTGGTGTCTACTGCACTACACTGTCAAACGGCTCTACATTTCGATGGGCAGACCATTTTTAAAGATATTCTAAAAGAATTCAACTTGCGGGCCTACATCAGTCCATAGCTTTCCTTCCTCTTGTCGCCATTGTTCCTTCATTCGAACCAGAAACTCAGTTATTGTCTCCCCAGGTTTCATACCGCCATTAACCGTCATACATCAGGACGATCCGGGAACATTTCCCTCATGGCTGTCCATATTTGGTGCCTGTACAAATTGAATGTGGCCCCATCATGCTCAGTGTTTGTTAGCGTGACTGTTGGGATGCGAGTTCAGGCAAACACTGTGTTAGTTGCTCTCTGATGTGCTACTTAGCAGACTTTTAACATCTCCTGTTGCTAGATTTCCTCTTGCAGTGTTCTTTTCAAAACATGAGATCTATTTCATCCATCTATCCAGCAAGGGCAGCAATTTGGTCATTAGGACTTCTTTGTCCATCTAAGCCCAGGGCACATAGATGGTACCCAACGTGCCCTTCTGTGGTAGTGGGTACTGTTAGACCTGGCACCTTGGCGTGAGTTTCCCTTCCACTTTTTGCTGGTGTGCCTCCGATGTTTTGCTGGTTTTCCGATACTCAGGGCACTGCGCCACGGCCGACCCGTGCCGCAGTGCAAGTGCTCCCTACTGTAAATTGTACATGTGATTGATGTCCATGATTGGTGCATTGGATTTACTGTTAGTCCCTAGTAAAGTGCACTAGGAGTGCCAGGGCTTGTGAATGCCAATACTGCTAGTGGGCCTGCAGCGCTGGTTGCGCCACCCACAGAAGCAGCCTTAAGATGTGTCTAGGATCTGCCATTGCAGAACCTGCGTGCAGTCTCGTACTGTCATGCTGGCTGGGCAAGTGCACCCACTTGCCAGCCCCTAAACCTTCCCTTAACTTCATATTAGTCACCCCTATGGTAGGCCTGAGGGCAGGGTGCATTGTAAGTGTAAGGTAGGAACAGCCCTGATGTGTGTGGCATGTCCTAGTAGTGAATTACAACTAAATTCGTATTTCACTATTGTAAGGCTACCTGCTTCCTTTAGGCCAGAACGGGCTGCTGGAATTATTACACTCTATATTCCCAGCAGGCCCAGGGAGCATGGTAGAGAGTCATGTTTAGTATGCCTGAACTCAGGATGATAAAATACTTCTTTTAGTAAAGTTTATTTTAGGATCCTGTGTTTGCAAATGCTACGTTTAGAAAGTTAGCATTTGCTTGCCTAACCATTTCAGCCGCCTCTGCTGGTATGTGTATCTGACTGTCTTGGATGTGTGAGTGACAGGGCTGGGGGATGACAGGTGGTGAATGCGTAGGTTGCACCTTAGTGGGAGGTAGGAGTGGCTCTTGACTCTGAATCTTGCTGTGCTCTGCCACCACAATGCTGGCTCCACCCTCCTGGGGAGCGACTGATGACTCAGCCGACACCTGGCCCAGGAAGGGCGAAGCCCCATCAACAAGGTACTTCTGGCTGCCCCTGTCCACACAATGCTGGCTCCACCTCCTGTGGGGCGTCTGATGTGCCTGCCCCTCGCACTGAAAGCAGAAGCCGGGTTGCACCCAACAAAGTACTCAAGGACTGAAAGTGGCTATGCAAAGGCCCCCCTGGCCTGCGAGAACAAAAGAAATG